>NC_084745.1:25239544-25602044 GCF_033978785.1 Entelurus aequoreus
TTCATGGATTTAATGGCATGACACACACACATGCTCTAAAATCTAGGACAATTCCTTCTCACTTTTTGTTTTGTCACCAAACTTTTTGTAACGCTTCAAGGTGGGTGGAGTTGTTTCCTCCACTTGCATTTGCATGCACGCTGCATGACATTGCATAATATTGCACTGAGGAGTCAGAGAAGCCTTTTTTGCACTTAGGTGGGATATTTTGCCTTTGAGCAGTGTGTGGTGCAATAAGGGGGGAGGGAATTTAGATGAGGTCTTTTACGCTGCATCTTTTCTTCATCTCTGTCCAGCTCATCAGTGGTGCATTGATTAAATCTCTTGCAACTTCATGTGCAGATCAATATACAGTATGCGCCCGTTGGAGAGGGATATAAGTCCCGCTGTTGGTTTTGGCGACCGAAAGGCAAGGTAGCTTTATAATGATACACTAGTGAGACAAGTATATGTTATTATAATAACAGTACTCCACTGTTGTTTAAGGGTAAACATATTTAAATACTACAGTATGTAACCATACTGTTACAGCCTTTCTACCTTCATTGATGGCTTAAATTGGCCTTCCCTAATTTAGTAAATAATTATTATACAGGCCTGGGCAATTATTTTGACTCAGGGGCCAAATTGAGTGAAAAAAAATGTGTCTGGGGGATGACACACACACACACATAAGCTGTGAAAATCCGCTGTACAGTATGTGTGCTTGAGTCCTATTTTAAAGGCCTACTGAAATGAATTTTTTTTATTTAAACGGGGATAGCAGATCTATTCTATGTGTCATACTTGATCATTTCGCGATATTGCCATATTTTTGCTGAAAGGATTTAGTATAGAACAACGACGATAAAGATTGCAACTTTTGGTATCTGATAAAAAAAAGGCTTGCACCTACCGGAAGTAGCGTGACGTAGTCAGTTGAACATATACGCAAAGTTCCCTATTGTTTACAATGATGGCCGCATGAAGTGAGAGAGATTCGGACCGAGAAAGCGACAATTTCCCCATTAATTTGAGCGAGGATGAAAGATTTGTGGATGAGTAAAGTGCAAGTGAAGGACTAGTGGGGAGTTGAAGCTATTCAGATAGGGAAGATGCTGTGAGAGCCGGGGGTGACCTGATATTCAGCTGGGAATGACTACAACAGTAAATAAACACAAGACATATATATACTCTATTAGCCACAACACAACCAGGCTTATATTTAATATGCCACAAATTAATCCTGCATAAAAACACCTGCGTGTTTGTTATGCTAGCTCCTAGCTCCTCTGCTAGCTCCTAGCTCCATAGAACACGCCAATACAATTCAAACACCTGATCAACACACACAATCACTCAGCCCAAAAGACCGTTTACCTAACCCAAGGTTCATAAAGCTTATATATTTTTAAAAAGTTACGTACGTGACGCGCACATACGGTCAAGTTATCGAATGTTTAGCAGCCAAGGCTGCATACTCACGGTACCTGATATTCAGCTGGGAATGACTACAACAGTAAATAAACACAAGACATATATATACTCTATTAGCCACAACACAACCAGGCTTATATTTAATATGCCACAAATTAATCCTGCATAATAACACCTGCGTGTTTGTTATGCTAGCTCCTAGCTCCTCTGCTAGCTCCTAGCTCCATAGAACACGCCAATACAATTCAAACACCCGATCAACACACACAATCACTCAGCCCAAAAGACCGTTCACCTAACCCAAGGTTCATAAAGCTTATATATTTTTAAAAAGTTACGTACGTGACGCGCACGTACGGTACGGTACGTGTTATGCTAGCTCCTAGCTCCTCTGCTAGCTCCTAGCTCCATAGAACACGCCAATACAATTCAAACACATGATCAACACACACAATCACTCAGCCCAAAAGACCGTTCACCTAACCCAAGGTTCATAAAGCTTATATATTTTTAAAAAGTTACGTACATACGCAAAAAAAAGCCAAAGCTGCATACTCACAGTAGCACGTCTGCGTCTTTGTCATCCAAATCAAAGTAATCCTGGTAAGAGTCTGTGTTGTCCCAGTTCTCTACAGGCGTCTGTGTATCCAAATCAAAAGTCCTCCTGGTTAGAGTCTCTGTTATCCGAGTTCTTCCATCTTGACTGCATCTTTCGGGAATGTAAACAAAGAAGCGCCGGCTGTGTACTGTTGTGGCTGACTACGTTCGAAAAATACGTCCATTTCGCACCGACAACTTTCTTCTTTGCTTGCTCGGCTTCCTTCTCCATAATGCAATGAACATGATTGAAACAGATTCACGAACACAGATGTCCAGAATACTGTGGAATTATGAAATGAAAACAGAGCTTTTTCGTATCGGCTTCAATGTGGAAGGCATACCCGTGTTCGCCGGGCTACGTCACACGCATACGTCACACGCAGAGGCGTTTCGAACCGGAAGTTTAGCGGCAAATTTAAAATGTCACTTTATAAGTTAACCCGGCCGTATTGGCATGTGTTATAATGTTAAGATTTCATCATTGATATATAAACTATCAGACTGCGTGGTAGGTAGTAGTGGGTTTCAGTAGGCCTTTAAAGAGCATTAATACAAAACCTCACAATAATGTCCGATTGAATGCTAAAAACGTTATGGAATTGTAAACATTTTTCCTGAATAAGACACCCAGAATCCACGAAAAAAAGACTGTGGGATTTACAATATTAACTATGAACGATAAAACACTGAATATTGACAACATATGAACGTCACACTCCCTCTCCATCGACATATTTTACATTGAAGCGAAGCGCAACAAAAACACAAACAAAGTGAAAAACACTCCACCTACAATCTGATATATCTGATATATCACTAAGATTCAAAACTCTCTTGTAAAAATCTCCTTCCGCGTCTGTTCCTGACACCCGCATTTCAGGCTGGCCGCTCTGGAAACACTCTGTGGAAAATGCTCCCCACCCACACTGCTTGGTGCCTCATCTGAGCTGCTGTGACTTAGATTACCATAGTAACTAGTATATCATGCAAAAGTGGAGATTCCAACCATTGAAATATTTTGTATAGTTCAAGACTTGCGGTAATTTGAAAACATCACTGCACCTCATAACTGCAGCTACAGTTTCCATCTTAAAGATCTAAAAAAATTAAGCAACTTCCGGCAGGTTAGATTAAAAAAGCTTAACGGGCCCCCGTGCCTTAATTTGCCCAGGTCTGGTCTACAAGCATCACAAAGTTATCAAGTGGGTTAAAAATCTTACATCACAAGTGTCAAACCAGATCTGGCCCGCCACATCATTTTGTGTGGCCTGCGAAAGCCTTGACATGTATCAATAAAGTACTTTATCTTTCTTACTAAATGTAATTGTTCTTTCCATTTTGACAGAAAAATGTATGTACTGCATGAAATTGCATACATTTTCAGCTTTAATATAAGCGGTAGAAAATGGATGGATGGATATAACTATATTATCTGATCATGCTACAAATATTATTATGTATACTGTATTATAATATTTTAAAAAATTAAATATCTGCCCGTCCCACTGACTTATGATTTGAAGGCAAGTTATTTATCAGTTTTTGTCCGAAAAAAATCTAATCAAATTCATCGGCAATTGTGTAATATCATTAGGCGGTTATACATTCATACATATTCACTGTTACAAGCGGGCCTCTAAAAGCAGCCATAAATGCGATGTGGCCCTCAATGAAAACAAGTTTGACACCCCTGTCTTAGATCTTGGCTAATTTTTCTGTGGACAAATGTTTAGTAGTGTAATGGCAACATTGCTTTTTTTGTTTATTTGGATGGAATAAAATCATCAGACAACCTATTTAGTAAGATAGTCATCAGCCATTTTGGTGCATTTTTTTGTTTATTCTTCCAAACAAGCTGCTGGGCGAAAATGGCTCCCAGGCAACACTTTGGACACCTTTGGCTAGAGAGGGGTATCAAATCTGGTACTTTTATATTGTAGGTACCGACCGAATTACATCAGTACTACCGGGTATGGATTCATCGAAATTCAAACAGTGCCATATTTTGATGCCTTTGTTGCACTTGACATTACCGGCTCAAACATTTGGCGGAGAAGCAAGCACTCAAGCAGCACTCTTAGATGATTCAGCCAAACTGCCTCAAAGTGCTGTTACAACTTTCAATGCCAACAAAGCAAGTGTGAGTGATAGAAAAAACTTGCTGTTGTAAAAGTAAGTTTCCACTTTCAGTTTCTAAATGCGCTAGCACAATGATAATTTACATCGGATTTGCCATATGCTACTGATTAGCGACTTTACATGGCGATTTCAACAGTAATCTATTTATGTATATCTGCACCTTATTGCTCTTTTATCCTGCACTACGATGAGCTAATGCAACAAAATGTTGTTGTTATCTGTACTGTAAAGTTCAAATTTGAATTACAATAACAATAGGGTCCTTCTGTCCCATTGTAAAAGGACTCCCGTTGGGATTCCTTTTACAATGGGCCGTGCGGGCCCTAATGACAATAAAAGGAAGTCTAAGTCTAAGTCTAATCAGTGTGCTACAGTATAAGCTGTAAAAGCTAACTACGGCAAGAGATAAGCTAGCTTCTACGTCAGTACGAAACACGTTTGAGTATCTGTAAAATATTAGCCCACATTTCATGTTTTGTTTGTACACAGCTAGCCAGACAGCGTGTGTACTGTAGTTGTAATAACACGCATGACGTGCTGCATGTATCATGATTTATGTTAAAGTTACTTACTTGACGGACAGTTGTTCATCTGGTCCAGCTGGCCAGGGATGCTTCCTGTTGATTTTGGGTAAGCACTTAATTTGTGTCAAAATCACTTTAACCTCACTCTCCCGGTTTCCATTTGCTCCAACGCCTCACTCTTTCTACGTGCTCGCTTCTATAAGCAGTAGTTCATCCCCAATATATTCAGCTTCAAAAAGATAAGGTTGTGAGTCCTCATTTGTTCAAAAATAGTCGTCTTCGGTGTCTGTTACCCAGTCTGCCATGATTAGAAAACACACTCGTGTTCGATTCCGGAAGTAGGAACATAAGTTTTTGCCGGAAGTGTGGAAGTGCACTACTGTGGAAACGTTAATCAATGCGCGGAAGAAATCAGGCCCAGAAATGGTTAAAATGATCAAATACAGTAAATATTGAACATAGTACATATTGTTATGAACATGTCTGTTACTACATTATATAAATACTTGTATACAAAACGTTGATGGAGGGTTTTTAAGTTGTTTTAGAGGACTTGGAAGGCTACAACAATGACTCCCATTAGACGCATCTTTCAAGCATGTTTTTATTGTCTTTGAAATCCTAAAAAAAAAAACACTTGTGTTCTTGTCTCTCATAATGATTGTTACTGATAGGCAAAATTCCCCCCAAAAAGTGTAGTTCCCCTTTATATATGAAAAGAAAATACATTTATCATTAAACAAGTTAAAGTAAAGTCCAAACACTAGGTGTGGTGAAATTACCCTCTGCATTTGACCCATCCCCTGGGAGGTGAGGGGAGCAGTGAGCAGCAGCGGTAGCCGCGCTCGGGAATCATTTTGGTGATTTAACCCCCAATTCCAACCTTTGATGCTGAGTGCCAAGCAGGGAGGTAATGGGTCCCATTTTTATAGTTTTTGGTATGACTCGGCCGGGGTTTGAACTCACGACCTTCCAGTCTCAGGGCGGACACTCTAACCACAAGGCCACTGAGCAGGTCTTTAAAATGTATCATCAAATTAACTAAATATACATTTTAAATATATAATATAATAAATATATATAAATAAAATATAAAATGAAATAAATGTAACATCAAATTAACATTTATTAACACATGAACACAAAATTAATGCAAATGTGTATCTTTTACGACTGGGATTAGATACCGTATTGGTTGGAATGCAGAGGTGGGTAGAGTAGCCAGAAATTGTACTCAAGTAAGAGTACTGTTACTTTAGAGATTTATTACTCAAGTAAAAGTAAGGAGTACCGGTAGTCACCCATATATTTACTTGAGTAAAAGTAAAAAGTATGTTGTGAAAAAACTACTCAAGTACTGAGTAACTGATGAGTAACCTGTTTGTTTAATGATGACGGCAACAAATAATGCACAAAAACATAAAAATAGCAATGAGCAAATTCAGAGCCAGGAATATCTCTTAAGCAACTAAAACAATAATATATATTAAATAATAATACATTAAAATAAAAAAAAATTAAGGCAAATTGAGCCACAATAACTTAACAGCACCATAGGCTCAGTAGGCATTCATTGATTGATTGAAACGTGTATTAGTAGATTGCACAGTACAGTACATATTCCATACAATTGACCACTAAATGGTAACACCCCAATAAGTTTTTCAATGTTAATCGATTACTTAATAAATGACCAAGTCGAGGTGATCTACCTCATACATACACACACATATCATATATATATATATATATATATATATATATATATATATATATATATATATATATATACACACACACATTTAAATATACAGTATATACATTTATATTTATTTATTTTGCCGTTTTTGTTCACATGTTAAAGGTGTTTTAATGAATATACATGCATGTTTAACATATAGATTACTTTCTTTCATGAAGACAAGAATATAAGTTGGTGTATTACCTGATTCTGATGACTTGCATTGATAGGAATCAAACAGCAGTGCTGATAACGTCCGCGTTTTCAAATGGAGGAGAAAAAAAGTTCCTATTTTCTGTCTAATACCACATGAAAGTGGTTGGTTTTTGGCATCTTATTTGTCCAGCTTACATTTTCGTTTTTATACACTTTACAAGAAATACATTGGCGGCAAACTCCGTAGCTTGCTAGCGCTGGCTTTCGGAGACTCTTATTTTGTTAGCGCAGGCGCGATGGAGCGGCACTTTTATTGTGAAGACAGGAACTGTGCGGTCAGTCTTTAGGCTTTTGACGGGAGGTACGGTTGAAATAAAAAAGTGTCTTTTTTCCTTTACACTTTTGATTGATTAATTGAAACTTTTATTAGTAGATTGCACAGTACAGTACATATTCCGTACAATTGAGCACTAAATGGTAACACCCCAATAAGTTTTTCAACTTGTTTAAGTCGGGGTCCACGTGTGACGGTCATGTGACCGCCTGACTCTGTTTGATTGGTCCAACGTCACCAGTGACTGTATCTGATTGGTGAAACGGAGTCAAACGTCACCAGTGACTGCATCTGATTGGTGAAACGCAGGCATGCATAGATCCTACTTTGAAGGTCTGTCTGACAAACCAAAACAAACAAAGCATGCATTAACAGATCGATAAAAATCAGTAGCGAGTAGCGAGCTGAATGTAGATAAATGGAGCGGAGTAAAAGTAGCGTTTCTTCTGTATAAATATACTCAAGTAAAAGTAAAAGTATGTTGCATTAAAACTACTCTTAGAAGTACAATTCATCCCAAAAGTTACTCAAGTAGATGTAACGGAGTAAATGTAGTGCGTTACTACCCACCTCTGTTGAAATGTAAGATGTTCAAGTTATGTTCACGCTGTAGTGTGCATGTTTGCATTTTTGTATGAGCGTGAGCAAGGAGGTCGCGCTTATGTAAATGTTTACGTGGATGAGATGAAACGCGAGAAACACACACGCAGCTTGCCTTTAAAGAGGTCCGGATGAAGACTATCAGGTCACAGCTGCAGGTGGGGCGGTCCACCCCGCTGCCCGCTTAGAATCGATGAAGAGCGAGCGCCTCGACTGGCCCTGGTAATCGGGCAGGCCCGCGCACCGCCAAGGTCGGCCGTATTTATGAAGAGGTTGAGAACTAGCCCAAGGTAAACACTCGGTCTTCCTGAGAATACAAAGCAGCTCAACCACAGGAAAAACATTGTGAGGTAGATGGAGAATGAAGGGAAAAGCCAGCAAAGGGAATAAAAAGTAACAACGCAGACAGAAAAAGAAGGTCCATCTTGTCTTGTGTTAATATCTGTTAGTAGAGGTTCTGGTGTTGAATGACTTTTGGACAGCCACTGTCATTTCCTTGCAGGGGATTATCATTCGCTCAAACACATGTCTTCGTATTTAAACACGCCATATTCCCACAGCCCTGATTAACACATGCGGTAATCATAGCGTGATAAAAATTATAGTTTTAGATTCCTCCTCTGGATTCATTCTAAATGAGAGCACCATGAATGAAAACTGATGTCATTTGATGAGCTGCACTCATCTTACTGAATCCATCTTGAGAAAATAATAATTAAGGGTGCAGCTGTCGCCGATCCATCACCGTTACATCTCGGAGTTTTCAACAACGTCTCTCATTTTTCGTCATTCTTGATGCTTTAGGCGAGGTTCTTCATCTGGGGAAGATCTCCGGGCGCACCGTGAACGGCGGCTGGTCCTCGTGGTCTTCCTGGTCCCAGTGCAGCAGAGACTGCAGCCGCGGGATCCGCAGCCGGAAGCGGACTTGCAGCAACCCGGAGCCCAAGTATGGCGGGCACACCTGCCAGGGGTCGGCGCAGGAGTACCAGGAGTGCAACGTTACACCATGCCCTGGTAAGGAAAGCCCTTGTCAGCATTTTTACTCAATGTTCAGACTTCAACAGCATTCTAGTTCACTCGACTTCTTTTAGGTCAGTGCTCTGAAACTCGCCATTTTTTGTGGCCCCTTGCATGACATCAGAATTCAGTAGAGTAACTACCATGACGGTGTGAACACATTAATGCCAGCACAACATGTAACAGGTAACAAAACGAATATCGGGCAACTACTACTATGCTGAAAAACTTTGAGCACCACCAGTAAGGGGAGTGATGCCAATTCCCAGCATGCCTTGCAGCATCTTGTAATTAGTTGCTCCAAGTACATGTTTAGAGTTTGTGAAGTGTTGCCCCGTGTACGTGTTACCTACCTGTTGCATGTACAGTTGATTTTAGCGTTATTTCTTTTATGACACCATGACTGTTACTTCTGCTTTTACTTGGTCATTGTATCATTTCCTGTCCTGGTGCTTTTATTTTGGTTGTACTTTGCAGCCTTTGCTTTCTGTTTAGTTTCCTGCCAGAACCTGTTTTCTATTTCTAATCAAGTCTATTTAGGTTCACCTGTTGCTCCTGGCCAGCGCTGAATTATTGCCTTTTTGTCAGTTTGCATAAGTTACTCTGTTATTTTTTTTGTCATACCCCCTTGGGGACATACATTTCCCCAATAGGGTGCGCAACACATGCCATTTACACTCATGTGAAAAAATAAATACCCCCCCAACCCAAGAACACACGTTTACAACTTGGTAAAGCCGTGAAAAGAACCTCTTTGGAACAAAAAAATGCTCATCTATCTTCGTGGCAGCTGCGTCCTCCAGGCGATGGGAATTTTTGTGTCAATACAAACACTTGAATATAACACTTGAAATACCTTCAATATAACTCAAGTACAGGACTAAGGTATGCGCACTACATGTCCTCCACATAGAATACTAGCCTTTCATTTCTTTCAGTTTTTGCTCTCTAAATATAGAATTAAATTCTTTGATCTGCTCGCAGCATTTTGTCTCTGCATCCTGGGGTCACGCCATCAGCCGACATGTGCCACCGTGACAATCTCACTAATAATTAGAGGCGTAACGACTGAGCGATATATCGATTTATATTCCTAATTTCCATCCATTCATCCATTTCCTACCGCTCGTCCCTTTCGGGGTCGCGGGATTCCTAATTTCAAGTACCGTATTTTTCGGACTATGAGGTGCACTTAAAATCTTTTCATTTTCTCAAAAATTGACAGTGCGCCTTATAACCCGGTGCGCCTAATGTATGGAATAATTCTGGTTGTGCTTACCGACCTCAAAGCAATTTTATTTGGTACATGGTGTAATGATAAGTGTGACCAGTAAAATGGTAGTCACACGTAAGAGATACGCGTAGACTGCAATATGACACCAGTAAACAACACCAAAACTTTAAATGATCCATTGAAAATAAAGAACATTACACACAGCACTCAAAAATCTGTCAAAATGTTTTAGTATGACTTTGAAGCCGCACCGCTTGATGGATTGTCGGCCCATTACGGCTACCGTAGTCAGAGATACAAGTATTACTATGGTGTGTGTATAAGGACCGCAAAATGGCACCCATTAGCAGACATATTATTTGGCGTTTTATTTCACAATATTATGCAAAACCAACTTTTCTGACCTTCTGGTACCTGTTGATGTGTATTTCAGATCTGCATAAGTCCTGTAAATTGGCGCACGTCCGCCACTGTAGTCCGTGTTGATGCCGTAGTCGATAAGCTTCTTCTTTTTCCTTATCTTCTTGTTATGGGACATTCACCCTCTGCCGTTGCCATTTCTAATATAAAGTAGCGTAAAGTTCTAACTTATATCTTGCTATGGAAGCGCTAAAAACTACCAGTGTAGTGAGTTTACATAATTCGCCCACGGAACTTTAGTTATTATAGAGTTCCGGTCGGACGTTTTTTTCACGGGACACATTTCCGGTGTTGTTGCACTAATGAGCCACGGATGAGGAGATGCTTGTTATATGGTGCGGTGCAATATAAAGATGACAAGAGTCCTGTTGTGTCTCAGTACCGTGTATTCAGGCTGCATGCAGGAAGTACGACAGAGGTAAACACACGTGACGCAGGGATATGTTATAGGTGAGGTCACCGTGGCTGCCACAGGGTGGCGCAGTATGTCAATACAATCACCCTGTAACATCTCCCTTCCTTTAGTAAAGTATCCACACTGGAACAATGCTGCCTGTAAATCAACTGTAGACCCTCAACATACTAGTAACACCAGATTCAACCTCAGATAGCAATACCTGGTTCAACATCCAATATCAGATATCAAATATATATCAATAGAACGTAACACTACATAGTAGCAGGATAAGAACACACCTGTCATCAAATCACCATCAATCAGAACATCACTTTTTTTTTGGATTGTTACAACACTCACTTCCTTTTTTTTTTTTTTTTTTTCCAACAAAATTCACAGCCCATGTGTGTTTGAAAGTGCAAACAGTCCATGCATGTTTTATTCGAGTGTATGTCAGTGTGTGTGTGTGTGTATGTGTGTGTGTGTGTGTGTGTGTGTGTGTGTGTGTGCGTGTGTGCGTGGCACAGTCCATGTGTGACCTAGAGGTCAAGTCTGTCAGGAGGCTTCATCAGCCTCCCACTCCGGGAGAAAGTCCGACACTGTAGCACACGGCGCGGTGTGTCTCTGGCCTGCGGAGAAGACGGCGGTGACCTTGGGGCTGGTGAAGACCTTGGAGACTCCCCAGCACCGCCAACACTGTCTCTGTTGCCACCTCCACTCGCAGGCTGTTCTGGGGTCAATTCTGGTCGAGCCAGCGGTTGGGCAGGGGTTGCCTCGGCCGGTCGAAGATCAATTCTGTTGCGTCGATATGTGGTCCCCTCTACGTCGACCAGATAGGACCGGAGTCCCAACTGCTGCAGGCACACCCCTCTCCTCCATCTGCCCGTTCTGTCTCCCGGGAACGGCTTCATTCTGACGGGCTGGCCGACGTTCAGCTCCGGCAGATCCCTCGCCGATTTGTCATACACTAACTTCGCCGCCTGATGCTTCCCCTTCAGCTTGTCGGAAACCCCTGTGATGACCTGAGGTGCAAGGAGCTGGTCGGCCACCGGAAGAAGTGTTTTTAGCCTTTGTGACATGAGTCGCTGTGCTGGGCTGCAATTTATGCCCTCAGTGGGCGTGTCTCGCCAATGCACAAATGCCTTCCAGGGGTCCTCTTTGGCACGGTCCGCCTTTTTGCACAAGCCTTTCACAATCTTTACTGCTGACTCTGCTTTGCCATTAGCTTTTGGGTGCCGCGGTGAGGACATGACATGTTCGAAGCCCCACTCCCTTGCAAATGCCCGGAATTCACTACACGCAAACTGGCTTCCCCCATCTGAAATGGCTCTGTCCGGGACGCCATAACGTGCAAACTGTGCCTTGATTCGTCGGATTGTGGTGTCGGCCGACAAGTCAGGGAGCATGTCGATCTCCCAGAAGTCAGAATAGTGGTCCACCACGAGCAAAAAGTTCTGTGCTGCGGAGCTGTACAAGTCCATGCTTGCCAGCTGCCATGGACGTGTAGGGAGCGGGTGTGACATCATGGTCTCTTTTTGTTGTTCGTGCGCATACTCGTTACACACAGAGCACTGCTGTACATAGTCTTTGACTTCCCCTTGCATGCCGGGCCAGTACAATGTATCGCGGGCATGTCTGTAGCATGCTTCACCACCCACATGATTGTAGTGGATCCTCCTCAGCATTTCCGGACGTATGGCTTTTGGAATGATGACGCGCTGGCTCCTGAAAAGCACGCCATCCTGTGCGCTTATTTCATCTGATGGCCCAGTAGTCCCTGATGAGTACGGGGGCCTCCTCTTTGTGTTCTGGCCATCCCTGCAGTACGACTGCCTTGAGCGTTTGGAGACACACATCCTCCTCTGTGTGTGCTGGAATCTGTGCCAAGCGTTGGCTACTGACATTGAGGTAGTCTGCCTGCTGAATGGCCGCTGCGTCACACTGCTCCTGTTGCATGCTGCAGACCATTTCTCGTCGGTACAGTGTGTCTGTTTTCCGTGGCGGGGTGGTGGCTCTACTAAGCGTGTCACTTATGTACATTTCAGGGCCTGGCTTGTACACCACCGTAAGGCAGTAATTCTGAAGTGTCAGGAGCATGCTCTGTAGGCGCTTGGGCGCGCTGAGGAGGGGCTTACTGAAGATGGACACTAAAGGGCGGTGGTCGGTCTCTGCTGTCACATCACCCCATCCATATAGGTAGTAGTGGAAGCGTTGACAGGCGAACACGATGCTCAGGCACTCCTTTTCTATCTGTGCGTAGTTTTGTTCCGTCTGGGTCAGGGCGCGGGAGGCAAAAGTGACAGGCTGCCCTTCCTGTAGCAGACAGCAGCCCAGGCCTGTCTGACTGGAGTCGCTCTGTATGGTGACTGGCTTGATGGCGTCATAATAACGTAGGACCGGTACTGCTGTGACCAGTGTCTTCATTTCCTTCATGGCAGCATCATGTTTTGGCAGCCAGTGCCACGTCACGTCTTTGTCTAGCAGCCTCCTCAATGGTTCACATACCTCTGACAGGCGGGGCATAAATCTGGAAAGATAGTTCACAAAGCCAACACACCGCTGGACCCCTTTAGCGTCTGTGGGGTTCGGCATGTCCAGAACCGCCCTGAGCTTGTCAGGGTCAGCCTTGAGGCCCTCGGCAGACAGTATGTGGCCGTGGAAACGGACTTCCTTCACTCGGAACTGCAACTTTTTCAGGCTCAGCCTGAACTTAACTTCTCTGCATCTGTCCATTAGGGAAATTAGGTTTGTGTCGTGGTCGCGGTTGGCCTCATCGTCCGTATCCCCGCAGCCAACTATGAGGATATCATCGGCTATGGGCTCAATCCCAGTTAATCCAGCTAGGAGCTCATGTTGCTTTCTCTGGTACAGTTCCGGAGCCACTGACACACCAAAAGGGAGCTTCAGCCACCGTTTTCTGCCCCATGGTGTCCAGAACGTTGTCATCAGGCTACTCTCCTCATCCAGTCGGCACTGCAGGAATGCATCACGCGCATCCACCAGCGTGAATATACGCGCCTTTGGCAGCTTGTACAACACGTCATCTAAAGTGGGCATGAGGTATATTGATATATAATGTAGGAACCAGAAATATTAATAACAAAGAAACAACCCTTTTGTGTGAATGAGTGTGAATGAGTGTGAATGAGTGTAAATGGGGGAGGGAGGTTTTTTGGGTTAGTGCACTAATTGTAATGTACCATGTGTTTTTTATGTTGATTTAATAAAAAAATAAAAATATATATATATTTTTTTCTTTTCTTTTTTTTTTTCTTGTGCGATCCACGGACCGGTACTGGGCCAGAGCCCGGTGGTTGGGGACCACTGATGTAGACCACAAGGAAGTGTTTTCAATTTATAAAAAAATCATAATATGACCGCTTTATTGCGCCTTATAATGTGGTGCACCTTTTGTATGAAAAAAGACCTGAATAGACCCGCTCATCGGCAGTGCGCCTTAGAATCCAGTGCGCCCTATGGTCCAGAAAATACGTTATATTGATCTGTGCTCGGCAAGTTTGCCTTCCGGAAGATAGGTATTTAAAGGGTAAAGGGAATCTATAGATTTTATCGATACTAGAAAAACAAAAATATCGGACTTAGGAAGGGCAGACAGAAGTTTAGCACTTTTATTAATGAAGATGTTAAACATTAAGTCTATTTGCCCGTCTGTGGTGTCATCAAAACAAAAATGGCAGATAGCTATGGTGGTCGAGAAAGGTCATAACAAATGCAAACGCCACAAGGCAATATCAGTAATCACAGCACAAAAACTTACAGCTACAGCACGAGTGCAATAGCCACAACAACTACAAACGACACAACACAATATCAGTAATCACAACACAAAAACTTACAGCTACAGCACGAGTGCAATAGCCACAACAACTACAAACGACACAACACAATAATTCACAGCTGCAACTCAGCAGCTGCATTGCCCCTGCAGACGTGGGACGGGAAGTTACCAGCCGAGTAGAGTTCACAAAAGCTACCAGTGATTAACGCCACCTCCTCTATTGACGTGAACCCTCAGCCCAACGTCTGAAGTCAAGGAGAAGCTTCCTCAGCAATGTCCAGCCCCTAACAACATCCCGGGAAGAAACCAGACTCCAGCTATGGACACAAAGACTAGAGAAAGACCCCCTCCTATTGACATGGGAATCCCCCCTTCTGGAGACATGCCCCCCGGGTCAGAAACACCATGGGTCCGTTGGAAGACACTAAACCGCCTGAGAACAGGAACAGGGCGATCAAAAGCTGCTATGGCCAGATGGGGCTACAAAACCGTCCCAACCACCTGCGAATGCGGGGAAGAGGACCACACGATGCAGCACTGCCTTGTCTGTCCTCTGCTACCCAACCAGTGCAGCTTAAAAGATCTCGCAGTGTTCAACGACAATGCAAAAGACTTAGTAAAGAAATGGGAAACTTCAAAGACACGAAAAGAAGAAGAAGCTGCAACTCAACTTTAAGTGATAAAATGGAAGTAACAGCGGAGCAAGTTACGGCGATGCACCAACTTTTGGAACAGAAGTTTGACACACAACACCCGACTGGCAGCCAAAGAAAAGTAATTTAATCAGAAATAAAGTAATACTATGGATGGATGAATGATGCTATGGAAATTAGGAAGCAAGTGGCCAACACCATCAACAAGGATGAGAGAGCATTCATGCTTCCGCACATCTGGGACGCTGTCCGTCATCAGTGTCGCCAGGGCGGAGAACAGATATTGTATGGCCGGGTGAAGGAACTTTATTTAGCAGGTAAATCTACTGTTAAAATTGTGTTTACTGTACTTTATAAAAAAAATTGCTGGAATATTGAAAATGAGCACAGAAAAGGTTTTCTCTTATTAATCCAATCTTAAGTGTTGGTTTCACTTTATTCGAGTAAGATGTGAATGCGTTGGCTATTAATTGTTGTTGTATATTTGTTTGTATCCATAATCATTTATGCATTATTCCCGTACAAGAAATAACAAGAATATAGAACATTTCGCCTGCAGTGTCCAGTATCCAGTATCTATTTCACAGTCATACTGCGATCGGCCTCCTTACGCAGAGAAGGAAGAATAAAAACAATAACAAAAGGCGCACTGAAAAAGAAGTGAGGAAAAACAACTCGGGATGCACACAAAAAGTGTGGAGAAATTAAAATCGTACACAAAAGGTTTTGGAGATGAACAAGTCGAGTCAGAGCCCCATGAACAGGATGCATGAGTGGAGCCAGAGCAGAAGAGAGGAACATGACTGGAAGGGTGCAGTATCAGGAATCAACTTGTGCCGAGTGAATGGACTGGAGAGCTTAAGTAGTCAGGTAGAAATGGGTATAAAGTGTGCGTAAAGTTTGCTCAGAAAACCAGGCACTGCAACACAAAGCAGACAGGTGGCAGCAGGGCTCCCAGAATATGACAGCTTGATTTTTTTTTGCTAAAAAGTTACTGAATCGTTTCGGATCAGATCGTTCCTTAAAAAAAAATTGATTGTACTTAAATTTGCAACCACAAATCGTTACATACTTATTAATACTAGATGAGGCAATTCCTGAAGGATTTGCGTGTGAATGCTCCAATGCTGAAGTTGAACTGAAATCCTGGAATTTTTTTTTAGAATTGTTGAAGTAGAGCACACAATTCCCAAACAGGCTGAATATTTTGAAGTTGGAACAGTTTGAATCAGATGAAAATGTGGTAGTTGTGGAACTTTGAAGAATGTCCCATTGATTTCAATTGAAATATCCCAAAAGGAAAAAGCGTGAATCTTTTGAAAATGGTAAACAACTTGAATGGTCTGATTTGAAATGGTTGGTGTTGGAATTTTTCAAATCTTTTGAGAAATGTTGAAGTAGTAAAATGTTGAATTGAGAAATGGTATTACAAAATGTCGGAGAAACCGGGATTTTTTCCAGTTCAAAGAACAACTTAGTTTTTTGTCCTGATTAAGAGGAATGTTTTGACGCTGGAACGGTTTAAATGCGTTGAAAAATGTGGAAGGAGTAGTCGCTAGAAAAAAGAGTGAGAATAGGGCTTTGGAAAACCAGGAATTCTGGAGAATCCTGGAATTTTTGTGAACTTGAAAAAAATGTAGTTAAAATTTCCAAGATGGTAGAATGTGTTGAAGGTGTAATGGTTGAATCGGTTGAAAAATTTGGAAATTGTGAATGTTTGCAAAATGGCCAATTCATCTGGAATGGGAAACACGTCCCGGAAAACCTGGAATTCTGGAAAATCTGGGGAATTTTTGGAATTTGTCAATGGAAAGCCGGATAGGGTTTGAACATGGAACGGTTTGAATCGAGTGAAAAATGTGGAAGGTAGAGCGTGCCAAAATCTGGAGAAGAAGAAGAAGTTTAATAAATAGATGAATTTTGGAGCATTCACACAAATATACAGCAAATATAGACTTAGACTTAGACAAACTTTAATGATCCACAAGGGAATTGGTTCAACACAGTAGCTCAGTTACAATGATGGAAAGTGTAAGGATGGAAATGACAATGCAGGTATAAATAGACTAATATAGTGATAAAAAATCTAACATATATACGGATATATACATAATATGTGTACAGAATAATATATATACAGATATATTATATTATGTCTATAACATATATATACAATATATACTGTACCAATGACCATGTACAATATTACAGTATATACAGTATATGTGACAGCAGCAGCATAAAATAGAGAGTAGATCCAGCAGGAAATAGAAAATAGACATTATAAACAAAGAGAAGTAGCTAACATGTCAGGTGTCAGGTAATAGGCAGATGTCATCTATTGCTGTATGGCGAGTGATTGTACAGCTGGATGGAGTGTGGCATGAAGGAGTTCTTGAATCACACAGTGCGGGAAGGAAGTTGAAGGAGCCTATTGAAGTATGAGCTCCGCTGTCCCTTAATTGTCAGGTGGAGTGGGTGGGCAGTATTGTCCATGATGGCCAGCAGTTTGTCCAGTGTCCTCCAATTCTCACTGACACAAACGCCTCCAACTGCGTGCCAATAGTTTGGCCGGCTTTCCGGATCAGTTTATCAATCCGGTTTGAGTCCATTTTGCTGGCGCTGCTCCCCCAACAAACCACTGCAAAGTACAGTGCACTGGCCACAACAGACTGATCAAATATCTCCAACAGCTTGCTTCAAGACCAACCTTTCATCTCAATAATAGGGATTTTAAAGGCCTACTGAAATGATTTTTTTTTATTCAAACGGGAATAGCAGATCCATTCTATGTGTCATACTTGATAATTTTGCGATATTGCCATATTTTTACTGAAAGGATTTAGTAGAGAAAATCGACGATAAAGTTCGCAAATTTTGCTCGCTGATAAAAAAAACCTTGCCCCTACCGGAAGTAGCGTGACGTCACAAGCGGTAGTGCTGCTCACAATTCCCCGTTGTTTACAATGGAGCAAGAGATATTAGGAGCGAGAAAGTGACGATTTCCCCATTAATTTGAGCGAGGATGAAAGATTCGTGGATGAGGAACGTTAGAGTGACAGACTAGAATGCAGTTCAAGAGATATCTTTTTTCGCTCTGACCGTAACTTAGGTACAAGCTGGCTCATTGGAATCCACACTCTCTCCTTTTTCTTTTGTGGATCACGGATTTGTATTTTAAACCACCTCGGATACTATATCCTCTTGAAAATGAGAGTCGAAAAGGCGAAATGGACATTAACAGTGACTTTTATCTCCACGACAATACATCGACGAAGCTCTTAGCATGAGCTAACGTGATAGCATCTGTCTCAAATGCAGATAGAAACAAAATAAATAAATCCCTGACTGGAAGGATAGACAGAAGATCAACAATACTACTATCAGGAGACACCAAACCAAACACTCGACATGTAAATACACGGTTAATGTGTATTCGACGCCTGTCGAAGCCTAGCAATGCTGTTGCTAACGACGCTAACTTAACAACGGGACCTCGTAAGAGCTATGATAAAAACATTAGCGCTCCACCTACGCCAGCCAGCCCTCCTCCGCTCATCAACACCCGTGCTCACCTGCGTTCCAGCGATCGACGATGCGGTCGGCGGCCCGGAGACGTAGGAAGTCAAGGTGAGTTCGCCGCTAGCGCGTCTTCTATCCAACAAAGTCCTCCTTGTTGTGTTGCTACAGCCAGTCGCATACACCGATCCCACCTACAACGTTCTTCTTTGCAGCCTCCATTGTTCATTAAACAAATTGCAAAAGATTCACCAACACAGATGTCCAGAACACTGTGGAATTTTGTCGAAGAAAACAGCTGTTTGTATTGTGTCCAAAAGGGTCCAAACACTTCCGTGGACCTCGCGACGTCACGCGCATACGTCATCCTCCAAAGGCGTTTTGAACCGGAAGTTCCCCGGGAAATTTAAAATTGCACTTTATAAGTTAACCCGGTCGTATTGGCATGTGTTGCAATGTTAAGATTTCATCATTGATATATAAACTATCAGACTGCGTGGTCGGTAGTAGTGGGTTTCAGTAGGCCTTTAAGTGAAACAAAACTGGGAACTTGTCAAATTTGTAGAAGAGCAAAACTGCCGTTAAATGATCTGTCTTACTGTCATCTCCTCTGTCAGAGTGAATAGCTTAGTATTTATGCGGCTTCCAGCAAGGAATGTGAACCGAATTGGACATGTTTTTTTTTTAAGGGGGTCAATTGTACTGATTTTATGATGATTTTTGATGGAAATTAAAAAAAACTATTTTTTGAATTTCACTATGAAATATATCAAATATTGAAATACAAATGTTGTGGGTATGCCCACTATCCCTTTCATTAAACAAGACAAACAGCTGGATCAGGCCTTTTTTTTTTCTATTTTGTTTAGGAAACGTCGAACCAATGTTTTCAGCGGGGCTAATGTTGTGGTTAATTTAGCACCAATTAACGTCAGGGGATTTTGCAAACATTGCTGTGTGTCAGTGGAGACGTACTGTAGGCTCAGCGCACTGCACGTAAAAGAAGGGGACGGGTGGAGGGCGCCATGGGCTTGTGAAAGCCCTTTCAGCAGTTTGTGGTAAGAATTTTCACAAGAACTCAAATATATGCTGTGTCAGATATCAAACACATTCAGGGGGAATTGATTACAGATAGTCATTTTTATTTTTTAAATGAAGGAAGAAAGGGCACTTTTCTCACGCAAGGCAAACTTGAGGACCACTCTGCACGTGCCTGCGTAAAAATAATGTGTCTATTGTCTTCAAAGTTGTATATTTTTTTTTTAAAGTTTAATCACACAGTGCTGAACATGGCAGTTAAAAAGTGTTAACATGTTACTTCAAACATATTCTGAATGGTAACTTCTGACATTTTGGCTGAAAATTTCTATGAAAACTGAGGATTTATCATGGTTATAGCGGTATTGTTGAATATGCTCAAAAAGTACTTATATTCACTCACACAGAGTTATTTTTTAAATAACAGAAATATAAAAAAACACTATTTTGCATGTTTTGTGTTTCTTATGCTTCACTGATAGTGTTTTAGTCTTAGTATTTTATCTCTTTTAATGGTTAAGCTTTTATTTGTTTTAGATATTGGTTTCTACTGTAGCACTTTAAGATGTATTAAAATGAAAAGTGCGTAACAAATCAAATCTGTTGTAATTATTCATCATTTTTGGCGAGCGTTGTGTCCTATGTTCAGCGGTTCTTGAACACACCGTAAAAACACCTCCATCTCATATTCTTGAGTACAGAGCGATCACTGTCTAAAAGAGAACTGCTTGTATGTTTAATATGCACAATGGAATAGGTTAGTTGCTCCCACACAATGTGTTTGTATAAGTTTAGATAGGGGTATGTTGTATTTTAATGGGGAAAGACGTTAATGCATACTTGCCAACCTTGAGACCTCCGAATTCGGGAGATGTGGTCGGGGTTGGGGGGGGCGGGGTTTAGGTGGGGTGGAGACAGGGTAGCGGGGGGTGTATATATTTTCAAGTATTTCTTATACATATACCTGTATATATATATATATATATATATATATATATATATATATATATATATATATATATATATATATATATATATATATATATATATATATATATATATATATATATGATATATATATATATATATACATATATATATATATATATATATATATATATATATATATATATATATATATATATATATATATATATATATATATATATATATATACATATATATATATATATATATATATATATATATACATATATATATATATATATATATATATATATATACATATATATATATATATATATATATATATATATACATACACATATATATATATATATATATATATATATATATATATATATATATATATATATATATATGTGTATGTATATATATATATATATATATATATATATATGTATATGTATGTATATATATATATATATATATATATATATATGTATATATATATATATATATATATATATATATATATATATATATATATATATATATATATATATATATATATATATATATATATATATATATATATATGTATATATATATATATATGTATATATATATATATATATCATACTTGCCAACCCTCCCGTTTTTAGCGGGAGAATCCCGGCAGAGATTTTCTCCCGACAAACTCCCGGTATTCAGCCGGAGCTGGAGGCCACGCCCCCTCCAGCTCAATGCGGACCTGAGACTGAGTGGGGACAGCCTGTTCTCACGTCCGCTTTCCCACAATATAAACAGCTTGCCTGCCCAATGACGTCACAACATCTAGGGCTTTTAGAGAGTAGAGTGGACAACTGCGCACACAACAAGGAGACGAAGCAGAAGAACGAGGAAATTACAGACATGGCGACGCCGTCGACGAGCAAGATGAAGAAATACGCTTGCAAGTTCCAAAACGAATGGAAACAAGAATTTCAGTTCATCCAGGACGGTTCGAAGGGGAAGGTGTATGTTGCCTGTAAATATGTAGAACAGACTTCTCCATTGAACACGGTGGCCGAAATTATATACTCATCATGAACGGAGAAGTTAAACAGGACAATACTGCCATCTAATGGATAGCCACCGGAACACTGAAATTCAAGTATTTTATGTAAGTAAAATAAATATATATATATATACATATATATATATATATATATATATATATATATATATATATATATATATATATATATATATATATATATATATATATATATGAAATACTCGAGTTGGTGAATTCTAGCTGTAAATAACCACGCCCCCAAACACCCCCCCCCCCCCCCCCCCCCAGACAAATCCCCCCCTACCCCCCACCTCCCGATATTGGAGGTCTCAAGGTTGGCAAGTATGATATATATATATATATACACACATATATATATATATATATATATATATATATATATATATATATATATATATATATATATATATATATATATATATATATATATATATATATATATATATATATATGTATATATATATAAATAATCCGTTCATGAATGAGTATATCCGTTCGGCCACCGTGTTCAATGGAGAAGATTGATCTACAAAATTTGCAGGCAGCATATCCCTTCCCCTTCGAGCTGTCCTGGATGAACTGAAATTATTTTGGAACTTGCAAGCGTACTTCTTCTTCTTACTCGTCGTCGCCATGTCTCTTCTTCGTTCTTCTGCTTTGTCTCTGTTATGTTTTTGGACAATACTACTTGCCGTAGTTTTGAAGCAATGCATGATGGGAATCCGGATGTTGTGCATCAGTGTATTAACGTGCCGGCTGGAATAAACACACGCTAAGAAATAGTTCCGTGCCTGCCTACTTTATGGGTTATAGATAAACCTATGGATAACAGAGACATATATAATAGTCTCCTTTTCAGGTGAGAGAGGACGCTAAAGGCAGTGCCTTTAAGACACGCCCCCAATATTGTTGATCGGGAGGATGGTTGCCCCGGGAGATTTTCGGGAGGGGCACTGAAATCCGGGAGTCTCCCCTGAAAATCGGGAGGGTTGGCAAGTATGCATTAATGTCTCTTGTTTGCATTTTAGCATTTAAGCTAGCGAGCTACTGCCAGTCCGTGAGTTTATCAAAGTGCAGTTTTCAATCACGGTTTTTCTGTGATTTTTATTTAAAACGGAAATACTAACCGTTTATCGTTTATTTCATGCAGTTATCGTTAATACCGTTTATCGTTCCATCCCAAGGTACCCCTGTGTTGTAATGAACTACTGTGAATGCACACCTAATTTAGGAGAGCAAAAATAATGTTAGTATTGGATTAGTTTGTAGGCTACTTCCTGGTTAATGGAGGATGACGACAACTGCCGTGTCACGATTCCTAGGGGGATACTCCAAGTGCTGCAATTTAATGAATTCTTACTTGGTCAGTGCCATACTACGCCTTTGCAAAGTTTAGTGGAAATGAGTGGCCTGAGACTTTTGCACAATAGTTTTGCACAATGTCTCAGGGGGAAGCAATTAATTTCTCTCATTTTGCCACACAGATGAATATGCAATTCCATAATTGAACCCCGTACCCCGAGTAAGAATCCTGGCACCAAATGACTTGCCAAAATCCTCAGATATCCCAATCAGTCGCAGATCATTTTGAGCTGCGATCAAAACCCCAATTTACACCAAAGAATCAAAGGTCCCTTAGGCGCTCCGCTATGTAATTACATAGCAGGCTAATTATGCTGCTGGCTATAGCAGACCTTGTTTTGTTGTGAAAAAACCCTGAGACTATTCTTTTTCTGCACTCCAGCAAAAGGAAGCATTCTAATTACCAGAATCCTTTGCTTGACGAAGGAACTGTGCAGGCAAAATAGAAATGTTTGCGTCAAACACGTGTGGTCTTCGGGGCGACACAGAGGAGTTAGATGTTTTATGTGATGATCATTAATCCAAACGTCCCCTTAGAGAAGGGTTTAGGTATCTTGCTAATAGCTTGGATCTGCGTGTAATCTGTAGCACCCTCAATCTGTCTCCCTAAGTGCTTCATCGCTTATAAGTAAGCAAAGGAGACAAGGGCGTGAACAGCCATCGATGCTATTTTTACAGTCCGTTAGTTCATTCAGCCCATGCTCACATTAGTAGGAGAACTTAACGTAAATGACCTTTTTTTTTATACCTGCTGCCTGTTTAATGCTCATGCTTACGAAAGCTACTGCACAGACTAATCATACCACAGCTATAGTGCGGTGATGAATACATCAGCTCTGCAGCTTGAGCAGCAATGAATACAAATGCCGCCTCAATTAGCGCCCGTCTGAATGCGAGGCGTTATTTTAGACATCATCAGCTGTAGCCCAAAACCAGCTGTGATCCTCCCGACTTCTAATTGTTTTGGGGGTTTTTTATCTGACACTGTGTAGGTGAGGAGGGGTTTACGCCGACCTTCTGCCTGGTTTAGGAACAAATGAATCTGTGCTTTTTTTCGCCTCACAACTCCGCCCTAGATGAAACGATCCGTCATGGAGGGCCAGGAATCGACTGGCGTGTCACTTTGAGATAGAGAAATTACACAGAGATGACAAAAAGCACCGGCAACTTCAATTACCTGCACAGAGCTGCCAGGCATCAGCGGGTCTTTAAAAACAATTCTCGAGTGCTTCCGAAAAGGAAAATACTCTCTGCCAAAATGAGGTGAGGGTTTATCCACATGATTGGCAAACAATATGTACAGTACACCACTAAAGGCTGCCTTCGGTATATTCATTTGGAATCTGATATACTCTTTTTCCACAACAATATGGAGCGAGCACATAAAAGTAGGAGGAAATTCAATTAAAACATCCATGTTGTTTTGGTCTGTGTTGAACGTTGTTGGCCTGGACCTGGGATGAAGAGACAAGTAGGAACCCTCGTATTTGGGAAAGCAAAACCAAATAGCGCAGCAGTGAAGTGAATGTAAAGCAGGGGTGTCCAAACTTTTTCCACTGAGGGCCGCACACAGAAAAATTAAAGCATGCGGGGGCCATTTTGATATTTTTCCTTTTCAAACCATAACAAAATATATGGATTTTGTTTTTTTTTACCTTTAGGGTTCCCGGGGACCATAAAGGGTCCAAGTCATTAAAATGTAAAAAAAAAAACAATTCGAATTATTATTATTTTTTATTTTTTTAACGCTTACAGTAAATCTCTACAGTATATCAACTTCAGGTTGAAATAAAGTTTAAAAAAACAAAAAGGTTTTATAACTTTTCTGTCAAAGACAACTTTTTTTATAATAAAACTGAAATATGCAGTATTTCCCCCACTGCCCAAAACATTCAAAAAGCAATGTTTGATGTGAAGTAATTAGAGCCTTAAAAAGATCAATAATGCAGGACACCTTTCATTATTATTTTTGAGTAATCACAGTGAAAAGACAAATAAAATCCCATTAAATATATTTGTGACCCAAAAGGTTTGTATCATAAAGTGATACATTTTTATTAGGTTTTTTTTAACTTTCAACACTTAAGTTACGAGATCAACTTCAGATATATCTGTCTATTTTACGTTTCAACTATTACTTTGTTTGTTTTATGCTCTTTTGTCAAAGAAAACATTGATGTTTTTGTATGGCAACCACACAATATTTTCCACATAAAACATTTTAAAGTTAAATATTTGAAATAATTGGAGCCTTGAATAGGTCAATAATTCATTATAACATTGAGTTCTTTTTTTCTTTTTTTTAAGAAATGGCAAAAAAAGAAAAAAAACAGCCTGCATGGCAGCTTTGTGTCAATATTGCAACTTTTTCTAGTCAGATTTCACCTCATTCCACTTTTTTTAATGTTTTTTTAAATTTTTGCAATAGCATTTCCAGAACGTGTGGCGGGCCGGTAAACTATTAGCTGAGGGCCGCAAATGGCCCCCGGGCCGCACTTTGGACACCCCTGATGTAAAGGAACTAGACACGGAAAGCATAAGGAAAGTTATGCTGCACGATCCAGCTCCATCCCGTAAAAAGCAACCCTTCTTGGCAACCAGAGTTTAATTAAGTGTGTCCTGATTGCCAATCAGCAACAGGTGAGGGAGCCAGCGCTCAGACAAGAGATGTGGCGCAGGCAAGCAGGAACAGGAAATAATACAGAAATTAAGAAAACTGATATTTAAGTCCAGACTGTCATGTGAGGTCATGAGACAAGTGACATTGTGGCCATTTCAATGCCACATTTTGGTGATGCTGTTTTGGTTGGTAATATTGACACAACATTGTGGAGCGAGAGTAAATATTAATATTTAAGGCGCAGGCAGTGTAACGGTACGGTGAAGAAGGAGACGGCATTGAGACAGGAGTGTCGATTAAATGAAAGCGTGTTTATTAACACAAAGGTATAACGTGTGTATTTAATCCAAATACGTGGTGTGTAACTTTGTGATGCGTTTAACTGCTGAGTGTTACCGGAAAGTGTTGATGGTGCGTGTTGTGAGAGATGCGGAAGTCCAGAGAGGGCAAGGCAGGCTCGGAGGTCCGTGGGCAGGCGAGAGGTCAAGGGCAGGAGCGAGGCATCAGGGTCCGTGGACAGGCGAGAGATCCGGGAAGGCAGCAAGAAGTCCAGAGGGAATCCGGAAAGACGAGACACACAGCTCGAAGCCGGGAAACAGAGGGAAGCTGCGGGACGACGAAACAGGACACAATTCGATGAGCAGAGAGGAGGGAAAACACGGAGAGCGAGGAAGCAGAGCGCTAGAGACGTGTAGGGGCTTACTGTACTGGTACAAGTAGCTACGTTCTGGCAGTGGAACGCAGGACACGCTGGTTTAAGTAGGAAGTGGAGTCCTCATCAGTGTCAGGTGTGTTGATTGCAGAGTGGGTGCTGCCGAGCGGGGGCGGCAGGAGAGGAACGCCCATGAGCGTGTCCAGAGGCGCGCTCAGAGGAGCGCACAGAAGAATGTGTGGCGGCAGGTGCTTGAGCCGTAACAGGCAGGGCCGTAAGCAGTTTGGACAAATACCAAGGTCAAAAATTGGTGGTCCATGAGGGGCTTTGAACAGCTGAAATCATGGGTGTCCCAGCACCATCAATCAATCAATGTTTATTTATATAGCCCTAAATCACAAGTGTCTCAAAGGGCTGTACAAGCCACAACGACATCCTCGGTACAGAGCCCACATACGGGCAAGGAAAAACTCACCCCAGTGGGACGTCGGTGAATGACTATGAGAAACCTTGGAGAGGACCGCATATGTGGGTAACCCCCCCCCCCCCCCCCCCCCCCCGAAAGCAACGGATGTCGAGTGGGTCTGACATAACATTGTGAAAGTCCAGTCCACAGTGGATCCAACACATCAGCGGGAGTCCAGTCCACAGCGGGGCCAACAGGAAACCATCCCGAGCGGAGACGGGTCAGCAGCGCAGAGATGTCCCCAACCGATGCACAGGCTAGTGGTCCACCCGGGGTCCCGGCTCTGGACAGCCAGCACTTCATCCATGGCCACCGGACCTATGCAACTCCCCCTCGCAAGGGACAGGGGAGAAGAGGAGAGAAGAAAAGAAACGGCAGATCAACTGGTCTAAAAAAGGGGGGTCTATTTAAAGGCTAGATTATACAAATGAGTTTTAAGATGGGACTTAAATGCTTCTACTGAGGTAGCATCTCTAACTGTTACCGGGAGGGCATTCCAGAGTACTGGAGCCCGAATAGAAAACGCTCTATAGCCCGCAGACTTTTTTTTGGGCTCTGGGAATCACTAATAAGCCGGAGTTCTTTGAACGCAGATTTCTTGTCGGGACATATGGTACAATACAATCGGCGAGATAGGCTGGAGCTAAACCGTGTAGTATTTTATACGTAAGTAGTAAAACCTTAAAGTCGCATCTTAAGTGCACAGGAAGCCAGTGCAAGTGAGCCAGTATAGGCGTAATATGATCAAACTTTCTTGTTTTTGTCAAAAGCTTTGCAGCCGCATTTTGTACCAACTGTAATCTTTTAATGCTAGACATAGGGAGACCCGAAAATAATACGTTACAGTAATCGAGACGAGACGTAACGAACGCATGAATAATGATCTCAGCGTCGCTAGTGGACAAGATGGAACGAATTTTAGCGATATTACGGAGATGAAAGAAGGCCGTTTTAGTAACACTCTTAATGTGTGACTCAAACGAGAGAGTTTGGTCGAAGATAATACCCAGATTCTTTACCGAGTCGCCTTGTTTAATTGTTTGGTTGTCAAATGTTAAGGTGGTATTATTAAATAGATGTCGGTGTCTAGCAGGACCGATAATCAGCATTTCCGTTTTCTTAGCGTTGAGTTGCAAACCATGTGGTCAACCTTGAGCAACAAAATTAACAATACACGTTTTGTAATTATTATGCTGAAGTTTAGTGTGTTACACACTTTTTAACATAATTCAAACAAAAAAACTTTACACCATTTAAAGGCCTACTGAAACCCACTACTACCGACCACACAGTCTGAAAGTTTATATATCAATGATGAAATCTTAACATTGCAACACACGCCAATACGGCCGGGTTAACTTATAAATTGCAATTTTAAATTTCCCGCCACACTTCCAGTTGAAAACGTCTAGATATGATGACGTATGCACGTAACGGAATCAGTTGATGCGGAAGTATTCGTACCCCATTGAATACAATACAAAAAAGCTCTGTTTTCATTTCAAAATTCCACAGTATTCTGGACATCTGTGTTGGTGAATCTTTTGCAATTTGTTTAATGAACAATGGAGACTGCAAAGAAGAAAGTTGTAAGTGGGATCGATGTATTAGCGGCAGAGTACCGCAACACAACCAGGAAGACAGAGATGGATAGCAGACGCATTAGCCGCCGAACTCACCTTAACTTCCTCCGTCTCGCCGACCGCATCTGTGATCGGGTGAAGTCCTTCGTCGCACCGTCGATCGCTGGAACGCAGGTGAGCACGGGTGTTGATGAGCAGATGAGGGCTGGCTGGCGTAGGTGGATAGCTAATGTTTTTAGCATAGCTCTGTGAGGTCCGGTTGCTAAGTTAGCTTCAATGACGTCGTTAGCAACAGCATTGTTAACCTTCGCCGGGTTGGAAAGCATTAACCGTGTATTTACATGTCCATGGTTTAATAGTATTGTTGATCTTCTGTCTATCCTTCCAGTCAGGGATTTATTTATTTTGTTTCTATATGCAGTTAAGCATGATGCTATCACATTAGCTCCGTAGCTAAAGGGTTTCGTCGATGTATTGTCGTGGAGATAAAAGTCACTGTGAATGTCCATTTCGCGTTCTTGACTCTCATTTTCAAGAGGATATAGTATCCGAGGTGGTTTGAAATACAAATCCGTGATCCACAATAGAAAAAGGAGAGAGTGTGGAATCCAATGAGCCAGCTTGTACCTAAGTTCCGGTCAGAGCGAAAAAAGATGTCTTGCACTGCATCTAGTCCTTCACTCTAACGTTCCTCATCCACGAATCTTTCATCATCGCTCAAATTAATGGGGTAATCGTTGCTTTCTCGGTCCGAATCTCTCTCGCTGCTGGTGTAAACAATAGGAAAATATGAACAGTCCTTCCCCCGGTGTCGTCACGCTACTTCCGGTAGGGGCAAGGCTTTTTTTTATCAGAGACCAAAAGTTGCGATCTTTATCTTCGTTGTTCTCTACTAAATCCTTTCAGCAAAAATATGGCAATATCGCGAAATGATCAAGTATGACACATTGAATGGATCTGCTATCCCCGTTTAAATATAAAAAATTCATTTCAGTAGGCCTTTAAACTCTGATAAGGATTTGAACCCACGACTTTCTACTTCAGTAGTTTCAGTTACAGTGACGTGTGCCACGAAAGCCAGCGCGAGGGAGGGTAAAATATGTCTTCATATTCTAATCAGTGACAGGGCATGACGTGACCAGGAATATACGTTTGGGGTGAAATTATATGAGGCGTCTTGTCACACTGAAAGCATTTCACATCCATTTTCATTCAGGTGAAACCAACATTGGTGATGTCAGTATAATTTAGTGACAATGTTATGTTGACAGCACATTTTGAATCGGATAATGTTTAACGTTCATTGCGTTCTGTTGTCTAAAGTTGCTCTGCAAGCCCAAAGATCGTATATTGAAGTGAATTACATTTATATAGCGCTTTTCTCTTGTGACTCAAAGTGCTTTACATAGTGAAACCCATTATCTAAGTCACATTTAAACCAGTGTGGGTGGCACTGGGAGCAGGTGGGTAAAGTATATTGCCCAAGGGCACAACGGCAGTGACTGGGATCCAACCTGGAACCCTCAAGTTGCTGGCACTGCCGCCCGACCAATCGAGCCACTCCGGCCCACTAATATTAGGAGCGTATGATCTACCGCATTGTGATTTACAGCGCACACCATGTCCTACACAAAGTATATTCACAGTCGGTCATATCATCTTCTTGTTGTCACTTACAGAGGACATGACCTTGTTGTCCTCTATGGTAGTTGTGGCCATGCCTGCAGGAAGTTTGTTTTTTACATGAAAGTGCTAGCCACTAAGGCACGCTTTACTTGGTGCTACTGTTTCAGTTGGCGACGGTTCAGAGTGAAATTTCTCACAACGTTGTGGCGCAAGTACGTAAAGGTGTACTGTACGCTGTGGGGGGGGGGACACTGGGCACACAGACACACTAGTAAATTAATTAACAACGTTCAAGTCATGACTACTTTAATGCTTATTTAGTGGTGTCGTTTTGGTTGGTAATATCCACACATTGTGAAGCGGGAGTGTGTATTTATATCTAAAAGTGAACAGAAACTTTGTTTTTTAACTCCAAGTGCTAGCCAGTAAGACATGCTTTTACTTGGTGCTACTGTTTGGGGTTGACAATGGGTCAAAGTGAGGTACTTGTTTTCACACTACATTGTGGAGCAAGCACAGAGTGTAATGAAAAATGTATTGTTATTGAAAAATGTCACTGTTTCTATTAGGATCATTTTGTTTAGAACATCCAAGTTGTAGCCAGATGTGTGTCAGTTGCCGCTGTTGTTTTGGTTAGCAACAGTTTAAAGTGATATACTGTTTTCACACAACATTGTGGGGCAAGCACATAGAGTGTATGATGTTTTGTCTATATTAGACCTGGGTAAATTTAGGCCCGCCGGACATTCCCAAATAATTTTTTTAGATCTTTAAGATCGAAACTGTACCATTATGATGTGCAGTGAAGTTTTCAAATTACCGTAAGTCTTGAACTATACAAAGTATTTCAATGGTCGGAATCTGCGCTTTTGCATTATAAACTAGTTACTATGGTAATCTAAGTCACAACAGCTCAGACGAGGCACCAAGCAGTGTGGGTTGGGAGCATTTCCACAGTGTTTCCAGAGCGGCCAGCCTGAAATGCAGGTGTCAGGAACAGACGTGGAAGGAGATTTTTACCACAAAGTTCTAAAGCTTAGTGATATATCAGATGTATCAGATTGTAGGTGAAGTTTTTTTTTTGCGTTCCGCTTGATTGTAAAAAATGTCGATCAAGGGGGGGTGTGACATTCATATGTTGTCAATATTCAGTGTTTTATCGTTCATAGTTAATATTGTAAATCCCACGTTCTTTATTTTCATGTACATTCTGGGTGTCTCATTCAGTAAAAAAAAATTAAAATTCCATTCCGTTTAAGGCGCTCTGTCATAACGTTTTTAGCATTCAATCAGACATTATGTGAGGTTTTGTATTAGTGTTCCTAAAAATAGACACATTTTTTTTCTCTAAATTTGTCCCCCTTGACTCAAAATAATTGCCCAGGCCTGGTCTATACAACAAGATCTTTTAAGAGTGTGCCGGGAATGTGTATGCAACCTTCAAATGGAAGCCAGTAAGACGTGCCTCAGTTGGTGCTGTTGTTGGTGGTTTGATATACTCTTTTCAGACAACATTGTGGTGTGAGCCCACAAAAACGAGCTTTTACCATAAAAGACGAGCTTTAATAGTGCACAGGAAACTCGTTTCTAACAGCCAACTGGTAGCCAGTATGCAACGATGTAAACGGATACTCTTTTCACACAACATTGTGGAGTAGTGGAACCGTAATCTTCAGAAAGTAGGTCAATCATCTGCATAATGGAGTGAACTGGTCTCACCTTTTGTCCAACCTGTTGGCTTTAGTGGATGGCAGCTGGTCCTGTTGGTCTTCATGGTCCAAGTGCTCTGTGACGTGCGGAGGAGGACACTACATGAGGACTCGAACTTGCAGTAACCCCCCACCCGCTTACGGAGGTGACATCTGCCTTGGCCTGCACACTGAGGAGGCACTTTGCAACACTCAAGCTTGTCCAGGTACACACACACACACACACACACTCACACACACACATCCATCAAATTTCAATTAGTTATTTTTTTCCAGTCATTCCAGGCCCCTCCGGACTTCAGTCATGCATGAATAATCTTCTAAGGACCCACACAAACAAACACTACACACGCTGTGGGATTTACTGTCAATTCTCTTTCCAGAGACCTGGTCCAGTTGGTCCCAGTGGTCCCAGTGCAACTCCAGGGGTGCCCAGTTGCGTGTCCGTCACTGTGATGTCCTCTTTCCTACTGGGAATCAGTGCTCGGGAAACAACAGCGAGAGCCGACCGTGCTCGCCTGACTCCAACCTTATACCAGGTGCTCACACACATGCACGTATAAAGACATTCATCTGGCAAACAATGCCCACATCGCACATGAAGTACATTATTTAGAGCTGTGATTCTCAAATTGTGGTACCACTGGTGGTGCGCAAGCTCCATCTAGTGATACGCCAAAGAATTACTTAATTTAACATTCAAACCCAGTGTTACTGTTCAAATTGTGTGTATTGTTAAAGTGGCCAAAATATGAAATATACTTGTTAAATAAAACATCTGCCTTGTTTTAATGATTATTAAGGCCTAGTGTTGTCCAGATACCAATATTTTGGTACCGGTACCAAAATGAATTTCGAAAATTTTTGGTACTTTTCGATACTTTTCTAAATAAAGGGGACCACAGGAAATGTCATTATCGGCTTTATTTTAACAAAAAGTCTTAGGGTACATTAAACATATGTTTCTTATTGCAAGCTTGTCCTTAAATAAAATAGTGAACATACAAGAACTTGTCTTTTATTAGTAAGTAAGCAAACAAAGGCTCCTAATTTAGCTGCTGACATATACAGTAACATATACATTTATCATTCCATTATTTTGTCCACATTATTAAGGACAAGTGGTAGAAAATGAATTATTAATCTACTTGTTCATTTACTGTTAATATCTGCTTACTTTCTCTTTTAACATGTTCTATCTACACTTTTGTTAAAATTTAATAATCATTTATTCTTCTGTTGTTTGCATGCTTTACATTAGTTTTGGATGATACCAAACATACAGGTATCAATCCGGTACCAAGTTGTTACTGGATCATCCATTGGTCATATTCAAAGTCCTCTTATGTCCAGGGACATATTTCCTGAGTTAATAAATATAATATACATTTTTAAAATACGAAAAAAGATTTTGTGACGCTAAAAAAATATCGATGTAATCATAGTAGTATCAACGAGATACGCTCCTGCATTACAGTGAATGTCAGTTGTAGATCCACCAATGGTGTTTGTTTACATTTTGACACCGATGAGCTACGGTGTGTAGTGAAGCATGTTTAGCTATTCCTCGTCCTGCAGGGATGATACTTGTAAGAAACATACTTTATTTGTCACCATTGAGGCGAGGATTAGTGATTTAGAAGTAGCTAAAACACTGCAGAGTGTGGCTGGATTTTAGCCGCTAGCCAGCTAGCCATGTCTTAAAGCACCTCTTCCTGAGGGCGTTTCAGTGTTATAACTTCACCTTTATCGTTAGTTTTTAAGCCAAAATGCGTCCGTTCTCCCTTTTCTGTCTACACACTGTGTCTGCTTGTAAGTACTCTGTGATTGTGCACTGCCGAACATGCTCGTATAACCAACAATGACACGACAGTGGGGGGTGGGGGATGGCGGACCGGTACGTTTTGTGGCACTTGGAGAGCCAAGTGTTTTCTAAGGTGGTATTTGATGGAAAAAAAAGTTTGGGAAACAATGTGATACACAAAGCCTTGAATAAAGCCACACGTGAAAAAGTCACACTGATACTTCGAGTATAGGCCTGTCTAAAAATCCCAAACATGAACATAAATGTATCCTCATCCATTGGTATTAAAATATCCGCTTAGACAGCCCTATTGCTAGTGGCAATAGGGCAATAGAAACAAAACTAAACATCCATCCATTTTCTACCCCTTGTCCCTTTTGGGGTACGCGGGGGGTGTTGGAGCCTATCTCAGCTGCATTCGGGCGGAAGGTGGGGTACACCCTGGACAAGTCGCTACCTCATCACATCATTCATAAACTGGAAATAACTATTGCAAGTTAATTGTAAAAGTGTAAAAAATATACACAGGTATATATTACTTGGTGTTATACACGTTGGCAAACACTTTCATTAATCCCCAGAGTAAACAATGTGTCACAACAAAGATTCATAACTGTTCTGCATTAATTAGCAAGCATATAATAGTGTAATAGAATTACCCATTTTCTCTGATCATCCATCCTTTTTAATGGGAAAGGTAGTCCATTAAGGTTCATTAGAAATGTCTTGTACTTCATTTCCTCTAATGAGAGTGTATACTTTTCATAAACCACAAGTCCTTATTTTCGCCAGCAGAGTTTTTAGCCTAATCTTTATCGTACTGAAAGAGGCTTTCATCTCAGCGCTCGCCATCGGGGGTGCAATTTGTCATGCGAGCAGGGGCGTGCTTGTGATGGTCCTGGGCGTAATTTTGCTCTTTCTCTCCCTCTTCTTTTACCAGAAGTCTCCATTGCACACTCCAGCCAGGAGGAGAGGCGCTGTGGAGGTAATAAATGTGTGTGTGTGTGTGTGTGTGTGTGTGTGTGTGGGTGTGGGTGTGTGTGGGTGTGTGTGTGTGCGTGCGTGCGTGTGTGCGTGCGTGCGTGCGTGCGTGCGTGCGTGCGTGTGTGTAAGAGAGAGGAGAGAGGCTACATTTATTTGTCATTCTGCTTAACTGCATGTAAATTCCACTGTAAAAGAAGATGCATTATAGGAAAATGCTGATTTGATAATATCTTGCACAAGTCTGAATTACACTGTCTGACTCACACTCCACTGTTGGCGTACTGCAGCAGTGCCTAAAAATCCAAGTGCAACAATCCTTACTAAAATGCACCACAGCAACACGGTCACACTCTTGAGTGGATCAATAAAAGCTCTTTAAAGCATGTTCAGTGCCAAAGCATGTTCGTTGCCCTAACAGCTGCTGGGGTGTAATGAAAGTACTCAAGCATTGATAAGAAGCAATCAGCTACACAATGACAGATGGTGCTCGAGGAATGTGTGTGTGTTCACAGGCAAATAACCAAAAGTCATCTTTGCCATAGAAAAAATATTCTATTACTTTGTGTAAAATATTTATGATAAGCGGGAGCTGCCTGCAAATTATGCACGGCCTCGCAACTCTGTCCAAAACCCGCAACTTCCCTGCACATTTTGGCCAATCAGCATAATTTTCGGCAATCAAGTTTATCTCTGAGAGCCGCTCAAACACGCACGGCAACAGTCTAATCCAGGGGCCCCTTAACTTTTTGACACAGTGGCCGCATTGGGTTCTAAAAATTTGGCCAGGGGCCGGGCTATATATTAAGTTAAAAAGTTAAAGTACCAACGATTGTCACACACACACTAGGTGTGGCGAAATTATTCTCTGCATTTGACCCATCACCCTTGATCATATACTGTATATATATATATATATTAGGGCTGCAACTAACGATTAATTTGATAATCGATTAATCTGTCGATTATTACTTCGATTAATCGATTGATAATCGGATAAAATAGACAAACTACATTTCTATCCTTTCCAGTATTCTATTGAAAAAAAACAGCATACTGGCACCATACTTATTTTGATTATTGTTTCTCAGCTGTTTGTACATGTTGCAGTTTATAAATAAAGGTTTATAAAAAATTAAAAAATTGCCTCTGCGCATCCGCATAGCATAGATCCAACGAATCGGTGACTAAATTAACTATTTTTATAATCTATTTTAATCGATTTAATTGATTAGTTGTTGCAGCCCTAATATATATACATAGACATACATATATATATAATCTGTCTCATTGCAGATTAGACAAATTGCCTTTTCCTTACACTGAACAAAAAAAAGTCATATGTCCACTGATGTATAAAAACTCCACACTCTTGAGTCTTTTTTACGTTTCCCCAACAATTTCGCCATTTTTTTCCCTCGTGCACTAATTGACTAAAAGAGCACGCACTTCCGGCGCGATGACGTCACATTATCGATGGGAAAATGCATTTTTAGACAATATGATTTGCCTGAGCGGTTAGGAGATCCCGAGAGTAACAAGCGGTAGAAAATGGATTGATGGATGGGCTAGAAAGGACAAATAAAAAAATAAAAAACATTTAAATATATATATTCTTTTTTACTTGGGACTACCCGCGGGCCGGATTTTGGACGCTGGTGGGCCGTATCTGGCCCGAGGGTCGTAGTTTGGGGACCCCTGGTCTAATCCTAATTTGTGCAGCAGAAACAGCAACATATAAAAATATTTCGACTCAACGGCACAATTGTCATAGCCCAGACCTACTTCCGGTTCCTGTCTAATGTGCTAACCCTTCTGGGTGATGTAGTTCAATGTTTCTTAACCATAGGGCCGCGAGCACCCCCTAAAGTAGCAGCGTTTCTCAAAGTGTGGGGCACGCCCCACTGGTGGGGAATAGAGACATGACAGGTGGGGCGCGAGGAACGGGAGGAAATTTCGCTTTGATTTTTTTTATTTTTTATTATTATATTCTTTGATTTTTTTTTTTACTATGCTTTCATTTTCTATACACACTGGAAATCACTTTGTGATTCTGTCTGTGAAATCCGCTATATAGATAAATGTAAATTACTTATTTTTCCTGTATGCTTTACATTTCTAGGTAGGAGCGAAAGTTTGACAGACAGCAACAGTAACTAATGGGGGCGGGGCTAAGCGGAAGCTTTGTGAATGGCGAGTCACTGTGCGAGGATTTGCTGTTTTGCAAATACATAAAAAATAGAGCCACTGCTGATGAGCTGTTCAAGATAATGGACAGTTTCCTCAAAGAACACGACCTTAAATGGGAAAACTGTGTGGGCTTTTGCTCTGATGGCGCGCATGGCAAAGTCAAGAAACGGGCTGCAGGCTCTAATAAAGAGGGTTGCGCCAAATGCGCATTGGACACAATGTGTCATTCACCGGGAAACACTCGCGTCAAGGCAGCTCAGCCCCGAATTCAATGAGGTTTTAACAGTGGCAGTGTCAAGCCTGCAACCCCGATTTGAAAAGCTGTGCAGTGCAAAACAGGCTCATTGCAGCCACTAATGCTGGAGTACTGTAAAACTCATGTTCACTTGCCCTGTCCTCCTTTTTTTGGCAAAGATTGCAAAGTGGCACTTTTATTTTCATTTATTATTGAACTTGATGCAAGTTATTTGATTTATTATTGAACTTGATGCAAGTTATAACACTTTTATTTGATTTATTATTGAACGTGATGCAAGTTATAACACTTTTTTTCATTTATTATTGAACTTGATGCAAGTTATAACACTTTTGTTTTATTTATTATTGAACTTGATGCAAGTTATAACACTTTTATTTGATTTATTATTGAACTTGATGCAAGTTATAACACTTTTTTTGATTTATTATTGAACTTGATGCAAGTTATAACACTTTTGTTTTATTTATTATTGAATTGATGCAAGTTATTTTATTTGATATTGAACTTGATGTAAGTTATACCACAGCTGCACAGTTATTTTATTTATTATTGAACTTGATTTTATTTTATGTTATTGAGTTTGAATGTATAAAACTTGATGTTACTTGATGTTCGATAAATTTGAAAATGTTAAGCTTGGCATTAGCGTTCTGTTGGGGTGATGGGGGCAGGTGGGGCTTGAAAACTCCCCCTTGTCCAAAGTGGGGGATGACAAAAAAAAGTTTGAGAACCACTGGCCTAATCAACTGGCGGCCCACCAAAGCTTTTCATTTGGTTTGCCGAACATTGCCCAAACAGGCTTGATGAAACCATTCAAATTTGGGTTGCTCATGTATGCAGTGCTCCCACCACCCCGCAGGCATTTGTGTTACAATGAAGCAGCAGTAGGGTTAGTAAAAGAAGACTACCCATTCAACAAAAATCTGACTTTAACAATGACTGGACAACAAAGTATGAATGTTCTACCCCGAGCAAGCGCTCGAGTCACTGTTTTTAGGCGGACCTTTTAAACGACGGACACATTGATCCAGACAAGCAGCAACAATGATAGCAATCCCAGCGTGTAAGCTTCATCATGAAACTTGGTCAAACATTTGTAAGTAGATATTGTGCATAAATATATTTAGTTTGTTTTGTATTGTCTGCAATGTTTGGTGTGTGAATGTTGTGTAATTTCTATATGTGTAAACATTTGTAGTTTATTGTGTGAATAAATTCACACTAAACCTATTTTATTTATGTAAAATACACAATGGACATTACACTTTTGTTGTGTTTATTTTCAATGGGAGACAGGTCTGGACTACAGGCAACCCAGTCTAGTACCCGCACTCTTTTACTATGAAGCCGCGCTGTTGTAACACGTGGCTTGACATTGTCTTGCTGAAATAAGCAGGGGCGTCTATAATAACGTTGCTTGGATGGCAACATATGTTGCTCCAAATACTGTTTTGGGTTTTGTATTAAAACACTGCGATGAGGCGGTGTACCCCGCCTTCCGCCTGAGTGCAGCTGGGATAGGCTCCAGCACCCCCCGCGATCCTGTAAGGAATGTATTAAAACAGTACAGTAATTTAACAATGAGCTCTGAGTACCTACTGTTACTGTGATCTAGTGCGGGGGTCTTCAAAGTTTTCCTGGCCAAGGACCCACAAACTTATACATCTAATATATAATTATGATTGTATTTTACGTTAAAGTGGTCCTAAAGGTACTTTGTTATTTTGCAATACTAACAATATTCAGATCAGAAACGTTTTTACTGCCAAGTATATTTACACATACAAGGAATTTGTCTTGGTGTATTGGTGCAAAAACAGCTAACATCCGAAATAAAGCCAAAATAGCCTGAAATTTGGCAACATAAAATATAAGACGCAATTGACAATATATAAAATATCATTTTAAAAATGTCAAATATAAACATAATTACAAAAAACTTACAAAAACATTTTACAAAAGGTTCAATGGAGTGCATATAATAAAAAATGTGAAGTCCAGTGAGCGTTAAAGAAACATTGCTGTGATGTTTTGTGACTGGAGGGCTGATGAGAGTTGGGCCATGTGGGGGCAGGGACATTTTTGATGAGGCTGATAGCAGAGGGACGGAAACTGTTTTTGAGTCGAGAGGTTTTGGTCCTTATGGACCGCAGCTTCTTACCAGATGGGAGGGTCTTAAACAGTCCATGTGCCTGCACGCCTCAGGGCCCTGGAGGTGTACTCATGGAGTGATGGTAGACTGTAGCCAATCATCTTCTGCAAATAATACCAGTACTGTGCTGCTAATAGCTAGCTGGAAACTAGCGCCCTAATCTCCAGTTGAAAACTAGCACGTTAATTGCTAGCTGGCCACATAGTGCACTAATCACTAACTGACAATTAACGTGTTAATCACTCACTGGCAACAAGCGTGTTAATCACTAGATGGCAACTAAGGCGGAAATCGCTAGCTGACAACTAGAGCGCTAATCGTTGGCTGGCAACTAGAGTATCAATGGCTAGCTGAAAACTACAGCACCAATCGCGAGCTATCTCAAATGTTAACATGAATATGATCATGTATCCATCCATCCATTTTCTACCGTTTGTCTCTTTCGGGGTCGGGGGTGTGCTGGAGCCTATCTCAGCTGCATTCGGGCGGAAGGCCGGGTACACCCTGGACAAGTCGCCACCTCATCACAGGGCCAACACAGATAGACAGACAACATTCACACTCACATTCACACACTATTCACATGTATTTAGAAATGGTTGATTTATATAGGCCAGTAAGGTAAAGTTTTGTACCTGACAAGTTTCGGCTACCTCGCTTCTGCAGCCTTCATCAGAGGTGTCACGTGACTTGTCAGGTACAAAACTTTACCTTACTAGCCTATATAAAGCAACCATTTATAAATACACATCAGTCGGCTAAATGAACCTCTTCAACATATTCCCATTGAACTACACGACTGTGTGTTGGTGCAATGTTCATGTGTATTTAAAGACATTTACATTGTGGGAAAATTGCGGGGGGAAATACTTAAAAAATTATCTACCAATTAACTTTTAGGTATGTGTGGTTTAAAACAAATAAAACATCAATACAGTATTTATTTTCAAATGTCTGTTGAAATCCTGTGCTTTTTTAGGTTAAGATTATAAGGAACACTGAAAACAGTGATAACAAATTCATAAAATCAAAAAGCCTGTGAAATCCTGGAAGGGCTGTTAAATGAATATCCAACAACTTGTTGGTTGTAGTTAAAAGATGTTGTAATTGTTATATTATCTGATGACTCTGCTTGATTTATCACTTTTGTATTAAAATTAGCACCCAAACTCTCAGAGGTCTCTGCAAAAACTGCAAGGAAATCCTGACTTTGTGCAAAATGAATGAACCCAATGAATGATTGTGTTTTTATAAATCACATACTTTACATGAAACAGAGTGATTGAGCATAGCAAGAGGAAAAACTCAACCTTGCTTGGAGATAAATTGTTTATATATATAAAATAATATAAGACATCTTTTTTTATACTTTTTTCTGATATATGGGTGTCAACACAGGAATATGTAACCTGACAACTATTCATTTTGAAGCAGGATGTGTGATCGTATTCCTAATAATTACTATTTATGGAATGTGGCAAAATATTAATTATTTTTCAAAGAAGCTGGAGAACAAATTTTCACATTAAAACAAATCGTAACATTTTCCAGACTTCAACCTCTTCCACATGATCGCCGTGGGTCTGAGCAGCTCCATCCTGGGCTGCCTGATCACCCTGCTGGTGTACTCGTACTGCCAGCGCTACCAGCAGCAGTCGCACGACGCCACCGTCATCCACCCCATCTCGGCCGCGCCGCTCAACACCAGCATCACCAACCACATCAACAAGCTGGACAAATACGACACGGTGGAAGCCATTAAGGTCTGTGCTGCATGTTTTCTTAAGAGTATGAATAATCGGTCCTCCTGCTGCATGACTGTTGACTGTGACACCAACAACTGACACGCCTGGAGCCTTGTAACAGATCGCCAGGTGTGCGTACCTTTCTCTCACTGTGTGTTGTGCTTCCTCATAATATATTCATGTGCCTTTCGGGCGTCATGAAGTCACACTGCTTCTCCCGCTATGGCGGCTCTGTGTAGTAGCACTACATCCAGCTTGGAAGTGAGCTACTCAACTTCAGTAGGACAACACATTAAGTCTATTATCGTCATTTGTCCTCAGTCAATGGGGGGGGGGGGGGTTAATTCCGTCTCCTTAAGGCAGTGTTTTTCAACCTTTTTTGAGCCAAGGCACATTTTTTTCATTAAAATACTTAAAAACATTTAAAAAATGTAACTCAGCAGCCGATATTGACAGTGAGAAGTCGTTCTCGCAGTTGTTAGATATTAATTCAAACCATAACCAAATATGCATCACTATAGCTCTTGTCTCAAAGTAGGTGTACTGTCACCACCTGTCACATCACGCCGTGACTTATTTTGAGTTTTTTAGTGTTTTCTTGTGTGTAGTGTTTTAGTTCTTGTCTTGCGCTCCTATTTTGGTGGCGTTTCCTGTTTTGTTGGTATTTTGCTGTAGCAGTTTCATGTCTTCCTTAAGTGCTATTCCCCACACCTGCTTTGTTGTAGCAATCAAGACTATTTAAATTGTGCGGATGCTATCCTTCTTTGTGTAGACATTGTTGATTGTCATGTCATGTACGGATGTGCACGGCATCTCTGCTCCACACGCTGTAAGTCTTTGCTGTTGTCCAGCATTCTGTCTTTGTTTACTTTGTAGCCAGTTCAGTTCTAGTTTCATTCTGCATAGCCTTCCCTAAGCTTCAATGCCTTTTCTTAGGGGCACTCACCTTTTGTTTATTTTTGGTTTAAGCATTAGATACCTTTTTACCTGCACGCTGCCTCCCGCTGTCGTCTGCATATTGTGATCATGACAAACCATGTTCCCGACACCTACAGAGCAATTAGCTACCTGCTGCCACCTACTGATATGGAAGAGTATTACATGGTTAGTCTGCCGAGCTCCAGACTGCACAGACAGTCAACAACGGCACATTATTTGCGGATTATAATTGCTGGTTTGCAAAAAAAGATTTTTAGACTTAGGCTTATACAAACTTTAATGATCCACAAGGGAAAATTTTCCACACAGTAGCTCAGTTACAAAGTATGGAAAGGATAAGGATGGAAAGGATCGTGCACACAAGGGCACAAGAAGAAGTATAAAGTAGATTTAAAATGTACCAATTTTTAACCCAATTAGGTGAAATTACATAAATACCCACGGAACACCAGACTGTATCTCGCGGCACACTAGTGTGCACAGTGGTTGAAAAACACTGCCTTAATGTATAGTTTGGAAACTGAACCACTTTGGGGTGTGTGTGCAGTATACAAAGAATTCACCATATTTGTGCTGTAAACCGCTGTGGACCATGCAGTATTCAACTCCAGCCTCCACTTTGCTGCAATGCGGCCCATTTTCTTACTGCCCTCCATAGTAGATCCTTCTCATGGGCGACATTCTTAAAAGTATTGTTGTTTGTTAGTGTCTCGCGCCAACTGATGCGTTCGTACAATCAAGCAATGTACAATAGAGTGAAGGAAAAAGCAGCAAAAGTGTTACTGTCGGGATCAGTTACAACTTTAACTGAGGAAAATTACCAACTCAATAGATGGCAAACAGTGTGCAACTGCAGTGTTTATGGATCTAACTAAAGCATTTGACACAGTTAATCATAATATCTTAATCTTACCTCCCTGCTTGGCACTCAGCATCCACGGTTGGAATTCGGGGTTAAATCACCAAAAATGATTCCTGGGCGCGGCCACCGCTGCTGCTCACTGCTCACCCCTCACCTCCCAGGGGGTGAACAAGGTGATGGGTCAAATGCAGAGAACACATTTCACCACAGCTAGTGTGTGTGTGACAATCATTGGTACTTTAACTTAACTTTAACTTTAATGTCATCTAAAAATTTGAACGGTATGACATCAGAGGACTGGTCTTGACAAGGCCTTCTCTTGGTCTTCTCTGCTGGCCTAACATAACCAGAAATCATAATCATAATTAAAGAGAAAAGTAATGTTTTGTTTGCTTTCCCTAAATATCTAAAAGTATACATATTCTCTTCATGTCATAGTATGCTCCTTCCAGCGCTGTTGTTTTTAGTTTTAGTTTGTATCCAATCAGAATTCAGCTAGCTTATGTTGCCATGCCGTATGAAATCTGCCAGAGGCCTTCAGAATCAACAATGCGGGCGTCCGTGCACTGTAAGTGAACGGACATACACATTTGACAAACAGTTGCAATAGCCAATCAGATCACGAGTTGTTGTCAGTAAGGCCTTCTAAGGCAGATATATAGTGATGTTATGAGCTAGGTAACATAAGAACTCCATTACCCAGCATGCCACAGTAGTGAAGAGCATGCGCAGTAGCCCCGTTTAGGTTGAATGTAGCCATACTACATGTTATTGACGAGCACGCTGTGGGGTAAACTTTAAGAAGTGAGCCAACACGCCTCGTCTGCATCTTTTATGATTAGACAAGACAACACGTATATTTGCAAGGCCGTTTTCAAGAAGGATATTTAAAGACAAACTACATCTTGTAAGACGGCTTATACGGCGTCGAATGGGCTTTACAAATTGTGAGTTAATATATTGTATTGCTTTATTTTTTTCACGTTTAATATGTTTTTTGCAATTTAAACTTTGACAGTACCACATAAAATATGTTTTAATTGCTGATGCGGGTTTATTGACTTTTAAATGCGCCAGCCAATAAATCGTTTTGTACACTGTTAATGTGGTTTAATGCCCAGTAAATGTGTTCCTGTATAGTATTTCTCCAGCAATGGTCATATGGTAACATCAATGATGGTATTTTGAGAGGTAATCATTGAAGGCGGACATCACTGAAGGCCTAGGTGGGAAACGCACAGCCCGCCACTGGGTCTTGAACTGGGTAAGAAGCTACTTAACCAGCAGAAAGCAATACGTGAAGCTAGGTGAAATATGATATGTCAACAGCACTAAAAATATCTTGCTGCGTACCCCAGGGATCAATACTGGCACCAAAATTGTTAAATGTTTATATAAACAGCATTTGTAAAGTTACAAAGGACTTCAAGTTAGTACTATTTGCAGACAACACATTATGCATTATGTTCAGGAGAGAACACACAGAAGCTAATATAAATAAAAACAGAAAAAAACAATAAATTAAAGAAATGGTTTGACAAAAACAGACTATCTTTGAATCTCAGTAAAACTAAAATAATGCTATTTGGAAACAGCAGGAGAGAAAGTCAAACACAAATACAAATAGACAGAGTAAAATAAAATCAGATATTTGGGTGTAATAATAGATGATGAAATGAACATAAAAAATCATAAAAAATATACAACAGAAGGTGGCAATAAATATTTACATCATGAACAAAGCAAAATATGTCCTAGACCAAAATTTACTCCATATACTCTACTGGTCGGTAGTGTTACCATTTGTTATTGTGTAGAAATATACGGAAATAACTACAAAAGTACATTACATTCACTAATTGTGTTACAAAAAATATCAGTTCGAATAATTTGGATATAGAGAACATACAAACTCTTGATTTATTAAATCCAAAATATTGAATTTCAACAATTTGGTGCATTTTCCAACTGCTAAAATTTTGCACATAGCAAACGTTAACCTGCTACCAAAGAATGTGCTTTTTTTCACAATATAAGAGGAGAAATACAACTTTTGAGAAACTATAACTTCAAACATTTGTATGCACGCACAACACTTAAAACCTTTAACATATCAGTATGTGGAGATGATTTAAGCAAAGAAGTCAAACATTTTCTAATATGATGCCGTTTAAGAAACTGTTCAAACAAAAGGTGTTTACAAAGTAAAAGGAGAAAGAATTATAACAAACCTCTTGAACTTATTGAAAATAAAAAAATAGACATCTCATTAAGTAAATCAAAACAGACTTAACTATTTATGAAGAGAACTGTATTTGAAGGCACTGATATAAATTGTGTACAAACTAAGAACAGGAAGTGAATAATGTGTAAGTATGTAAGTATGGAAAAGGAAAAGGATTTAATAAGCTTGCTTCTTCCTAGGATCAGTGTCGTTGTGGCCTGTGCAGCCCTTTGAGACGTTTATTATATTTGGTACCGGTACCAAAATGTATTTCATACTTGTCGATACTTTTCCAAATACAGGCGACCGCAAAAAATTGCATTATTGACTTTACTTTAACAAAAAAATGTTATGGTACATTAAACATGCGGGGGGTTTTTTTGCAATGAAAGAACAATTTTGTCATGAAATAAAATAGTAAACATAGTAGGCAACTTCACTTTTAGTGGTGCATAAGCAAATGGGTTACAAAGGCTCCTAATTGGCTGCTGACATATGCAGTAACATATTGTGTCATTTCTCGCTGTATTATTTTGTCAAATTGGAGTGACAAGCGGTAGAAAATGTATTATTTATCTCTTTATTCATTGACTGTTATTATCCCGTTATTTCTGTTTTAACATGTTTCATCTACATTTCTGTTCAAATGTAATAAACACTTATTCTTCTGTTGTTTGGATGCTTTACATTAGTTTTGGGTGATACCACACATTTGGGTATAGACCCGATACCAAGTAGTTGCAAGGTCATACATTGGTCAAATATAAAGTCCTCATGCGTTCAGTGACGTATTTCCTGAGATTGTAAGGAAAAAAAGACTGCGCTAATAAAAAAAATCTCGATGTAATCATTGCAATATAAACTACGGCTCTTATACTTGCTATCGTTCTACTCGATATCTGCGTCGACCCACTCTTTTGTTTACATTGAGGAGCACTAGATTGCTGTTAGTGGTGAGCTATTGTATTCTCGTGTGTAGTGAAGCATGATTAGTTATTCCTCATCCTGCAGGAAGGATATTTGGAAGAAACTTACTTTATTTGTTGCCATACAGGCTAGGATTAGTGATTTAAAAGTAGCTAAAACACTACGGAGAAACATTGGCCACTAGCTAGCTGGCTATGTTTTAGAGCACCGCTTGCGGAGCAGCGCTTCAGTGTTTACAGCTCCACCTTTATCAATAGGTTCAAACCCAAAATACATCCATTCTCCCTTTTCTGTCTTCACACTGTTTCTGCTTGCAAGTTGACGAACAATCATGTTGATGAAAAAAAATTAAGTACTGGTATTTTTTATTTTTTTATAGTTGATGTAGATGCCCATATCGGCTGTAGAAATTTACTTTACAAAAGAGAAGTATGGGATACTTATCTTGTTGCCTTATTTGTATTTGACTTTATTAAATGGATTTATATTATCGTTTGGTGCAGCCGGGCCGGAGCAGGAGGGGATAGAATGAGAAGAAAAGGAATACAAAGGGGGAAATTGCGGGGATAAGACAGAGAGACAACAACAACAACAAAACATCATCAGCGAATAGGATATGTACAAATATGATGGTAAAAGTGATAGCAAAGAAGCAGTTAGTGAAATAAATATTAAAAATACAGAAATGACAATGAACATTATTACCGTATTTTCCGCACTATAAGGCGCTTCGGATTATAAGGCGCACCTTCAATGAAAGTCCTATTTTAAAACTTTGTTTTATATATAAGGCGCACCGCATTATAAGACGCACCGCATTATTAGGTGCATAGAATAGACGCTACAGTAGAGGCTGGGGTTACGTTATGCATCCATTAGATGGAGCTGCGCTAAAGGGAATGTCAACAAAACAGTCAGATAGGTCAGTCAAACTTTATTAATAGATTACAAACCAGCGTTCTGACAACTCAGAAGCGCACGTCACTTCCTGTCAATGAGAAAGGACGCAAAGAAAAAAAGCTCCGCTTCTGCTACCGGAGTTTTTGTTAAGTCTGAAGATTTTGACCACTGATTTGACCACTGATTTGCGATCACAGCCACAGGAGAGTCACCTGGCATCTTCGATCTGATTTTGGTCAGTTGAGAGGCACCGATACGCTGAAATAAGGCGAGTGGAAGAGCCGTTAGCCTCAAGCCAAAGGCGCCTCCCGCAGTTCAAAGCGGTTGCCTAGCAACCAAAAGCTACGGCGAGCTTACAGCTGTTTTAAAGTGATCCCGACGTCGCAGAGTGATATAAGTTGACAGGCTGACACCTCAAATTGATCTCTGAACGACGCAAGGTACGAAATTGTTGAAAAAACAAGTTAAAAGTGCCGCAAGTCGCTAAAGAAGTAACTGCCCTTAAGACATAAGAGGCGCTGACGTCAGTGACTGCTGCGATGCCGAAAGTTAAAGGATTGACTGGAAAGACTGATTTGAAGCTGGGCACAGGACATGATGGGATTCAAGAAGGGATACTACAAAAAATACTCCAGGAATTTAAAGAAGAAATGATAGAAAAATGGGAAGAATTGATGGATGGATGGAAAGAGGATATGAAAGAAATGAAAGAAGAAATTAAAGAAATGAAAAAAGAGAACAACTCCAGAAATAAAGAAGCCACTGAAATGAGCAAACAAATGAAGATCCTTCAAGAAGACAACAACATGCTGAGGAACATCATAGATGAAATGGATCAGGATAAACGAATGAATGATATCATTGTGACAGGGCACCGAATTAAACCAAGATCCTATGCGAAAGCTGTGAATAATGAAGGTGAACCAGATGAAATGGATATGATCTCAGCAGAACAGCAAGTGGTCAACTTTCTGCAATCAAAAGAAATTGAAATTGACATTAATACCATCGAAACATGCATCCCACTGAACGGAAGAAACAACAACGCCACTCCAGTCGTGCTCGTGAAACTCGTAAACAGAAAATCTAAAATGGCATTGCTGAGACAGGGAAAGAAGCTGAAGGGAACAAATGTGTACATGAATGAGCATCTCACAAAACGCAATGCTGGAATCGCCAAGAAAGCACGCGACTTGAGAAAGCAAGGAAAAATCCAGGGAACTTGGAGCGCCAACTGTAAAATCTACATCAAGCTGAATGGAGGTCCAGAAGCAAGAGTAATTGTTGTCCATGACATCAAGGACCTGGACAATTTTTAAAGTTTACACAGCTACCACAACAACGATGATAATGGACTCTGACAGAAAACAAGCACCTAAATTCAGCATCGACACTACTATGTTCCAAGGGACGACTAAACAAGAGGACCTAGATTCAGGATTGCATCCACCTACACTTATAGAGATTATTGAAACAACATCAAAGATTGTTGAACAAGAAAATATGGAACTAAAAAATTTCTGCAACAAAGATCACAAAAACCAAGATTTGGAAAATGATATAGATCCAGATACAATTTTTTTCTCCCACATCAGTAATAGTTGTTTTTATTATACAGATGATCAATATACAAGCAACATTGAATGTGATAACAAATTGTCAATTATTCATTTTAATAGCAGAAGCTTGTATGCAAATTACAACAACATTAAGAACTTTTTGGAACACATCAACGAACCATTCAAAGTGATTGCTGTCACAGAAACATGGATTGATGATAAAAAAGGAATAGATTTTGATCTGGAGGGATATGAACTAAACTACATCAACAGAACCAACAAAAATGGAGGAGGAGTAGCTGTGTACGTGATGAAGAACCTGAACTACAAAGTGGTAAAAAACATGTCATTTGCTATAGATAATATCTTAGAATGTATAACCATTGAAATATGTCTGGAAAAAAGCAAAAACATATTCATCAGTTGTATATATAGATCACCTAAGTCAAGTATAGAAACATTTGAAGAATGGATCAAGGCAACTTACATGGACAATGGTCAAAGAATAATGTTCTTATGTGGTGACTTTAATATTGACTTATTGAACCCCAACAAGCAAAAGTCTATTGATACAATGTACAGCATCAGTCTATATCCTAAAATCACAAAGCCAAGCAGAATCACAGCACACTGTGCCACGCTTATTGATAATATTTTTACCAATGATTTTGATAATAACACTACAAGTGGTCTACTTATAACCGACGTTAGTGATCATCTGCCAGTTTTTACAATATATGATGGACACTACAAGAAGAACATGGAAGACAAAAGGACATTTCGAAGACTATGCACAGAGAAGAGGATGACTGCCTTCAAAATTGAGCTACAAAAGCAAGATTGGGACAATGTGTATAATGAAAAAGAGGTTGATGAAGCATATGAACATTTCTTAAACAAGTTCATAATACTTTATGACAAACATTGTCCATGGATACAACTCAGTAACAAGCAGAGAAAGAATAACAACCATGGATGACAAAAGGATTAAAAAATGCTTGTAAGAAGAAGAATACACTATATAGAAAATTTATAGCACAAAGAACTATAGAGGCAGAAATTAAGTACAAAAAGTATAAAAACAAGTTAACAGACATACTACGATCATGTAGAAAAGAATATTACAGTGAATTATTGGACAGGAACAAAAATAATATGAGAGCAACATGGGGCATCCTCAATAGCATTATTAAAAATGGAACTAAGAGGGACTACCCTCAATACTTCTTGGATGAAAATTTAAAAAATGACAACATAAAGGAAGTAATTGAAAGCTTCAATAATTATTTTGTAAATATTGGACCAAAATTGGAAGAAAGGATTCCAGACCCAGTTCCAATTGAGGACTATAATGATACCATAGAGCGAAATCCCAACTCCATGTTCCTCAGTAATGTGACACAGGAGGAAATAGTTACAATCGCAAAAAAATGTAAATCTAAGACTTCAACTGATTGTAACGAAATTGATATGGAAACGATAAAAAAGGTTATTGAAGAGATCTCAGGACCATTAATGTATATTAGTAACCTATCATTTCAAACAGGTACATTTCCAAACAAAATGAAAATAGCTAAAGTTGCACCAATTTATAAGACTGGAGACAAACATCAATTTACAAATTATAGACCTGTTTCTCTACTTCCACAATTTTCTAAAATCATTGAAAAACTGTTCAATAACAGATTAGAAAGTTTCATAAATAAAAAATAGAATACTCGAAGAGAACCAATATGGATACAGAGATAATGTTTCAACTTCAATGGCTTTAATTGAAATTACAGAAGAAATTACCAATGCAATAGATAGTAAAAAAATGTGCGGCAGCGGTTTTTATGGATCTAACTAAAGCATTTGACACAATTAATCACAATATTTTAATCAAAAAACTAGAACGATATGGCATCAGAGGGTTAGTCTTAAACTGGATAAGAGGTTATCTAACGAACAGGAAACAATACGTGAAGCTAGGCGAACACACGTCTACAACGCTAAATATATCCTGTGGTGTACCTCAGGGATCAATACTAGGACCTAAATTATTCAATCTCTATATAAATGACATTTGTAAAGTTACAAAAGATTTAAAGTTAGTATTATTTGCGGATGATACAACAGCGTTTTGTTCAGGAGAGAACACACAGGAGATAATACAAATAATAACAGAAGAAATTAACAAATTAAAAAGATGGTTTGACAAAAACAGACTATCGTTGAATCTTAGTAAAACTAAAATAATGCTATTTGGTAACAGTAGAAGAGAAAGTCAAACACAAATACAAATAGACGGAATAGAAGTTGAAAGAGTAAATGAAACCAAATTTTTAGGTATAATGATTGATGATAAATTGAACTGGAAATCTCACGTAAAAAATATACAACATAAAGTTGCAAGAAACACGTCAATAATGAATAAAGCAAAACATGTTCTAGACCAAAAATCCCTTCATATTCTCTACTGCTCACTAGTGTTACCATATCTGAGCTACTGTGTAGAAATATGGGGAAATAATTACAAAAGTACACTTCATTCATTAACGGTGTTACAAAAAAGATCAGTTAGAATAATACATAATGTTGGATATAGAGAACATACAAACCCTTTATTTATTGAATCAAAAATACTGAAATTCCACGACATAGTGAATTTGCAAACAGCTAAAATTATGCACAAAGCAAACTATAACCTGCTACCCAAGAATATACAACAATTCTTCTCAAAAAAAGAGGAGAAATATAATCTTAGAGAAAAACGGAATTTAAAACATTTGTTTGCACGTACAACACTTAAGACCTTCAGTATATCAGTATGTGGAATTAAATTATGGAATGGATTAAGCAAAGCAATCAAACAATGTACTAATATGATGCACTTCAAGAAACTCTTCAAACTTAAAGTGTTTACAAAGTACAAAGAAGAAGAACCATGACAAACATTCTCAATGTATTTCATCCATCCATTCATTCATTCTTAAAGTAGTCTTACTTATCTCATCATATGAAATATGACTTACTTCACCAATTATTATTATTAAATTCTTACTATTATTTATTTATTTATTTTTATTGTGATTACTTATGGAGTTTATTGTGAAAAAATTGTGAACAGGAAGTGAACAAAAAGTTTTGCAACTGTTATGTAAAGAAAAGGGGTAGGATTAAATAAGCTCTGCTTCTTCCTACTCCTTTTCGAACATGTTGAAAAGAGAAACTGGAAATTTTTCTATCATGTTGTATGCTTGCATGTTCGAAATAAACTCAAACTCAACTCAACTCAACTCAACTCCGTTCACTCCCAAAATGAATAAACAGCTGTTTTATTATTTTCCCCGAGGTAAAGTCAGTGACGTGGTGTTTTGTTTATCTTTTAACAACAGCAAGGTATAACATGTAGTGCAACATTTATATCACATAGTGGAGGGGAACTTTTCCTCGATTCAATAAACACGTACAAAACAGTGATACTGTTACGGTAAATCAAACATTAGTGCAATCATAGTATAGTAACACTCAAAATAGTGCAAAGCAATAACAATATCAATAACTCAACGTTGCTCAAACGTTAATGTCACACAACACAACACACAAAATAAACATGTAAAGCTCACTTTATGAAGTTATTCCTCATCCACGAATCCCTCAAATTCTTCTTCTTCCGTGTCCGAATTAAACAGTTGGGCGAATACGGCATCCAACATGCCCGGCTCAGTCTCGTCGAAGTCGTCATTAATCGAGTCAGTTGTCTAGCAGTTCAGTGACAATGTTAAATTATCTCGCTGCTGCTCTGTTCCCGTGTTCTACTGTGTGACTGATCGCCTTGAGCAGGGGTCCCCAAACTACGGCCCGCCAGCGTCCAAAATCAGGCCCGCGGGAAGTCCCAAGTTTAAAAAAAAAAATGTCTTATTCACTTTGTACCGCTTGCTGCTCACGGTGTCTCCTAGCCGCTCAGGCAAATCATATTGTCTAAAAATGCATTTTCTCATCGATAATGTGACATCATTGCATGCGCGGAAAGTGCGCTATATATATATATATATATATATATATATATATATATATATATATTCAGCCCGGCCCCCGGCCAAATTGTTTTAACCCAATGCGGCCCCCGAGTCAAAAAGTTTGGGGACCCCGGGCCTTGAGTTTAAACTCTGCGTCGTAAGCGTGTCTCTTAATAGGAGCCATTTTGGGGTCTTTACATAAACACACAAATGGAAATGAAACGGCACGCCTCGCGCAGTCATATATCCCAGCATGCGCTTCTTCTACGGGGGAAAATTAAGTCGGCGGCTGCTTACCTTAGTTGCGAGACCTGTTGTGGCTCAATATTGGTCCATATATAAGGCGCACCGGATTATAAGGCGCACTGTCAGCTTTTGAGAAAATTGGGGGTTTTTAGGTGCGCCTTATAGTGCGGAAAATACGGTACACTACGAATGAAGCAATACAAATACCAATAGAAATAGCACTATTGATAATGAATAATAACAATAATTACCTCTATTATCAACAATACAATTGTTTCAAATGCAACAATACATATATGTTATGATAACTTGAAATACAAAAGAAAGCGGATAAATGGAGGGGAAGAAAGAGAAGCGAACTGTATTAACCTTGTAGATTGTTATAGCACCAATAGGTAAAGCGTTGTCAGTGTGCCATGTGTTACCCAGTTTCCCCTAGGGCAGACCTGGGCATTCTGCGGCCCGCGGGCCGCATCCGGCCCTTTGTGCGTCCCTGTCCGGCCCGCGTGAGGCCAATTATAAATTACAAAATAAATTTTAAAAAGTATCTATGTCGAGTGTGCAATACAACAGTGCTGCTTTTGTTTTTGAAAATCGTTATTTGTATTACTTCCGTGTGGACGTATGCGTGTGCGTGATTGTGAGTGAATGTGAACAGCTGCAATCATTAATTACAAAATAAAGTTGAAAAAACATCTATGTCGTGCGCGCAATACAACTGTGCTGCTTTTATTTTGAAAAGTATTATTTATGGGCGTGTGTCCGTGTGTAACCTGCGAGTGAAGGTGCACATTCAGCGACAAGTGATGCACGGTTTACAACCGAGACGCTAAAAAGAGAAAAGTTGATGAAAAATGGCGTGTTTCCAACAAGACATGGACTGCCATGCAACGTTCCCTCTAAGGTGCGTGCCTGCGCAATTGCACACTGCAAGCGTCTGCTGCGCGCAGCAAATATATGCCGCGCACCAAATCAAATCCCATCTGAATTCTAAACAAAATAAACATATTTATTCTATGTAATTTTGCAATGCAACTTTGAGTGACAGTGACAACAAGTGGTCCTAACGGTGTTCGTCAACACCGTTTAATTGAACACCGTTCAATTATTGTAACGTCTATCGAGATGCTTCGAGGCCAGGAATTATATCGATCACTTTATTGAGCAAAACTGTTTATATTCGGCCAGAACCACACCAAAAACATAAGTAAAACACTTCTATCTCGAAAAACTAGTCATTTTCTGCCGTACAAACCAGGCCAAAACCAACTTGTCATCTGTCACCAACACGCATAGCACTAAACCACTGGTGCGTTTATGGCCACACAAAAAGTCGGACAACTCAAACACCACACAAAGTTACACTATGACTCCTCAGTCATACGTGTGCTTATTTTACTGTCATTTATTATTAATGTTAATTTATTTATATTAGTCATGGAATGCTGTTACACACACTATGTTGAAGTATTACTATTATTATTAATTATTATTATTATTTATCTTACGGTATGTATCAAAAATAATATTGAGCAAAATTTAATTGAAATATTGTCGATGTGGCCCTCCAGCAGTGCTCGGGTTGCTCATGCGGCCCCCGGTAAAAATTAATTGCCCACCCCTGCCCTAGGGCAACAACGTTAATATATGTTTGATGAAAAGTGATTATATGCATGATTGTATGTATGCATATATGGTTGTATATGTACAGTATGTGTATATAAATGATAAATGATAAATGGGTTATACTTGTATAGCGCTTTTCTACCTTCAAGGTACTCAAAGCGCTTTGACAGTATTTCCACATTCACCCATTCACACACACATTCACACACTGATGGAGGGAGCTGCCATGCAAGGCGCTACCAGCACCCATCAGGAGCAAGGGTGAAGTGTCTTGCCCAAGGACACAACGGACGTGACTAGGATGGTAGAAGGTGGGGATTGAACCCCAGTAACCAGCAACCCTCCGATTGCTGGCACGGCCACTCAATCAACTTCGCCACGCCGTCCCCATATATGTGTTTGTACAGTGAATGTATATGTACAGTATGTGTGTATGTATGTTTGTACAGTGAATGTATATGTACAGTATGTGTGTATGTACAGTATGTGTGTATGTATGTACTGGTATTTTTCAAAAGCAGAATAGTACAATTTGTAATTTATTAGTACCACGGTACTTTATAAGTACCTGTATACCGTACAACCCTACTACACACACAATAGCACCATATTGTAAATGTATCCATGCCGTGCCGTGTCATGTAGTGATATTGATGTTTTCACACATTTTGTGTTTGAGACAAGCAGTTGGAATTGATCGTGTGAGGTTATATGTTCCATCTGTGCATTGTTGATAAATATATTACAAAAGAACAAAGTCATTTTAATTAGCATACCTGCAGAATTAGTCAGTGAAAAAGTTAAATAGAGTCCATTTTGTCTCCCTAATAGACCTCCTTTTATCCCCTTTTCTATGGTCTGTGACATTGCTGTATTTAGTTGTGCAGGGATGGTTTGATAAGTTGCAGATGATTCACAAGATAGGTTTTATAACAAAAATAAAGTAAATAGCCAGCGGCTCTGTGAAGGAGAACAAATCCTTTGGCTGAGCACAAAGCTCCGGTGAGTGTAATTGCATCAAGGCATGAAGGTGTCAGCCGCGTTCATCTGTCACGCAATTAGAGTCAGGAGCATAATTCAGTTTGCTCAGTTGCAGACAGGTGGCTATTAATATAGACGGGACACCAAAAATACATAAAATTAAACATAAACTATGAATAAAGGCTTGTTTTCCAAGCTATTGTTTTCCAAACTATGAATAAAGGCTTGTTTTCCAAGGGTATTTTGAATGTGCTAAAATAATGCCTAATTTCCACTTTTAGTAATGAAGTATTTTAGAATACAGCATTGTCATCCCAGGCATAACAATGTTTTCGTTACTGTTAAGTGCCATTCAGTTTTTGATGTTACACCATTTTGACTTTGTATTTGCACTGAATTAGTTGTTTTATAAAGTAAAATTCAAATTTATAAATCTGTTCCTTAAAGAGCTTTGCAAAAACACCTCAGAACCAAAAAAAAAAGTGTCAATACAACGTTTGAAAATGCCAGTTGTAATCCCACATTTATTTAAAATTACAAATGCAATCTCGTATGTGAAGGTTTTAATTTGGTCTACTGTCTATGAATTTTTTACTTTGTAGACCCTTTCCCATTCAAAGCATGCAGCAAAATGTGGCTGGACTTCTTAAAGGGGAACTGCACTTTTTCTGTAATTTTGCCTATTGTTCACAATCATTATGAGAGACAAGAAGTGACGTGTCGTCTTTTTTTTAGGGTTTAAAGATTATTAAGAAAACGCTTGGAAGATGCGGCTAATGGGAGTCACCGTTGTAGCCTTCAAAGCCCTCTAAAACAACTTTATATACACACTGCAAGTCTATAAATATAATGTAGTAACAGACACGTTCATAACAATATGTAATATGTTCAATATTTACCTTAATTTGATCATTTAAATCCTTTCCGGGACTGATTTCTCCTGCGCATTAATTTCTGTTTCCAACGCACGTCCGACTACTGGCAACAAATGTGTTGTTCTAATCGTGGCAGACTTGGTAACAGACTATTAAGACGACTATTTTTGGACAAATAAGGAGTCACAACCTTTTATTTCTGAAGCTAAATATAATAGGATGAACTACTGCTTATAGAAGCAAGCACAAAGAAGAGGGTGAAACGTTGGAGCAGACGGAAGCAGAGAGAGTGAGGTGAAAGTCACTCGAAGCTGCAAATGTGGAATTTGGAGGCAAGCTATTGCGATATAAATGGCGTTCTTGTCCAAAATCGACAGGACACGTCCCCGGCTAGCTGGACCAAACGCACAACTGTCCATCGAGTGAGTCACACTTTAATAGCGATCATGATACACCCAGCACGTCATGCCTGTTATTACAACTACAGTACATACACTGTCTGGCTAGCTCAGCTGTGTACAAATAAACCATGAAATGTAGGCTAATACTTTACAGATACTGTGATATGTCAGTACAGATTGGTGTTCTATCGCAGTGTTGTGCATTACAAACTCAAACGCCTTTCGAGCTGACGTAGAAGCTAGCTTATCTCCTGCCTTAGCTAGCTTTTACGGCTAATACCGTAGTGAAGTGAAGTGAATTATATTTATATAGCGCTTTTCTCTAGAGACTCAAAGCACTTTACATTGTGAAACCCAATATCTAAGTTACATTTTTAAACCAGTGTGGGTGGCACTGGGAGCAGGTGGGTAAAGCGTCTTGCCCAAGGACACAACGGCAGTGACTAGGTTGGCAAAAGCGGGGATCGAACCTGGAACCCACAAGTTGCTGGCACGGCCACTCTACCAACCGAGCTATACCGCCCCTCTGTAGCACCGTAATACTGTAGCATTACTCAGTGTTTGCTCTTACGGCGTGGCGAAGTTGGGAGAGTGGCCGTGCCAGCAATCTGAGGGTTACTGGTTCAATCCCCACCTTCTACCATCCTAGTCACGTCCGTTGTGTCATTGAGCAAGACACTTCACCCTTGCTCCTGATGGGCCTGGTTAGCGCCGTGCATGGCAGCTCCCTCCATCAGTGTGTGAAATTGTGAATGGGTGAATGTGGAAAATAGTGTCAAAGCGCTTTGAGTTCCTTAAAAAAAAAAGGTAGAAAAGCGCTATACACGTACAACCCATTTACCCATACTTGCCAACCTTGAGACCTCCGAATTCGGGAGATGGTGGAACGGAGGGGTGGCTGGGGGAGGGGCGTGGTTAAGAGGGGAGGAGTATATTTACAGCTAGAATTCACCATTTGCATTCTGGCGAGCAATCTCTGAATCCAGGAACATATCCTTCACGGATTTGTTGAAGACATCCGCAAATGAGAACGGGATGTTGCTTCCAGCTATCAGCATAGCCATCTTTGTCTCGGCATATGCTACACCCTCGGGACTCCATTTAGCGAGGTGGCCCATAATACTGGGCTGTGACCGGTGCTGCGCTGCCGCCACCTTGTGCTTCGCTGACTGTTCATGAGTGACTATATCCGTTCGGCCGCCGTGTTCAATGGAGAAGTCTGTTCTACAAAATTTACAGGCAGCATACCCCTTCCCCTTCGAACTGTCCTGGATAAACTGAAATTCTTGTTTCCATTCGTTTTGGAACTTACAAGCGTATTTCTTCATCTTACTCGTCGTCGGCGTCGCCATGGCTGTATCTTCCTCGTTCTTCTGCTTTGTCTCCTTGTTGTGTGCGCAGTTGTGCACTCTCTAAAAGCCGTAGATGTTATAACGTGATTGGGCAGGCACGCTGTTTATATTGTGGGAAAGCGGTCGTGAAAACAGGCTGTCGACCCGTCACTCAGGTCCTCATGGAGCTGGAGGGGGCGTGGCCTCCAGCTCCGACTGGAAATCGGGAAATTTTCGGGAGAATATTTGTCCCGGGAGGTTTTCGGGAGAGGCGCTGAAATTCGGGAGTCTCCCGGAAAATTCGGGAGGGTTGGCAAGTATGCATTTACCATTTACAATAACAATGTCGCTACAGCTTGGTTATTATACAGGTTACGGAACGTAAATGAAATATTGTTTACGGTTTTTGAGTGCATTTTTAAAGTGATTTAGAGGTAGAGTTTATTGCTCCCATTAGCTGCATTGCTAGCCACCTAGAACACGATTATTTTTACATGTCAGAATGCAAAAGAAAAAAAACCTCTTGTATCTTGTCTCATAATGATTGTGAAGGATAGGCAAAATCCCCCCAAAAATGCAGTTCCCCTTCAAGTGTCATAAGTTAATGATGACGCAAAAACAAGTTTGCTGTTATTTCCTTCCTTCCTTTTGCAGCCTGACGTTTCGGTTCTGTTGCCGCTGGACGAGCCCGCCATGCACCAGCCAGTCTCTGCTAACATGGGGGTGTCCATGCGGGGCCTGGAGATTTTCTACTAACCTCTGACCTCTCGACAACATCCCGCCTTTTGACCACTCCCCCACCTTCCCCGACAAGTTTCTGACATAAACCACCACCACTGCTACTACTTCTTTCTCGTCCTTTCCCACCACCGCCATCGTGCACCTTCCACTTCCTGTGGCACTTCCTGTGCGTGACAGGTTGGAGTACTGATCGTCTTAGCCTCCTCCCCTCTTTTCTTTCCAGCTTGTATCAAGGCACTGTTACCATATCTCTAACATTTGCATGATTAAGCTTGTTTATCACTCTTGTTTTATCATATTTTTATGTGTGATGACTTAAATGCCCCTCTGTTCATCACTAAAGCCACTATAGCAAAATCTTAGCCTGAATACAAGACCATCTGGACTATATGACACACCCTCTTTTTCAAGACCTATTATTGGAAACATATTTTCATTAGGTAATAGATTACCGGTATGTGTGAGTGAGTTTTGCGCCACCTGTTGGTTTTTTAAGTATAAATATCTAGAGCGGAAATATAACATCTTGTCACCTGTTGATATATTGTATATCTGCAGTAAATGACCGGAGCCCTGGTAAGTACACAAAACTTTGTTTTTTACTCAATATGACAGTAATGTTCTTGGAATCCTGAGATAATGCGAAAAAAGCAATAAAAATGTATTCAAACATAACTCCTAAACCAAACATGCATAATGTCTAATAATGCCTGAAATAATGTATCTTTGTGAGTTTTACTAGAATCATGTGCTTTTGTAAGGTTTGCAAATACACAAATTCTTTTTTTACTCAATATGACAGTGTAACTGTCACACTCAATATGACAGTTATTTAAACATAACTCTTAAACCAAACATGCAAAATGGCTACTAATGCCTGAAATAATGTATATATGTGTGTTTTACTAGAAACATGTGCTTTTGTAAGGTTTGCAAACGCAAAAATTAGTTTTTACTCAATATGACAGTAATGTTCTTAGAACCCTGAGATAATGCGAAAAAAGCAATAAAAATGTATTCAAACATAACTCCTAAACCAAACATGCATAATGTCTAATAATGCCTGAAATAATGTATCTTTGTGAGTTTTACTAGAATCGTGTGCTTTTGTAAGGTTTGCAAATACACAAATTCGTTTTTTACTCAATATGACAGTATAACTGTCACACTCCATATAACAGTTATTTAAACATAACTCTTAAACCAAACATGCAAAATGGCTACTTATGGCTGAAATAATGTATATTTGTGTGTTTTACTAGAAACGTGTGCTTTTGTAAGGTTTGCAAACACAAAAATGTGTTTTTTACTAAATATGACAGTAATGTTCTTAGAATCCTGAGATAATGCGAAAAAAGCAATAAAAATGTATTCAAACATAACTCCTAAACCAAACATGCAAAATGTCTAATAATGCCTGAAATAATGTATATTTGTGTGTTTTACTAGAATCATGTGCTTTTGTAAGGTTTGCAAACACAAAAATGTGTTATTTACTAAATATGACAGTAATGTTCTTAGAATCTGAGATAATGCAAAAAAAGCAATAAAAAAATTCCAACATAACTCCTAAACCAAACATGCAAAATGTCTAATAAGGCCTGAAATAATGTATATTTGTGAGTTTTACTATAAACATGATCTTTTGTAAGGTTTGCAAACACAAAAATTAGTTGTTTTACTCTATATGACAGTATAACTGTCATACTCAATATGTTCCTGCTGTCAAAAAAGTACCCTTTTTGTGAGACTACTCAACTTTAAGCATCTCCAGTAATTTATTAAGTATTATATATTTATTTGCTCTAATGTAACCGTTAGGTTTACCACGAGCTGATTTAGAACCAATTTACCGCAAATTAAATGATTTCAGTAAAATGCATCACAGCATATTAGGGATGGGCGATATTGTCTAAAATCTATATCGCGATATATATATATTGCAGCCTCCTGTGATAAGAATATATACAGTATCAGGATTAGGGATGTAAGGATAAATGATAACTAGAGATGTTCGATAATGGCTTTTTTGCCGATATCCGATATTCCGATATTGTCCAATTCTTAATTACGGATTCCGATATCAACCGATACCGATATATACGGTCGTGGAATTAACACATTATTATGCCGAATTTTTTTGTGATGCCCTGCTGGATGCATTGAACAATGTTACAAGGTTTTCCAAAATAAGAGAACAACTTCAACTCAAATTATGGAAAAAAATGCCAACATGGCACTGCCATATTTATTATTGAAGTCACAAAGTGCATTATTTTTTTAACATGCCTCAAAACAACAGCTTGGACTAGGGCAGGGGTCAGCAACCCGCGGCTCCGGAGCCGCATGCGGCTCCTTGACCACTCTGATGCGGCTCAGCTACATACATGCCGACCCCCCCGATTTTCCCAGGAGATTTATGGATCTCAGTGTCTTTCATAGATTACTCCCAGGGAAAAAAATAATCCTATTTACACTCTAATTACTAAATAAAGGGCGTGCCCTAATTGCACTGCAGTAATTGTCCTCTATAGCATTTACATACAGCGTGCCAGTCCAGCCACATGTTGCATGTTGTTATTACATGCACACACAGGAGACAGCAAAGCATACTTACTCATCAGCCACACAGCTTACACTGACGGTAGCCGTATCAAACAACTTTAACATTGTTACGTTACAAATATGCGCCACACTGTGAACCCACACCAAAAAAGAATGGAAAAACACATTTCTGGAGAACATCCCACTGTAACACAACATAAACACAGCACAACCATTACCCAGAATCCCATGCAGCCCTAACTCTTCCGGTCTACATTATACACCCCCGCTACCACCAAATCCCCCCACACATCAACCCCCCCCCCCCCCCCCCCCCTCTCCGTGCGTTGGTTGAGCGGAAGAGTTAGGGCTGCATGGGATTTTGGGTATTGGTACCGTCAGTGTAAGATGTGTGGCTGCTGAGTTAGTACGCCTTGCTGTCACTTACGTGAGCAAGCTGAAATTGCATTCTACGTGTGGTCGAGCAGGTACACTGTTAGGGCAGGCTGTAGAGGGCGCCAAATGTAGTGTCATCACGCTCTGATATTCGGGAGTCTCCCGGGAAAAATGAGAAGGTTGGCAAGTATGACGCTATCAAGCGCCATTCATTCAAAACTCGCGGTCTGCACTAACATCAAATTTCCACATTAAAGTGCGTGCCGGTGCGTGTGTCGGAGACCCCTGGTTAACATAGCACAAAGCATTTAAGCTTTGTATGCAGTGTTTTTCATTTTAAAAAAAATTTTGTGGCTCCCATTACTTTGTTTAATTTGTGAAACTAGCCAAAATGGCTCTTTGAGTGGTAAAGGTTGCCGACCCCTGGACTAGGGGATATGCTCTCCCTGAGATAATCCTGATACCCACTACAACTATGGGAAATACTATACTTTGACTTTCACAAAGTCTAAGTTTAAGTCTAAGAAAGTGCATTATTCTTTATTATTTTTTTAAACATGCCTCAAAACAACAGCTACAAAAACAATGAAGGCACACAGCTTCAGTCCAGAGTACACTAGAGTAATAAAGTAAAAAATAACATAGTCCTCCTTTATTGCAAGACTGCCTGGTATTCTGTATAACAGGAAATTATAAACTGGGCTCAATCTGCCCTGCTCTAACGTATTTGTATGAGTAACACAAATGTGCTGCAAGCTAGTGGTGAGTGCTTGAAGTGGCCTAGCAGTGCCGGAGCTTCTGAAATGCTGCGTTAAGACGGGGCATCTCCGTTCACTGCAAGCTGCAAAGTGTGCGCCATGCAGGGCAGACTATCCACACCAAACTCCACCGTCGTGCGTTGTCCCTGACGCGAGCTTTCGCCCCGGGGTGGTTTTTGTTGTATTTTTGTTTTTTCTCTGCAGAGTCTTTAAGCGACAACTGTGTGGTACTACTTTTTTTCGCTGTTTGCTTTTCATCCATCTTCCGCTTGTATTCATCGTGTATCTCCTTATGATTCTTGAAGAGGTGGGAGATCAAATTGCTCGTATTAAAGGAGGACGTCTCGGTTCCTCCTCGCATAACCAACTGTTTGCAGTCATTGCAAATTGCCAGTTTTTTATCCGTCAGAGACACTTTAAAATAATCCCAAACCATAGACATGGTGTCGTTAGTCAGTCATCGAGCGAGCTCGCTTGTTAGCCACGGCTACAGCACCGGCAACAACACACTCTTGTTGTTGTTATGCTCCGCTCGCGGCGGTTTGATGAGGTCATCAAGCGTCGCCAGTAAACCTCTCATGCTACAGTCGCCAACTCATGTGTTGTGTGTGGGGAGAGGGGAGAGGTGAGGGGCTGCTGACTGGGTTTATATCCGTGTTTTACCGGATATGTACCGCTCCGTACAACAGCGTTTTAAAAATTAATTAATTTTACTTTTTGAAACCGATACCGATAATTTCCGATATCACATTTTTAAGCATTTATCGGCCGATAATATTGTCGGACATCTCTAATGATAACAACAGTAAAATTCCCAACAGCTAGTATATCTATTGTAAATTAAAATGGGCAAAAAAAACGAGATTGATAACTGCACTTTGATAAACTCACGGATTGACCGGCGACAGCACACTAGCTGAACAGATATCTAGCTTAAACAGTTAGCATAGCCTATTTTATATTCCTATGGTGTGTAGCGCAGCATGTTGAGCTACTACTTGTCCTCCAGTGATAATGTTACTTGTACAAACCTTTGTTTGTTTGCCACCATGGAGGCCAGAATTGACAACCAAGAAGCGGCTTAGCACTGCCAGCTAGCGAGAACGCAACAGTGCGTTGAGAACCCATTGTTGTTGTCAGCTTTGCAGGAACCAGCTAATATGTCATCAACATGCATTATCACAATATTGATTGATTGATTGATTGATTGATTGATTGATTGATTGATTGATTGATTGATTGATTGATTGATTGATTGATTGATTGATTGATTGATTGATTGATTGATTGATTAGAAGTTTGCAAAGAAAAGGGTACGGTTTCATGACAGTACGGCTTCACTGGTACAAGGTAAACTAAAAATAAATTATTCAAGAAAGCCTGAGCTTGTTTAAATTGAAATACTTTTTTAAACTCATATAACATTGAAAAACTTGCAGATATAAGTACTATGCAGAAAGTGTTCAAAAGGCAAAAAATAATTTAATATTAAATATGAAAAAATATAACGACCGCATTAAGTAGCATTGCCAAAATGTGTATCATTTATATTGTGCAACCCTACAGCATATCATAGCAACGTATTAATATTTAATAAAATATTATATGAAAAAACAATATGTTGGTTGTATCATCTTTTACCACCCAAGACCTCGCTTTCAAACATTTCTAGTGTTTTTGAAACCAATGTCGTTGCCTTCAAGGAGTCGAACGGCTAATTATCCATAGTGATAATTGTTTCACAGCATGTACGCTGTACTTTGGTGTGCTTATTGTAATATTCACACTTACCTTTTGCTCCTTAGGTGAGATAATGCAAACAAGCGTAGTAGCATAGCAGCAACTGCGGTAGTAGAAAAGAAGAAGACAATAAATTTGTTTTTACACTGGCGCACTTGTTCATTATCGAAAAAAGTGACCTATTAGATGGTTTTGATTGCCTGCCTTTGAAACTAATGATGGTTTTAGAGATGAAAGAGGAGGACACATGCAGACAATTCAATTTGCCAGATGTGTTGTCGTCTTTTCAACTTCAGTTCTGACCTCGCTTCTTTCAATAGTTTTCATTTCAGTTGCTTGATCTATTTTTTTCTTGGAATATATGCACTTTTTACCAAGAAGTATGAGGGCCACACTGAAAAGAAAAAAAAAACTAGCAGTATGGGAATATAGTTATAATATTACAAGAGTAACGTCGTAATGTCACAAGAATACAAAATAGAAGCTATAATGAAATTGCTATATTGATCGTCAATGATTTTAAAAAGCATTGTTACATTATGAGCACAATTTTTTTTTACAAGAGCTGAGGTGTATTGTTTTCATATTTTTCATGATAAAAGTAAGTTTTGTATATTTTTTACATAATTTCAAATATGTAAATCTACCAAAATAAATGAAAAAAAAAATAGAATAAAGTTGTAATTTTACTAAATATATTGAAAATAAAAATTGTGCAAACATAATTTTTTAGTTTTATGATTAAAGTTGCAATAATAGAAAAATTTGAATAAAGGAATAAATTATGTTGAAATATTCATACAATGAAAAAACATTTTACAAGTTTAAAGAAACAATTTGACAGCTGTGAAATATTACAGATTAAAGTTGTAGATTTAGGAGAAAAATAAGCCATGTTTCAACAATAATTAAGTTTAAATAAAACATTTTTACACTATATTTTTTTCCTTTTATTTGACATAATTTCTTTAAATCTTTATTTAATTTCTGTTTAAGAAAAATTTACTTTCCACAAGTAATGTTAAAACAATAACAGTGGGAGCGAAAACAAGTTGTAATTTTTACAGTATAAAGTCAGCGTATGAGAAAACAAAGTTGTAGATTTAGGAGGGAGAAAAAACACATTTAAAATGTTTTCAAGATCAAAGTTTTAATATTTTGTTAAAATATTATGATACAGTCTAAGTAAAATGTCTGAAATTTTACTACCCCCCCCCCCCCCCCCAAAATGTAATATTACAACAATAACAACAGTGCTGGGAAAGAAAGTAGCAGTTTTTATGAGTAGTAGTTTTTATGATAAAAAAAATGTATATAGAATAAATGTTAAAACATTTTTTATGATTAAAATTGCAATATTAAAAAGGGTATTTTTATTAAAGTTTAATTAGGTATTTCAGTATTTTTGTAATGGTTTTTTTTTATAAAATTTAATTTATGAAGTGAAAACAAGTACAATAAAGTCGTAATTTTATAAAAAAAGATTGAAAATAAAGTAGAATAGAAAACATTTAGTAGAATAAAGTGATACATTATGTTAAAATATTCCTACAATATAAACATAATATTACAAAGTAACACTAATAAAACTGAGAAAATTAGTCATTTACTGACATTAAAAGTTGTAGTTTTGAGAACATTTTAAAAAGCCGTATTTGTGAAAAAAAAGTTACAATATTTTGCAAGAATTACGCTAAAATATTAAGTGTTTAGCCATATTCATGTTTGAATATTAACGATATGGTTAACATGTTCTATGGTTTATTTGTTTCAGACATGTTTAAAAAGGAACATTACATGGTTACCTTTTCACTATTTAACATGTTTGAAAAGAAGTAGGAAGAAGTGGAGTTTATTTTACAATACATGGTGGTAGATTTAATATTTGCAACAATACAGGCGTAGATTTAAGAACAAAGTCATTTCATGAGACAAAAGTAATCATGTTTGGAGAATGAAGTTATAAATTGACAAGAATACATAGGTTATTGTACAAGAATCAGGTTGAAATATTGCATAGGTAGGTTCTATTTATTGCAAAATAAAAGTTATATAGTCTGAAAATATTGTCAGAATAAAGTCATGATTTTACAAAACTGGAGTAAAGTTATACTGCAATATTGCTTTACGTTTGTGCAGGAATTTAAATGAAGTATATTATTATATTAGGAATTGAGAACCAATGTCATCTGCAGTGGACATTTGTTTTAGGAAATATAAATGATAATAAAGAATGTTATGCATAAGACAAATGTCCTCTGCAGTAAGGTTATGCTAATAATGTTTTAAATTCTGCTTTTCTTTTCAGTGTTGCCCTGATATTTCATTTGTAGCTTTTATCTTGACATTTAAAACAGTTAATAATTATGAATGAACGCTAACTCCTTCTGTACTCTTTTCCCCGCAGGCCTTCAACAAAAACAATCTGATTCTGGAGGAACGCAAGAAGTACTTCAGCACGCAGTTGGCGGGGAAAACGTACACCAACACATACTTCAGCGACCTCAACACCTACGATGACTATTAGGCCCGAATTCTGCCAAAAAAAGAACCTTTTTTTGTTCTGGTCCCATGTTGACTGAATCCTTCTTGTGTGTTTTGTATCGAGATTTGTGGCCGCCCTCGCTCTGGCACTCTTGGCAGTGAAAAACAGACAACTGACTGGTCGCCATGCCAACAGAGGGAGGGGCCCACTCTCTCAGGTGCCTTGAGGTACACTCGGAAGGAAAGGTGTCTTACTAAGGAATGGACAAGTGAGCTTCCCCTGACAGGAAGTTTGTGCTGTCCTGTGATTTGCATGACTCCGATCCTTTTACATAATTCCATTTGCATGACGCCATTCCATCTTTTTCCTTTTTTGGGGGGTGTGTGGGAGGGGGGGACGAGCAGGAATTAGGATGTAGATATTTCAAGTCAGACACTTTTATTCCCACTCAGCTATGAAGGAATTGCAGAAAAAAAACATAATAGTGTCGAGTGTTAAAATGATCCAGTGATAAGTCAAATGCAGTATGCCTACTAACCAGCCTGCATCGATTCAGTCCATTACACTACTTTTTTATATTTTTATGTAAAAAAAAAAAATGAAAAAAAAAAGAATATAAAAAAACACGATAATAGTGGTTGCTATTTTTTGTCTTTGTATTTGTGGGGGCAGGATGTTGATGAAATGCATTTATTGTAGCAAAAAACACTTTTCCCATGTGTACTGCAAGATGGCGCTCAAGTCATCGATTGACGTCAAAATATTCGGTTATTCGGTCGCGACTAACTCTTTTTACATGTCCGCTTGTGTTACTGTGCATAAATTAAACGCTGCTTTCTACACAATGCGCTTGTCGGAGTTCCTTCACTGCTGTATTACTACAATTTCTCTGAATTGGGGATTATTTTTTTACATATTTATGATTTAAGTGCGAGAGGAGTGTTCGTAATGAAACGGCACACATTTAGTGTGAATGTACAAAACCCCAAACCAGTGAAGTTGGCACATGGTGTAATTCGTAAATAAAAACAGAATACAATGATTTGCAAATCCTTTTCAACTTATATTCAATTGAATAGACTGCAAAGACAAGATACTTAGCGTTCGAACTGAAACACTTTGTTATTTTTTGCTAAAAAGTTGGCACATGGGCATTTTTACCACTGTGTTACATGGCCTTTCCTTTTAACAACACTCAGTAAACGTTTGGGAACTGAGGAGACCAAATTTTGAAGTGGAATTATTTCCCATTCTTGCTTGATGTACAGCTTAAGTTGTTCAACATTCCGGGGGTCTCCGCTGTGGTATTATAGGCTTCATAATGCGCCACACATTTTCAATGTCTGGACTACAGGCAGGCCAGTCTAGTACCCGCACTCTTTTACTATGAAGCCACGTTGTTGTAACACGTGGCTTAGCATTGTCTTGCTAAAATAAGCAGGGGCGTCCATGATAAGGTTGCTTGGATGGCAACATATGTTGCTCCAACACCTGTATGTACCTTTCAGCATTAATGGTGCCTTCACACATGTGTAAGTTACCCATGTCTTGGGCACTAATACACCCCCATACCATCACAGATGCTGGCTTTTCAACTTTGCGCCTATAACAGTCCGGATGGTTATTTTCCTTTCTGTTCCGGAGGACACGACGTCCACAGTTTCCAAAAACAATTTGAAATGTGGACTCGTCAGACCACAGAACACTTTTACACTTCGCATCAGTCCATCTTACATGAGCTCGGGCCCAGTGAAGCTGGCGGCGTTTCTGGGTGTTGTTAGTAAATGGCTTTCGCTTTGCATAGTAGAGTTTTAACTTGCACTTACAGATGTAGCGACAAACTGTAGTCACTGACAGTGGTTTTCTGAAGTGTTCTTGAGCCCATGTGGTGATATCCGTTACACACTGATGTCGGTTTTTGATGCAGTACAGCCTGAGGGATCGACGGTGACGGGCTTAGCTGCTTACGTGCAGTGATTTCTCCAGATTCTCTGAACCTTTTGATGATATTACGGACCGTAGATGGTGAAATCACTAAATTCCTTGCTATAGCTTATTGAGAAATGTTATTCTTAAATTATTCGACAATTTGCTCACACATTTGTTCACAAAGTGGTGACCCTCGCCCCATCCTTGTTTGTGAATGACTGAGCATTTCATGGAAGCTGCTTTTATACCCAATCACGACACCCACCTGTTCCCAATTAGCCTGTTCACTTCTGGGATTTTCCAAATTAGTGTTTGATGAGCATTCCTCAACTTTCTTAGTCTTTTTTGTGCCACTTGTGCCAGCTTTTATGTTGCAGGCATCAAATTCCAAATAAGCTATAATTTGCAAAAATTAACCAAGTTTTACAGTTCGAACGTTAAGTATCTTGTCTTTGCAGTCTATTCAATTGAATATTGATTGAAAAGGATTAGCAAATCATTGTATTCTGTTTTTATTTATGATTTACACAACGTGCCAACTTCACTGGTTTTGGGTTTTGTAGTTGCAGAGGAAAGTGTGTCATGGGTTTTGACTTGTTGATTATTTTGTGTCGAACAATTACGACTGCCTTGCAAAAGTATCAACTCTATATTACATTACCTGCAAGATGAGTGATCATAATTAATGACATGGCACATTTCCACAATGCACACAAGTGTAGTTGCAGGGGTTGTTATTACTGCCTAGCGAAAGTATTCAACCTAATTTAGTGACGGTATTACAGGTACATTTGTACTACTCACACAAATGTATTTGCAAGGAAGTAAGCATGTCAAGGGTTTTGACTTGTTGATTATTTTGAGTCTTACTTCTAACAGTGCTCTGCTCTGCTCATTACTTGCAAGAGGAGTGATCGTAATTAATTAAGTGGCACAGCTTTACGACACACACAAATGTAATTGCAGGGGAGTAGGTGTGCCATGGTGTTTGACTTGGGGATTATTTAGAATTTTACTATTATAACAGTGCCTTGCAAAAGTATTAAGCCTATTTTTGCTTTCATCATTTTTATCATATTTAACATGAGATGCATCAACTTAATTAAACCAGTCACTTTAAGAAGGAGGGGATACTTAAGGGGGTCCTATTATGCAAAACCAACTTTTCTTACCTGTTGGTACCTGTTTTTCTGTTTTTGGGATCTCCATAAGTCCTGAAAATGTGAAATAACACCATTGAGGCATAGCTAAGTTAATTATAAAACAATATTGCCTTCCTACATACTTCTTGGCGTGGCTCGGTTGGTTGTGCCAGCAACTTCAGTGTTCCTGGTTCGATCCCCGGCTTCCGTCGTCCGAGTCACGTCCATTGTGTCCTTGAGCAAGACACTTCACCCTTGCTCCTGATGGGTTGTGGTTAGGGCCTTACATGGGTCATTTTTTTTATATGGTGCCTTTTGCGTCCCCAGTATAAATCATGTCATATTTTCTCAAAATATTTACAATTGCTCATTCCATTAGTTTCTTTGTGTATGGTAAATTGTTGTCTATCATAAATACAGTGATATGGGCTTCAAACATTAGAATATATATTTTTTAAAGCTTTTGTTAAAGTTCTATTATGCGATTTTGCCATGTCTCTGGTGCTGTTTATTCAACTTTAATCTAGAAAATAACAAATAAAAACATATATTTTGAAAAAAATTTTGTTATGATATAATTATCATAGACAAGCTCTCTTTAGTCATATGGTGTATATTATCAAAATCGTAAAAAGAATTACAAAAAAATAAGGTTCTATGTCTGTCCCTGTGGTCGCTGTCCACTCTGTTAAGTTGCGTTACTGTCCCTTTAAGAAAACAACCACATTTGTCAGTGACATCATTCTCATCAGGTAACATCACACCAGTGGCGGGAAACTCAACTCTGGTAAGCTGTGTGGTTTTTTAGCTCTCTTACTATCTGATGTTGATGTTTTTATGAAGTGAATTTAATGTGGTTGAACATAACGTGTCCACTCTGTTAGGCCTAAATAATAAGGAGATCAATCAAATTGAAATTTTTCAAAACATGTTTGTGTGAAATTATAGATTTCTTATCAATTATTCAAGTCCATGCTAGCTGTTATGTTAACACAGGCAGGCTGAAGGCTAACTTTAGCTCAAAATGTCCACCGTGTTAGTGTCCACCGTGTTAGCCTCATTCAACTAACACGGTGGACATCAACCTAACAGAGTGGACATGTATATAGTAATGTTGACTTATCACAATGTATATGTAGTGCTATTATGCATTCAACAGCAGTTTCTTTCATAATTCTTGGTTAATCATCACTGCTGTTGCAAAATATCATATACAGCAAATACATTGGTGTTAAAAGTACAGTGTTAATGCTTTTCAGTGTGAAGTGTTACGATTTCAGTGGTAAATTCAGCATGTTCTCTCACCAATTCACAGCAGAAGCAGCATAGTATAACGGATAAGGATGCAGGTTGGCATGTGGGAGATTCCGGTTCAAATCCACCCTACAGCAATCATTCATTTTAAATTTAAACTAAATTTGATTATAATTAATTTTAGTGTAAATATAACGTTTTAGTGTTACAATGCCGGGTGTTAAATCAGCTTTCCTGCAATTCTGTTTATTGGTTCCTGTTTTGTGATTCGCCAGAGCGGTGGTTATTTTGTAGAAATGTGTAATTTACCCAAGAAAATGAACAGAAAATTAAATATTTGGAAATCTATGTTCTTTCACTTTCTTCCAAGTCAGAAAGTTTAGTCATACTATAATTAATAAAATGCATTCAATCACATTCCGGTTTTATCTGAATTTTGTCCACTATGTTATGAAACTGTCCACCCTGTTAGAGCTATGTCCACTCTGTTATGTTAGTATTCTTTCACTGAAACGTTTAATGAAAATAAAATATATCAACTATGTACTTGTAGTTACATAAAGATATGTAAGGGGTTGATAATAATGATATAACATTTTAGTAATTTGTATCATAATTCATATTTCTTAAGAAATGAAATAGATTAATATCCCCCGTTCTCAAAAATGCCCTTGTTTTTCTCAATATATGCTATTTAAAAATGTATGTATTCTAAAAATATATCTGCTTAGAGTGAGGGATATACAATCCATATAGGAAAGTCATTATACAGGCAATCATGCACTGAAAACACATGTATGCTGTTATGCATATGTCCTTAACAGAGTGGACATATCCCGTGTGTCACCTCTCATTAATATAGCTAAATATACTATGATTTAGGTGCCTGAGTTCGACCAATATGTTTTTCAGCAAGTTACATATGTCATGTATACAATAGAACATAAAAATATTGGTAAATCAACTATTTATTTTTTACAAGTTATGAAGTCCAAATGGCACCCTATAAAAAAAACGACCCACATGGCAGCTCCTGCTATCAGTGTGTGAATGTGGAAATAGTGTAGAAAACCATTACCATTCTTTCAAACGAGCTGTTTGGAATTTTCCCAATTTGCGACTTTTTTCCAAAGGTCACGTCAGCGGATACCTCCATATATGGTAAAGTTGTACCTAAAGACCTTGGCGCGAGTCCACCATTGTAGTCCGACGCTGTAGTCAATATGATTTTTCTGAACCTCTTGTACATGCACCCTTCACTGATGCCATTTCTCCATTGCTCCATATGGAAGCGCTAAAAACTACAACATGGCTGACGGAGAGAAGACGCAGTCAAAGTGGAGGCACGTAAATTAGACCACCCACAAAGCGGCGCATCCTGAAGAGACAGTCAGAAAGCAGCTTGAAGGCGGTCCGTAAAACAATCTTTGCAACTTTTTGACCAAAGAACATGTAATGTAGACCACAAGGAAGTGTTTCAAATGTAGAAAAAAATCATATGAGCACTTTAAATATTAAATACATTGACCATGATTTAATTTATTAAAGGGCAAAATATATACAGTGGTTATACTTTTGCAAGGTACTATATATCATAAAGTGGGTCACATCATCAAAGAGCTTGTGTGGAGTGCACACATTACAGTCCTTCTGTGACTCTAGGTGGACACTTTAGTGGGAAGTGGGCCCAAGCGCAGCACGATTGGCCTACTAAGGTGAGTACACCCTTTCAACCGTGTCATAAACGATGTTCCATAAAGTGAGTTAACTACTGACATACATTATTTCACTGCATGACAGGTCATCCTAGACTTTGAGGTCTAAACCAATTGCCTTCTTCCCAAGCAAGTCAAAGCTTTTCTCCCTGTCACTCACACACCACCAGACACTTGGACCTGGGAAAGTGTCTTCCAACGTTGGGCGAGTTAGCAAACATCAGCATTTTATTAGTATTTCAATCAGTTTCCTGTTATGATTTACTGTGATGCTTTTTCATCAACCTTCAATCTGACGCCCCATCAGTGTGCAAAGTGCAATGGAAGCAGTGCTATTAATCATATTTCTGGTTGTGTATAGACTATCTTCATTTGCCTACCTGGAATCAATCACATCCCTACCTTGACTTCATTCAGGTGGCCTCAGAAAGTGCAGCAGCCAGTCATTGTGTATTGGAGCTTTTCTATTAGTGCCACTTTTGCGCTATAGCTCCAATCTGACACTTTGATGAATCATCGATGCTCATCATCAATGCTAATCAAATGCATTTCTTCAACATTTAGTGACGAGGGAAGATCTTTTTTACACACAACTTTTTTTTAAGTCACATTTTGGAAGGACTGTGTTGAAGTTGCAAATGTCTCCAAGTGGCTCACATAATGAAACAATGCTCATGTAACATATAAGACGACCTCAAACCTGTCGACATTGAACCAGTCGACTTTGAATTTAAGACAATCGTGTATAAAAAGACCTAGAATAAATCCATCCATCCATTTACTACCGCTTGTCCCTAAATACACTCAAAATTCCTATAATACTACAATTCTGTCCATGTGGTCCAAAACAGTGTTTGACTTACAGACTTCCGGACAGACTCAATGCAGATTTTACAAAAAGCTCTGCTTCCCTTGATATCTGTTTTGGCGCCAGGTGAGTCTGTCCAGAAGAGTGTAAGAGACGTTCACTTCCCAACGTGTCATCCCGGACGAGCCCCCAATTTTTGCGCTTGACCAGTCTTCCTCTCAGGGAATAAAACACACTGGTCAATCCCAAATTCTTTTGGATGACATATATGTTGAGTAAGAAGAACCATGTGACAACCACAAATATAAGATGACCGTAAAATGAGAATACCGCATTAGGCAACTTTGGAAGTAAAAATACCCCAAATATGTCAACCTTGAGTGAGCAGACTTTAAGTCTACCCCAAAAACAAGGACTACCCCGAATACTCCCACCACCCCATATTTAAGACAATCCAGAAATTAAGTCAACTCTAAATATAAAACAACCCTGAATAAGTTGACCCGAAATATGTCAACCTTAAATTTAAGACAAACACCAATGTAGGACAACCTATAATATAGGATGAACACAAATATGTTGAAATCAAATTTAAGACAAATACAAGATAAACCTGAAAATAATACAAACCTAAATATGTTAAGTTAAAGTTAAAGTACCAATGATTGTCACACACACACTAGGTGTGGTGAAATTTGTCTTCTGCATTTGACCCATCCCCTTGTTCACCCCCTGGGAGGTGAGAGGAGCAGTGAGCAGCAGCGGTGGCCGCACTCGAGAACCATGTTGGTGATTTAACCCCCAATTCCAACCCTTGATGCTGAGTGCCAAGCAGGGAGGTAATGGGTCCCATTTTTACAGTCTTTGGTATGACTCGGCCAGGGTTTGAACTCACAACCTACCGATCTCAGGGCGGACACTCTAACTACTAGTTCAGTTATACTGTCATTATGAGTAAAACCTAATTTTTGTATTTGTGTATCTAATTTTTGTATTTGGGTATCTTGAATGTAAAACAACCCCCACTAAAAAACAACCCAGAATTTAAGTCACAACTAAAAGTAAGACAACCTTAACAGTAAGGCGACATTGAATATGTCAACCTTAGATTTAAGACAATCCCAGAATTTAAGTCAACCCCAAGTATGAGTCAACGCTGAATATAGGGTGACCCCTGAATATGTCGACTTTAAATTTAAGACGACCGCAAATATAAGGCTATTTAGAAAATTATACAACTTTGAATATGTTGACCTTAAATTAGGGACAACCCCAAACATAAGACAACCCAAAATTTAAGTCAAACCCAAATATAACTTGAAAATAAGAAGTCTTTTAATATGTCAATCTGAAATATAAAACGACCCTCAATATAGGATTATCCCTGAATATGTTGACTTTGAATATAAGACAACCCCAAATATAAGACCACCCTGAAAGTAAGATGACTTTAAATATGTCGACCTTAAATTTAGGACAATCCCAAATATAAAACAACCATGAAAATAGGAAGACCCCAAATATGTTGACCTTGAAGTCAACCCCAAATATAAAACAACCCCGACTTGAAGACAACCCAGAATTTATTTTAAACCCCAGTATAGGACAAACGTTAACATAAGATGAACCTTAAATTTAAGAATAACCCTTTTTTTTTTCAACATCCATTTTAGGAAAACATTTTAAAACAAAATCAAACGCTTTTCTTTTTTAAATCGTGTTTTAAATAACTTGTAGATGGCAATAAAATATATTTATTCGTCCTTTGCTTGACTTTCTTCACTGATCACCATTAGCTTCGTATTAGCATCATAACTCCTCTGTTGTTTGCTCACTGGCTCAAACTTGGAGACACTTTTCCAGTGGGTCTTTGTGTCACTGCTGCATTCTCCAGGTGTGCGTGACATGCAGAAAAGTTTGGGCGCCACCTATTGGTCAGCATGTATACCACTCTAGATCACAAATTTAAGACAACTTCCTCTTTTTACACTTTTTCTACCCAGAGAAAAAACACTTATGTTCGGTTCAATACAGGAACGGTACTTTCTGCAAGCAACAACATACAGTAGGGAAGGGATTCCTATGGCTTCACTCCTGGGTGGATCTCACGTGAGAGGAAGAGGTCAAAGTTGGAATTGCCGCAAAACACACGCTAAAATATTCAACACTCTACTGCCACCCGGCGGTTAAAGTGAATAGTGCAACCCCCGAATTTGTCACGTTTCATGTGTCAGGTAAACCGTGACAAAGTGGGCCATATGAATACCCTTCCTACTGGACAATAAGATGTAGCCTCAAACGTCCCCATAACTTCAAGAACCTTATTGTTTTTAGCGGTACCAAATATCAACAGTGTTGCCAACTTTCAATTCCAGCGTACTCTTGACTTTGTGAAATGGAATTATTCACAGGTCTCTCCAAACACAAGAGCGGACTCAGAATTTTGAGGGTGAGGCGTTCAAGAGCAAAGTTAATTACCAGTCTGTATACAGAAGGATCTGGGAGGCGAACAAGGTGAGTGAACATGTGTGAAGTTGCCCCCCAAACTTGTCCTTATCATTTGTGCCGGTTGGTTCTGCAAAGTTTTAGGGCTAACCATTATAGTTATTAACGTTTTATGGTTTTATGTTATTTACGTGTAGTCAACGTGTTATTAATCATAACTAGACACAACTTTATCAAATATAATACAAACATGTTCCATTCGTTTGTGCTGCTAAAATTGTTTATTTAACTATTTTAGTTTTAAGATAACATTTTATGGTTTTTTTATGTGTTATTATTCATAACAAGCCCTCCAACCATGTCAAAACCAAAACTCCCAAATCGTTTGTGCTTAGTTTGTGCTGCAAAAATTTTTGGTCTAACTCAGAGGTCGCCAAACTACTGCCCGCGGACCGGACCGGAAACGTCCCGCCAGCGTCTAAAATTTAAAATCTGTCTTTTCTAATCCATTTTCTACCGCTTGTTATTCTCGGTGTCTCCTAGCCACTCAGGCAAATCATATTGTCTAAAAATGCATTTTCCCATCGATAATGTGACATCGCACTCACCCAGTGCGTCTTCGCAGCCGTTTTATGATTGCTCAGCACAAGAAATACGTTACACACATACAGTTGTTGACAAAATACACTGTACATTATGTACCTCGGCTAACTAAACTATGGAAATGTATAATATAATTCATATAGCAATACGGTCTCACTGCACAGAGTCATTGCGCAATCCATGGCGAGGCTCAACTGACTGGTGACTCACTGCAAGTCTCTTCTCAGTATTTGAACGGCAAATTTGAAAATTCTGCGATTTTAAATAAAAATAATCTAAAACTGGTGAAGTTAAATGGAAAATAACTTTATAGTATAATCACTGGATACATATAACAATTTAATTTGGTTTTTTTTCTTTCCATGATGGCACGTGAGGCCCCGCCTCAACTGCCTCCCCTGACTGCACGTCACTGCTGTATATATACAGCCCGGTCCCCCGCCAAATTGTTTTAACCCAATGCGGCCCCCGTTTGGGGACCCCTGGTTTAAATATTATAGTTTTTTAAGTTATTAACGTTTTATGTCTTTAATATCTAATATCTATATCATACTTAATATGTTTATAAGTGTTATTATTCATAACCACCCCTCCAACATGTCCAAATCTCCCCCATTTCGTTTGTGCTGTGAAAATGTTTGGTCTAACTTTAATAGATTAAAGTTATTAGCAAAATATGATTCATAACCAGCCCAACCACCTTCTCAAAGTCTCCCCAAACAAGTCTCAATCATTTGTGCTATGTTTGTGCCAAAAACATTTCCATTTTAACTCTTGCAGTTTTTAGTTATTAACATTTTGTTTTTCTGTGGTATTTTAAGTGTTACTATTCGTAACCAACCCTCCAAACATGTCCAAATCTCCCCAAACGTGTCCCATTTCTTTGGGCTATGTTTGTGCTGCAAAAATGTTTGGTCTAACTATTATAGTTTTCAAGTTCCATCCATCCATCCATTTTCTACCGCTTGTCCCGTTCAGGGTCGCAGAGGGTGCTGGAGCCTATCTCAGCTGCATTCGGGTGGAAGGCGGGGTACACCCTGGACAAGTCGCCACCTCATCGCAGTTATTAACAAATTAAGTTTCATAATCCGCCTTCTCAAAATCTCCCCAAACCAGTCGCAAAGTGTTATGTTTTTGCTGGTTTGTGCTGCAGAAAATAATATATTTTATTTGTAAAAGCACTTTACATTGAACAAACAACCTCAAAGTGCTACAGTGCATTTAAAAAAACAACAACGCTAGAACCACAAATAGCTGCTACCAACAAGTAAAATAAATAGTAAAAAAAATAAAAACTAGAACAGCCTAATAGCTTCAACTAGCACACATATATCTAAAAAAAAAAGGCTTTTTTAAAAAGAAGGGTTTTTAGGCCTTTTTTTAAAGCATCCACGGTCTGTGTTGCCCTCAGGTGGTCAGGGAGAGCGTTCCACAGACTGGGAGCGGCGGAGCAGAAAGCCCGGTCTCCCATAGTTCGGAGATTTGTCCTCGGAGGTTGGAGGAGGTTAGCCTGTCCGGAGCGGAGGTGTCGTGTGGAGGATTTGGGGGTGAGCAGTTCTTTGAGGTAGAGGGGGGCATTTCCATGGAGACACTGGTGAGTTAGTAGGGAGACTTTGTATTTAATCCTGAGTGGAACAGGAAGCCAGTGAAGGGATTTGAGAACCGGTGTGATGTGGTCGTATTTTCGCACTCTCATCAGGATCCTAGCAGCACTATTTTGTAAGTACTGCAGCTTCTGGATGTTCTTGTTGGGGATACCGACAAGAAGTGAGTTGCAGCAGTCTAGGCTGGAGGAGACAAAGGCGTGGACGAGCCTCTCGGTATCAGAGAGAGTGAGTGAGGGGCGGAGTTTTGCAATGTTCCTGGCGTGGTAGAAGGAGGTCTTGCACAGTTGTTTTATGTGAGCTTCAAAGGTCAGGTGAGGGTCCATTCTAACACCCAGATTAGTGACTGAGAATGAGAGGTGAATGTCGTGGCTGGAGAAGGTGATGCTGGTGATGGTGGATGACTGGGTCTGATGTGGGGTGCCGACTAGAATGGCTTCGGTTTTGGAGCTGTTCAGTTACAGAAAATTGTGATTCATCCACACCTTTATCTCCTCCAGGCAGTTGGTAAGTGTGGATGATGGCAGGGTTGGAGGGGGTTGGGTTGGTTTTCAGGTAGAGTTGGGTGTCATCGGCATAGCAGTGGAATGATATTCCGTGCTGGCCGATGACACGGCCAAGGGGGAGCATGTAGAGTGTGAAAAGGGTGGCGCCGAGGACTGATCCTTGAGGGACACCACAGGTGACAGAGGGTGTAGACGTTGCCTCCCCCAGAGAGACGAACTCTGTTCTTTCGGTGAGGTAGGACGTGAACCAGTTTAGGGCAGTGTCAGAGAGTCCGATGGTGGAGTGTAGGCGGTGTAGGAGGATACGGTGATCAACAGTGTCGAATGCTGCAGTGAGATCAAGGAGGATGAGAAGGAATGGTGAGCCAGCATCAGCAGTCATCAGCAGGTCATTGGTGACCGTGACCAGAGCAGTCTCCGTGCTGTGGCCAGAGCGTAAACCAGACTGGAACTTTTCATAAAGGTTGTTGGTTTTAAGATGGTCATAAAGTTGGGCAGCAACTACCTTTTCCAGCACCTTTGAGAGGAAAGGGAGGTTGGAGATCGGTCGGTAGTTGGCCAGGGCCAGGTCTAGGCTGGGCTTTTTGAGGAGTGGTTTGATGACTGCAGTTTTCAGGACAGTGGGGACCTGACCAGCCTGGAGGGAGTGGTTAATGATTTTGGTGATCAAAGGACTTATGGCAGGGGTGTGCGTTTTTACCAGGGCTGAGGGAAAGGCGTCCAGGACACAGGTGGAGGGTTTCATCTTCCTCATGATGCCCTCAACCTCTCGCTGCGTGATGTCTGTAAAGCAGCAGAGAGGCTGAGTGGTCCCAGGCTGAGGTTCGACAGTTGGGACTGGAGGGGAAGATGGGCTGGAGACAGACGAGCGGATGTTTTCTACTTTAGTCCTGAAGAAAGAGATGAAATTGTTGCATTGCTCCTGTGTGGTGTCCAAATGTAGGGGAGTTTGGGGTTTGAGGAGATGATTTATGGTGGAGAAAAGTCGCTTGGAGTTTCCAGGGCTATTGTTGATGATAATGGAGTAGAACCGGGACCGTGTATCACTGAGGGACTTTGAATAGGCCTTCTGGTGTTCTCGATAGGCTATTTCGTGAACAGTGAGTCCTGAGTCCATGAAACGGCGTTCAAGGACACGCCCCGCTCTCTTAATTTTCCGCAGCTCGCCGGTGTACCAGGGGGCTGAGTGCATGAAGGTGACTGTTCGGGTTTTGACAGGGGCATTGAGGTGTAGGAGGCTGCTCAGCGAAGTGTTGTAGAAGTCTACTGACTTAGTGACTGATGGGAAGTTGACAGAGGAGAGATGCTGGAGGTCAACGGCCAGGGTGTCCGGGTTAATGTTTTTTAGATTCCTGAAACTGATTTGGCGTTTGAGATGTTCAAGGGGGGACATGAAAGGCAGCTCCATTGAAATGGCCTTGTGGTCAGACACACCCAAGCCATACATCAAGAGGTTGCTGATGGGGGCAGAGTTGGTGATGACCAGGTCGAGAGTGTGGCCCCTGGTGTGTGTTGGAACATCAATATGTTGTGTCAGGTTGAGGCAGTCTAAAAGATGCAGGAACTCAGCAGCAGAGTGGCAGGAGGGGGTGTTGACATGAATGTTAATATCTCCAAGTATTATAATATTGGCTGAGGTTGTGCAGAGTGTGGTGAGAAGGTCATGTATCTCTGGGATGAAAGCAGAGTTTGGTTTGGGGGGCCGGTAGATCAGGAGCATTGTCATGGAGAAAGGGGGTTTACATTTAAATGCAAGGCATTCAAATGAGGAGTGCACAGGCACGGGCAGGGGGGACAAATCAAATTTCCTTCAGTGTACAACAGCCAGGCCACCACCACGACCAGTGTTGCGGGCTTTTTCTAGGTAGCCGTAGCCAGGAGGACAAGCTTCATTCAGAGCAGAGTAAACCTCTGGTTGATGCCATGTTTCTGTGAGGCACATGAAGTCACCCTGTTTGTCAATTATGTGATCTTGAATGAAGGAGGATTTGTTATTGAGGGATTGTGCATTCAAAAGTTCAATTTTGACTTTTGTTGAGGTGGTGAATTTCTGTAGGGGCCGGAGTAGGCTGTAATCCACTCCACGTTTTCTGTCTTGCTTGGTGTGTGGAGGTCTCACGGCGTTTCCCGTGCTGTCATGCAGTGGTCTCGTGACATTTTCAGTGCTACTAACGACAGGAGCGACAGCGCTCAGATGACGTGTCAGATGTGCGACAGAGGTCCAGATGGATGGAATACACTGATCAAGCTGTTGGTGGGAGACAAACTTTTTCCAACAACTTCTGTGGATATATCGGGGCCGACGCAGAAGTCCGGGTTCATTGATGATGGGGATTTTATATCCAGGAGTGATTGTAGAGTTGAGTCGGAGGACTTTGGAGATGGAATATCTGAACGTTATTCTGTCCAAGGGAGGATGTTGCCTAGCCCAGCTAGCCGCTAGCCAAACAGCGTTAGCCAAAAAGCTCAATGAGAAGGCAGCAGTCCCAGCAGCAAAGGCTAACCGCAAAATACCTCTCAGGGCAATGTCTGTGCCCAAAATCAGTGAGGATCGGCTTGCAGCGGTGGAGGGGGAATAGCTCTCCGTCAACGGTGGTTTGATGGACGGATCCAATGAGCAAGATCCCCGGAGAGGCAAAGTTGACAGCTGGAGGTAGCCAGTAGCAGGTAGGTACCTGTCACCGCCTGCTGCCGCCTTGTGGTTTGTATGTTCAGTTTTCCTTTGTTGGTGCAGCAGACCTGACTCTTACTTTTTTGTCTTCCTCCTAGAATTCCTGTGTTTCCGTGTGGGCGGAGTTGTGAGACGTGCACAGCTGTGTTAAATCTCACCAGCACTACTTAAGCAGCCCCTTGACAGCTGGATGGCACTCGGCTATTCCACTCCTCGACTCTCCACGTCAGAAGACCCCTATGCTTCTTGAATTTTTGCTACTTACCTTCTTGGCTATTTTCAGTGCCATCCAGCTTGGTGTACGATGGTAGTTTGCACGTCTTGCAACTCCGACCCAAGTTTAGTTATTTTTGTATTTAAGTTTTTGTTCTTTTTTCACGGTGCTCATTTTGTTTTCTCTTTTTTGCACCGTCGCTTTTTGTTATTGCCTATTTTGGATCATTGTTGTGAGTACTTTTTCGTTAAGTAAAGAACTGTTTTACTCACAATCCATCTGCATCCTTGGGTTCCTCTGTTCTGCATTTAATTGAACTGTGACAGGTACCGCTGCGGTACTACCACATCAATAGAAAAAGTGGCTGATCGCAAGATCAGAAAAGTAAAAAGTTAGTGCTGTTTGAATGAGTCTGTTGGCTGGCTAAAAGTAGCGCAGAAAAACTATAAATCGCAAAAACTTTTGGTGGACAAAATGAGACAAAGAAGGAGTGGAAGTTTTACATGTAAACAAACTGTTGCGTCATAGTCCACACTATGGTAAATTCAAGAACTGCCAAAATTAGTAGGACAAAACGATGTTCACCAAATACTCTCACCAAATACAAGCATACACACAAAAATAATAAACGGTGGGCTTTCTAACAATTGGGAAGGTTTGTGTCATGTTTGTCCTCGAACAAAAACATACTAATACAAAAAAAATATCTTTACCCCATCTTTTTCCGTTTTCAATCCTTTTTTAAAAAATGCTCCAGGGAGCCACTAGGGTGGTACTAAAGAGCCGCATGCGGCTCGAGAGCCGCCTGTTGCTGACCCCCGGTCTACCTGTTATTGTTTTTATGTGATTAAGGTTCTGTGAAGCTGGTTATCAATCATAATTTGTAGATAACTTGAAAACTGTAAAGAGTTAGACCAAAAATGTTTGCAGCACAAACGTAGCACAAACAACTGGGACAAGATTGGGGAGATTTAGTGTGGGGGGGGCAACTTCACACAGGTAGTGAGTGAACTTGTCTGATTGGTAACAGAGCGCGATTCTTGCATTAAAAACGAAATTTTTACTCTTTCATTTGGATGCTCTTGACTTAGGATTTCAGATACTCACAGTTTTTCAAGGGGATCAGTGCATCTCTACAGTGGTTTTGTCCCATCAAAGTAATGTTACGACACATCTGCCTTTTAATGGCGTCTCCAAATGAAACATGTTACGATGTCTGCAGAAGATTACAGCGCGTTGTTGTTTCGACTTTGGGCAGAGCCGTCCAAGTTTTTCTGTCATCTTGCCCAAAATCTCCCATCTGTCCTTGCTTTGTCCCGATATCCAGGAGGGCTCACTCGCACTGATATATGCGGGTCGATAGGAAGCTGGCTCGCCACCTCGGGGTCTGCCGTGCCAGGCTGAAGAAGGATGAATGTCACGGCGTGCCCACCGAGACATCTGGAATCCCAGGTGTCCTTCCGGACGCCAACAAGTCCCAGCCAAGACCCCTGTTGAAGCTTATCAGGTCTACCATAACACTTGAGCCTGTTCACCTCAATCAAAGCAGCTATTTAGGTGCCAAGATGGCGGATATCGCCGCGGTCCAATTAGCCTCACAAGCCTCGATTCTTCTGCTTGTGCCCAGCTGCTCTGGCTCGCCTCGCCTTCGTTCAGCGTCAGAACAGAAAAGCTCAGTCACCACGAGGGTGGTCCAATGAAAGCCTATAAAAGGTCCCATCAGGTGCGGCGGTCTATCAAAGTGCAGTTGTGTTCACAAACCAGAGCTTTAATAGGATTTTAACAAGCAATTCATTATAACGTGTCCTAGGGGGAGCTCTGGTGCCAAATCAATCCAAATCCCACATCATTTATTGTCTGAAGAAATCAAACCAACATTTTTGCAGACGCTTTTTTTTCAGTACTCATCTTGTTTATTCCTCAATTATGCAAATCACTTTTTAATGGCTGTGTAACATTCTATCCAAACTTTTTCCACTCAGTGCCGCACACTGAAAAATTAAAGCATGCGGGGGTAATTTCTTATCTTTTTTGTTTTCAAAACCATTATCATATGTAGATTTTCTTTAACCTTTAGGGCTCCCCTCAAGTTTGGTCGCAGGGACTCGGAAGGGTCTCTGTCATAAAAATTTTGAAAAATAAGTCACATGTTGGTTGGTTGGTGTTAGTTTATTCTGAACATGATTACCATATGAGATATCGCATATTTACAGTATCTCATTATAGCATGTCAGAAAAGGAGTAGGAGGAAGCAGAGCTTATTTAACACTACCCCTTTTCGTGTTATAGCTATTTTTAACACATTTGTTACTACTCATTCTGTAACACAACAATGAATAAATATATAAATAAATCAGTAAATAAATTAACAAATAGACATATGGGTAAGTAAATGAATATAGAAATAACAATAAATAAAGTTCTAATAAATAGTTATGTAATTTATGGTTCACATTATGAGATGAAAAAGATTTTCATATTTTAATAAATTCAAGATGTTTATCAGGATTCCTAATTTCTTTTTTTTTTTTATTCGTTTCTTAAATCTTTAGATCAGTGGTTTTCAAACGTTTTTCACCAATCACCACCTCAGAAAAAACTAAGGAAGTACCACCATAAAGACCAAAACCAACATTAAAATAAAGTAGTGTAGTAGGCTTAAGTATTCATTATATCAAGGCAGACTTTTTTTTTTACAAGTATATTAAATATATTTGGCCAGTGTAACATTACACACAGTTTGAACAGTAACACTGTGTTTGAATATAGGAAAATAAAACACTGTACTTAAGTCAAGTTGTTATTTGGCGTACCACTAGATGGAGCCGGCGTACCACTAGTGGCAGAGTCGTGTATAAAGAGAGTATGGCCAACTCAACGAGAGACGCCATGACTGCTACCAACGACGTGTGCGACTGTGCCTGGAAGCATGCATTGCGGTCATTCTATCGTTAGTTTTACTGACAAAATAAACCTAAATAATACAACTATATATAGTTCCAAACATACTCCAGCTCATAAACTTACAAAAAAACGTGCTTTTTTTTCGTAAAAGTACAAATTTACGACCGTATTTATTGCACTCTGCTGCTACATTCCTGCAGTGTTTGGTGACCAGCAGGCACTCTGACACGCACCCGACAGCGCAATAAACATGAAAAAATACACAAAACGATAAAAAATAACTTATTACCTTCATTTTGCCAATATCTTCATTAGCTTTGGATCAACAATCACGGAGAAATTGTGACTTTTGTGTGAAATATGTCAAGTGTGGTGGCTGCCTCCAATGTATTTGTAATTACTGTATGTATCATTATTTCTTTCTTTTTTGTTACCTGCTAAGTGAACACGTGTACTTCTGTAGTTATTTCTTGTTATTGTTATATTTCTGCACAATAACTTAGATATGGTAACACTGCGAGCAGTAGAGATTATGGAGTGTTTTTTGGTCCAGAACATATTTGCTTTATTCATTATTGAGGTATTTCTTGCCACTTTTTGTTGTATAGTTTTATGAGATTTCCAGTTTTATGAGATTTAATTTTCTCTTCTATTATTACTCCAAAAATTTGATTTATTTTACTCTTTCAATGTTTACTCTCGTCTATTTGTATTTATGTTTGACTTTTTCCTCTACTGTTAGCGAATTGCAATATTTTAGTTTTACTGAGATTCAAGGATAGTCGTTTTTTATCAAACCATCTCTTTAATGTATTTGTTTATTCCGTTATTATTTGTATTAGCTGCTGTGTGTTCTCTCCTGGGGCAGCACGGTGGTACAGGGGTTAGTGCATGTGCCTCACAATACGAAGGTCCTGAGTTCAATTCCAGGCTCGGGATCTTTCTGTGTGGAGTTTGCATGTTCTCCCCGTGACTGTGTGGGTTCCCTCCGGGTATTCTGGCTTCCTCTCACCTCCAAAGACATGCACCTGGGGATAGGTTGATTGGCAACACTAAATTGGCCCTAGTGTGTGAATGTGAGTGTGAATGTTGTCTGTCTATCTGTGTTGGCCCTGTGATGACGGTGGCGATTGTCCAAGGTGTACCCCGCCTTTCGCCCGAATGCAGCTGAGATAAGCTCCAGCACCCCTGCGACCCCGAAAGGAAAAAGCGGTAGAAAATGGATGGAGGGATGGGGTGTTCTCTCCTGAACAAAACACAGACGTTGTGTCGTGTGTTTACCTGGCACATGACACTGTATTTCCCTTTTTTATTTTTTTTTTATTTAATTTAACGCTTAAATCACTAGAACAACTTCAGGCCTGTGGATATTTTTTATTTATTTATGTTTTATGGTATTTTATGGCAAAATCTGAAAATATGCAATATTTTCCCCCAAAAAAATTGCACAATGCAGTATTTGATGCAAAGTAATATGAGCCTAAAATAGGTCAATCATTCATTACGACATTGATTTAAATTAATACTTTTTTTGAGCAATGTCAGTTGTTTAAAAAAAACAACTCCTATTAAAATTCTTGGGGATCCAAAAGGGCTCCACTCATAACAATGTTAGAAATAAGTCACAACTTATTATTGTTTTTTATTATTCAACACTTAAATCTCGAGATCAACTCCATGTCTGTTGATATAAAGTTCTTTTTTTGTTTGTTTTATAGCCTTTTTTCAAAGGACTTTCGTTTAATATCAAAAACACTAATATTTCTCCCAAAAAAATGTTAAAAGTGGAATATTTGATGTGAAGTAATAGACTAGACTAGACTAGACTTCCTTTTTATTATCATTCAAATTTGAACTTTACAGCACAGATAAGAACGAAATTTCGTTACTCAAACATACATAATAATAGATAGGAGTCCTGAATAGATCAATAGTTCATAGCAACACTGATTTTAAATAATTAGTTTTGAGTAAAGATAGTTTAAAAAATTATTTCGTATCTCAAGTTATCATTACGTATATGTATTGTTGCATTTGAACAATTGTATTGTTGATAATAAAGGTAAAGTACTGGTATTGTTTATTATCAATAGCACTATTTCTATTGGTATTCATATTGCTCCATTTTTAGTGTAATAATGCTCATTGTCATTTCTGTATTTTTTTTTTTTTTTTTAATTTTCGCTAACTGCTTATTTGCTATTACTTTTACCATCATATTTGTACATGTCGTATTTGCTGATGTTGCTCTGTTGTTGTTGTTGTTGTTGTTGTTGTTGTTGTTGTTGTTGTTGTTGTGTTTGCTGTTGTTGTTTTTGTCTCTCTGTCTAATCCCCCTCTTGTCTCCACAATTCCCCCCTCTGTCTTCCTTTTTCTCTCTTTCTATCCCCTCCTGCTCCGGCCCGGCTGCACCAAATGATAATATAAATACATTTAATAAAGTCAAAATACAAGTAAGGCAACAAGAGAAGTTTCCTACACTTCTCTTTTGTAAAGTAAATCTGAACAGCCGATATGGGCATCTACATCAACTATATGATTTGCCCGAGAAGCTGGGCAGGAAGAAAAAAAAAAATAATAACTCCTATTAAAATTCTTGGGGATCCAAAAGGGCTCCACTCATAACAATGTTAGAAATAAGTCACAACTTATTATTGTTTTTTATTATTCAACACTTAAATCTCGAGATCAACTCCATGTCTGTTGATATAAAGTTCTTTTTTTGTTTGTTTTATGGCCTTTTTTCAAAGGACTTTCGTTTAATATCAAAAACACTAATATTTCTCCCAAAAAAATGTTAAAAGTGGAATATTTGATGTGAAGTAATAGACTAGACTAGACTAGACTTCCTTTTTATTATCATTCAAATTTTAACTTTACAGCACAGATAAGAACGAAATTTCGTTACACAAACATACATAATAATAGGTAGGAGTCTTGAATAGATCAATAGTTCATAGCAACACTGATTTTAAATAATTAGTTTTGAGTAAAGATAGTTTAAAAAAAAAACTCCCACTAAAATTATTGGGGATCCAAAAGGGCCCTACTAATAAAAGTGTTGTGTAAGTCGTATTATTTTGAATTTTTTACTTTCAACGCTTAAGTCTCTAGATCAACTTCTGAACTATCTGTCGATTAAAAGTTTTTATGGGTTATTTTTTCATGGGTTTTTTGTTTTAGTCCTTTTTATCAAAGAAAACGTGTTTTATATGGCAAACCCAAAAATATGTGATTAAAGTAAATTCAATATGCAATAAATGCAATATTTTCACCAACAAAATAATTCAAAGTGGAAAACTTTTAATGTGACGTAATTGAAACATACGTCACAAATTCATAACAACATGAATTTTGATTCATTATTTTTTGAATCGGCAGCTTTGTGTTATTCAAGTCAATACTGCAACGTTTTCTCTTTAAGTTTCACCTGTTTGCTCTTTTATTCCACTTTTTATGATTTGTTCTGTATTTGTAATTGTAGAATGCGCCTCAAGCCGGTGAAAAAATTGCTGCGGGATGCAGAAGGCCCCGAGCCACACTTTAGACACCCCTTAAAGGGAAACCATCCTCCCTGGTGATGTCATGAACAGGCTTCCCTTGCTAGATAACCCCGCCCAATCAGTACGCCCATTACTTCACAGAGGATACTCAAGGTTTTGCTACGATTTTTTAAAATAAAGCTGGAGTTCTGCCAACTATTCAACAGTCAGTGACAGACATGGAAACTGTAAGTACGAACCAACGAAAAAGGTTAACCAACGAACGAGATTTCTCTACAGAATCTCCTCTCTGGTCAACAAAAGCACCTTGAGGATTCTGGCGGGAACTCTCGTTCAACCCTTTTTCGATTACGCATGCACCTCCTGGTACCCCAGCACCTCCAAAACTCTCAAATCTAAACTCCAAACATCTCAGAACAAGCTAGTCAGGTTACTGCTAGACCTCCACCCCAGATCCCACCTCACTCCTACCCACTTCTCCAAAGTGGGCTGGCTCAAGGTGGAGGACAGAGTTAAACAACTTGCACTGAGCCTAGTCTATAAAATCCGCTACACCTCCCTGATACCGAAGTACATGTCAAACTACTTCCTTAACGTAAATGACCGCCATAACCACAACACCAGGGGGAGCTCCACTAACCACGTTAAACCCAGATTCCGAACTAACAAAGGTCTTAACTCATTCTCTTTCTATGCCACATCAATGTGGAATGCGCTCCCAACAGGTATAAAAGAAAGGGCATCTCTATCCTCCTTCAAAACCGCAATAAAAGTTCACCTCCAGGCAGCTACAACCCTAAACTAACACCCTCCCCGGATTGCTAATAATCAAATGTAAACAATCAAATGCCGATACTTTTTCTTATGCCTTCTGATCTCTCTCTCTCTCTCTCTCTCTCTCTCTTTATGTCCACTACTTGATGTCCATATCCTACCCCCCCCCCCCCTGATTGTAAATAATGTAAATAATTCATTGTGATTATCTTGTGTGATGACTGTATTATGATGATAGTATATATGATAGTATACATCTGTATCATGAATCAATTTAAGTTGAACAAGTTGAAAAACTTATTTGGGTGTTACCATTTAGTGGTCAATTGTACGGAATATGTACTTCATCAATAGCGCGTCTGCTATCCAAGTCAAAGTCCTCCTGGTTGTGTTGCTGCAGCCAGCCGCTAATACACCGATCCCACCTACAGCTTTCTTCTTTGCAGTCTTCATTGTTCATTAAACAAATTGCAAAAGATTCCCCAACACAGATGTCCAGAATACTGTGGAATTTTGCGATGAAAACAGAGCTTTTTGTATTGGATACAATGGTGTCCGAATACTTCTGTTTCAACCATTGACGTCAGGCGCATAGGTCATCATACATAGACGTTTTCAACCGGAAGTTTCGCGGGAAATTTAAAATTGCACTTTATAAGTTAACCCGGCCGTATTGGCATGTGTTGCAATGTTAAGACTTCATCATTGATATATAAACTATCGGACTGCGTGGTCGGTAATAGTGGGTTTCAGTAGGCCTTTAATGCTCGCGAGTAAGACCTAATATTTTGAGCAGATCTTACGTGGTTTACTGTGACATCCGCTACGCCAGCTAATAGAGGGGATGCTTGTAACTCTTTTTTTCCCTTGCAAATTAAAGTACAACAAATATCCGAGAGACAGCTCTTATCTCAAAACACTTAAGTTGAGGTACCTTTGTAGTAGCCTTTACACTTGTTTTTACCCAATTTATTAGACTTGAGTGTATTCTACTGTACATTACAATACTCACCAGTTGCTAGGAAGATCATCCAAGCATCATTGGTATGGCCATTGCCCTGCCACTAAAACATGGCCACTACGAGCAAATACTTTGTCACTTCCTGGCTAATTTTTCTATGTTAGAACACCGCTTCGATGTGCTGAAAGCTCGGGCGCAAGTTGTTTTTCCAAAAGTTGGTCAGCTTGACATTTGCAGTTACGACCATCCGTCGTGTTAGCATTGCGTGCCTGCGCTTTCATTGTGCATCGCTCACGCCAAAGGTTCACAAATGTCACTTATGATGTTGACAATGAAGTGAATCAACAGACTTTATCTCCACTTGGCATCGCCCAGGCAGCTGCTGATAGCTGATAGCAGTCTTGTTAAGGAGTGACCCGATACAACTTTTTCTCTTCCAATACGGTGCAGACATTGGAGCCTTGAGTGTTGACCGATATTGATATTAATCCGATACGATATCAGCAGGAATCATAGCGCATACTTTTATTATTTTGTAGTGTGGAATGTTAGAAAAAGCTTGATCATGTGAAATTAGTCAGAACAATGGCAGGTAAGACGGATTTATGCTTTTAAACTGGAGTGTTCATTTGTGTTTTAGCAACACCTAGCGGTCACAATAATTCAAATTAAGGGCATAACGCAGTATTGTAAGTTGAATGACGCGGACACCTTTGTTACTGGATATTTTTCATTACACTTCAGCTTTGGAGATTTTGTATCTGGAAGGAATATGCAACTATAATTATTTGATGCTTGTTTATATTGACAATTGTTGTGTTTTATACTGCAATATTGTTCAATTTAGGACACTCATTACATATGTCTAGCTTGTGTGCTATTGAATGCATAGCTGTTATGTGGCTACTAGCTCTTAGTAGCCTGTAGCCTACAATGTCTACGTTTTGTAAATGACTTGACTGAATACAAGAAAAACTACAATTTGTATGATTATTGGAGGACATTTAGATGTTAATTGGCTGTCAAGCAGTGCACAAGTGAACGTGTTGCAGGACTGTTTGTATCGGAGATTTTAGATGCAAGATGATACTAGTGTTTTTTTGCTGATATCAGACCAATATCCGATATCACTATCTGATCGGGACACTCCCAGTCTTATTAGCATTAAGTGGCGCCCCAAGTCAAATCGAGGCCTGGTCAATCTTGTGTTTGTCTTTTGATATCGCTCATGTCAAAGACTCGACAATGTGGAGATGTGTTAATGATGAGGCAGGAGTTAAAGATTAAGTAAATGCCATAAGTTGGTCAACTTGATTGTCGCGGTGACGATACGGTAGCGTCAAGATTAGCCGCAGTGTTCACCCCTAACCCGGAAGCGAAAGTCCTGCTTGGTGAATATCCTTATCAATTATCACAACACAATCATAGAAAATAAGACAAATACTGCACTGTGATACATATACTTTAGTACTTAATTTAGGCCAAATATGTAAAAAATGTTTTAATTGTATTTATTTTTATGTCCACAATGGAACTGGTGCGTCTGAGACTCCAGTTTGCATACTGTCTTTTCTCTTCACTGTGCTACGTTGTATAATATGCTCTCATTTACATCAACGGATAGCCATTTGAATACGTTTTATCGTCAAATATATAGAATCTCGTCAAGACGCAACCTACTGACCGTGACCATGGCTCCTGTCACCACGAGGCCGTCTTTTATTACTTTTAGCGGAAAGTCTCAACACCAGTTTAATGGGATGTCACAACACTTGATAGAGAGGTTCATGTTCCCTGGGGACCAATTGTAATTGCTCCAATGATCCCAGGATTTTGTCCCACCTCCTGTAGCATCACCAGCAGGTCAAATTTTCAATTTCACCTGTGAAATATTATCATATCATAAATATCTAGAAGACTGATTGCCACGATATTACATTGTTGTCCCCTGATGATCCCTGGGTAATGAAGGAGGCAGCTGGACAGCCACCACAGATAGATATGCAGATTAAATTTGTTTCAAGTACTCTCTGTCGTTTTATACATTTACCAGCATGAATATTTTAATTCAAAGATTTTTTTTACAGTTTTTGGATTTATTTCTCTTAATTTACGCAGTGTCAGAATTGCACATACAGCCTCAAAACAAATACCGGTACTCAGATTTAAATCTAATTCAAATCAATTCAAAAGGTTCCAGAATGTCTTTTACTTACTTAAGCTTAACGAGGCCAAGCCTTATAGACTTCTCGTTAGAGACCATGATTGACCGTATATAGCGGGAGAAAAGTTAGGATGATTCAGATAAATAGCAATTTGATGCCCAATGGGATTTTCCTAGCTGTATCGAGCAGTACTCAGAAGGATGGGAATTGTAATAATTGGGGAAAACTTTTCCAGCCATTTTTGCCCGATTTGAGATTCCACCGTAATCAGTTCTCAAAATGTCACTACTTTGCCAAAGTCTAGAAAAAGACCCATACTGTCCACCTCAGATGAAAGGAAATTGAAACGACTCAGAAAAAACTAAGCTCTCCATGTACCACCATAATGACCAAAAAACAACATTAAAATAAAGTAGCGTAAGTATTCATTGTATTAAGGCAGTGTTGTTGTTTTTATAAGTATATTAAATATATTTGGCCAGTGTAACGTTACACACAGTTTGAACAGTACCACTGTGTTTTAAAATAGGAAAATAGAACACTGTTGTTATTTTGCGTACCACTATTGGCAGAGTCGTCTATAAAGAGAGTATGGCCAACTCAACGTGAGACGCCATGACTGCTACCAAAGACGTGTGCGACTGTGCATGGAAGCATGCATTGCGGTCATTCTATCGTTAGTTTTACTGACAAAATAAACCAAAATAATATAACTATATATAGTTCTAAACATACTAAAGCTCATAAACGTACAATAAAACATGTTTTTATTTTTTGAAAGTATAATTTTGCAGCCGTATTTGACGCACTATGCTGATACATTCCTGCAGTGTTTTGTTTGGTGACCAGCAGGCACTGTAACACGCACCCTACGGCGCAATAAACGTAGAAAAATACACAGAATGAGCAAAAAAACAACTTATTACCTACATTTTGCCAATATCTTCATTAGTTTTGGACCAACAATCACTGAGCCACTAGGATCAAGCCTAGCATGAACTGGAAAGTGCTAAAAACACTTGTGCCTGCATAAAGTGGATTGAATCATGAAGAAGGCCATACATCAGGGGTGGGCAATTCATTTTTACCGGGGGCCGCATGAGCAACCCGAGCACTGCTGGAGGGCCACATCGACAATATTTCAATTAAATTTTGCTCAATATTATTTTTGATATATACCGTAAGATAAATAATAATAATAATAATGATAATAGTAATACTTCAACATAGTGTGTGTAACAGCATTCCATGACTAATATATATAAATTAACATTAATAATAAATGACAGTAAAATAAGCACACGTATGACTGAGGAGTCATAGTGTAACTTTGTGTGGTGTTTGAGTTGTCCGACTTTTTGTGTGGCCTTAAACGCACCAGTGGTTTAGTGCTATGCGTGTTGGTGACAGATGACAAGTTGGTTTTGGCCTGGTTTGTACGGCAGAAAATGACTAGTTTTTCGAGATAGAAGTGTTTTACTCATGTTTTTGGTGTGGTTATGTCCGAATATAAACAGTTTTGTTCAATAAAGTGATCGATATAATTCCTGTCCTCGAAGCATCTCGATAGACGTTACAATAATTGAACGGTGTTCAATTGAACAGTGTTGACGAACACCATTAGGGCCGCTTGTTGTCACTGTCACTCAAAGTTGCATTGCAAAATTCCATAGAATAAATATGTTTATTTTGTTTATAATTCAGATGGGATTTGATTTGGTGCGCGGCATATACTTGCTGCGCGCAGCGGACGCTTGAGCAGTGCGCAATTGCGCAGGCACGCACCTTAGGTGAGGGGACGTTGCTTTGCAGTTCATGTGTTGTTGAAAACACGGCATTCCTCATCAACTTTTCTCTTTTTGGCGTCTCGGGTGTAAACCGTGCATCACTTGTCGCTGCATGTGCACCTTCACTCGCAGGTTACACACGGACACACGCCCATAAATAATACTTTTCAAAATAAAAGCAGCACAGTTGTATTGCGCGCAGGACATAGATGTTTTTTCAACTTTATTTTGTAATTGCAGTTGTTCACATTCACTCACAATCAACTGGCTTTTCCAAAGCCTTAATATAGACTTAGACTTAGACATAGACTTCCTTTTTATTGTCATTCAAATTTGAACTTTACAGCACAGATAAGAACAAAATTTCATTACATAAGCTCATGGTAGTGCAGGATAAAAAAAAGCAATATGGTGCATATTTAAATAAATAAATATATATAAATAATATATAAATATATATATATATAAAATAAATAAATATATATAAATAAATAAATAGATTACTGTACAGATAAATATATTGTACTTTTTCACATGCGTCCACGTTTATGGATGTATGTTGTATTGTCTTTTTTATTCCAGCGAGTTAATCCATTTTGGGGAGTTGAGGCGATAATTTAATTATGATGCGTTCAAGAGTCTTACGGCCTGAGGGAAGAAGCTGTTACAGAACCTGGAGGTTCTGCTTCGGAGGCTGCGGAACCTCTTTCTAGAGTCCAGCAGTGAAAACAGTCCTTGGTGGGGGTGGGAGGAGTCTTTGCAGATTTTCTGATCCCTGGTCAGGAAGCGGCTTTTTGCGATCTCCTGGATAGGAGGAAGAGGAGTCCTGATGATCTTTTCCGCCGTCCTCACCACTCTCTGGAGAGACTTCCAGTCTGAGGCATTGCAGGCTCCAGTCCAGACAGAGATGCTGTTGGTCAGCAGGCTCTCTATAGTGCCTCTGTAGAATGTGGTGAGAATGGGGTGAGGGAGCTGTGCTCTTTTCATCCGACGCAAAAAGTGCATGCGCTGCTGAGCTCTTTTTACAAGAGCTCCGGTGTGTAGGGACCAGGTTATATTGTCAGTTGTCTGCACCCCCAGGAACTTGGTGCTGCTTACTATCTCCACCGCTGTGCCGTTGATGAAGAGTGGAGCGTGGCTGGACTGGTGCTTCCTGAAGTCAACGATGGTCTCCTTGGTCTTGTTGACATTCAGGACCAGGTTGTTGGTTCTGCACCAGTCAACCAGATGTTTCACCTCCTCCCTGTAGTCCATGTCGTTGTCACGGATGAGGCCCACTACTGTCGTGTCGTCCGCATACTTCACAATGTGGTTAGTAGTGGACCTGGCACAGCAGTCATGGGTCATCAACGTGAACAGCGGCGGGCTCAGGACGCAGCCCTGGGGGGAGCCGGTGCTCAGGGAGATGCCACTGAAGGTGTTGTTGCCCACTCTCACAGATTGGGGTCTTTCTGTGAGGAAGTCAAGCAGCCAGTTGCAAAGGGGGGTACTGAAACCAAGGGGGGCCAGTTTGCTCACCAAGTGCTGAAGTCCAGGAACAACATCCACATATCAATGCTGTTCATCATTTATGGACAATTTTTTTTTATTAAAAAAAAAAGCATTTTGAAAAGCATTTTAATTACTTACTTGTCATTATAATAAGATTGTGCAGAATATTGTTGTGCAGAATTACATAGCTATGTGTTCAGCATTTACCAAAAATAATTATCATTTTAATGGGATGGGATGTTCAATAATAAATGTGGATAAGATTTGGTAGAAAAATAACCATGATTTTGTTTGGTTTTATTACACTAAGGATTATTCAGATTTAAAGTCAATTTGGCTTTAGACCCAAAATATTCCAAATAAATGTCCGGTTAGACAGCATGAAATGTTCTCCGGAGTGCAAAATACATGATGTCACCCAACAATCCAACAAACATTTCTCTTCACTTTGTGACTTAGCCTTGGTTGTGTCTCATTAGAGAAAGGTCAGAGGTCAGCGTAAAATGTTTCTGCTCACCTGCTGAATGACGAATGAGCTTTTCACGAGCCACCGCTCGCTAGAGAGAAGGAGCGGGTGGTGCTGGTTTCTCCTCACACTATTTTAGTGGCATTTTCAGGATGTACAATAGAATGTGCCTCCAGGGTACAGTTTGAGATGAATGGAGGCACTCGGCATACTTTTTAAACACGTACACAACTCGAGCTTGTAAGAACATTGATTATCCTTAAGCAGAAAACAATGCAGAATGAGGAAGTGTGACTTTGGTATCTGTTTAACTTCACACTCATTAGCAAGCCCAGGAAAACAATCACTGTATTGTATTGAGCTGAAAATCTGCAGCTTCATAGTGAGAGTAAAAAAGGGGAGTTATTACCTGAAATGTTTAATATTCCACAGAGGCTTGTGTCCTGGTATTAAATGTCATGGTAAAATATTGTATGTGAGATATATTTTTATTTGCAGAATATGGAATTAATAATGACATGATGTAATTATAGTTGTATGAATACTGAAAAATGTTAACCACATTTGCAACACGGGTCGAGCAGCTCAGTACATCGGGCAGTGACACAATACTGTAATAATCCCAGGAATGTAGGCTCATACAAGTTCTTTGTTTGTCTTGTCTTTATTGTACAAGACGCAATTCAACCACACAACAGCTCCAATATGTGTCTCCCGCCTTTTCCCGGCAAAACTCCAACACTCACTTCCTATCAACAACGTCATCTCCCTATCTCTCCCGGAAGTCTCGCCCCCCAGCCAAAGTCATTGGCTAACACCCCGTAGCCAGCCGCTACAATACTTACGTTAGCATGCGCGCTTTTTAACAGATTTTGCATGTGTACATCACGGACTCTAGTATTTTGGTATTTCACGCATGCACATGGCCTTTTATTAATATTTCAATATTTTTAGGCCATGTCACGATACACGATATATATCTCGATATTTGCCTTAGCCTTGAATGAACACTTGATGCATATAATCACAGCAGTATGATGATTCTATGTGTCTACATTAAAACATTCTTGTTCATACTGCATTAATATATGCTCATTTTAAACTTTCATGCAGAGAGGGAAATCACAACTAAGTCAATTTAGCAAAACTGTATTTATTAAACAGTTATTAAGCAGTGGCACAAACATCCATGTCATTTCAAAACAGAAAGTGCAAGATTGTCAGAGACATTTTAAAACAAGCTATTAGTGCACTTTTGTGCATGATGTCACTAAGATGACATATCAAAACAACACTAAATTTAAGTGCACTTTTTGTACAGAACGCCAATACAATGTTTTAAAACAGATAAGGTGCACTTTTGTGCATGATGTCACACAAGATATTTCAAAAAGTGTAACATAAAAATTAGCTGCATAATAGCAAATCAAATAGTGTATGTCCTTCGCTATGTGGTAGGTTACAGCGGATGTTATCTCCTCTTGTGTTGATCTGGAAATGGAAGACGCCAGGCTCAATTGGGTCAGTGCATTTTGTGGGTGTGGCACCGGCCAAGATGTTGACATCCGGAGTTTCAAGCACTTTTCATTCTCTAGCGGGTGACAAATTAGTAGTGCTGCTATTTTTTGTGGCAACGCTTTTTCCGCATACTTGACATATTACAGTTGTCTGTTCGACATCTTCCCGCTTGAAGCCAAACCACCGCCAGATGATGGACCCTGTGCTGTTTTTCTTGGGAATTAATTATTCTTCCTTCATTTGTTACCAGATTCGCACTTTCTTTCTCTCGTATTACCACTCGCACCTCTCCGCTAGTATCACAGCTAACCTTACCGCTACCTCTCTGCTCCGCCAGGGTGTATGACGTTGCACGCGTGACAGAATGTGACGTATGTAAGAAGGTGCGCTTGTTTTATCTCTCTGTGAGAAGGAGAGACAAGAAAGAGTGAGAAAAGCCTTTAGTGTAATGCCCGCAGTTAAAAGCAACTGCGTGAGAACGTATACTCGAATACTCACGATATAGTCATTTTCTATATCGCGCAGAGACAAACCCGCGATATATCGAGTATATTCGATATATCGCCCAGCCCTAATTACCACATTTAGCTCCTTTTGCAGGTATACACCTCAGAGTCAAATACTTTACTTTATTCATGCTAACTGTTTGCATGCCAACTGTTTATATACAGACTTTTTAGCTTGCAGATATACACATCAGACTGTAGTATTTTGTTATGTTAACATTAGTATGCTAAAAAAAATTTAGTTCCTTTTGCGGGTATGCCTTAGAGTAAAATATTTTAGCATGCTAACTGTTAACCTGCTAGCTTTTTAGCTAATTTAGCAGATGTACACATCAGACTAATAGTTTATTTCACGCATACTAACGTTAGCATGTTAACATTAGCAAGCTATCTTTTCTTAGCTCCTTTTGCAGGTATACACGCCAGTCAAATTATTTACTTCATGCATGCTAACTGTTAGCATATTATCATTAGCATGCTAGCTCTTTAGCTAATTCTGCAGGTATACACCTCAGAGTCAAATGTCCTACTTCACGCATGCTAACTTTAGCATGTTAGCATATTTTTCTCACTTTGCAGGTATACACTTGTGAGTCATATATTGTTACTGTACATCATTCTATCTGGCTAGCATGCTAACTCTTAACATTTATTTTCAGCATTCACACGCATAATTACAAGTGTAAGTTACTGCATGCTGTATCGATTAAAAAAAATAGTCATAGCGGAAACTACTATTTTGATTTAAAACCAGTGTTATGTTCAAACACATTTTTAGAACTGCAATGCCATTTTATAACTTATAAGTATATTAAGTAAAATAGAGACTAATAGACTACATTTACACTGCAGGCCAAAGTGGCCCAAATTAGATTTTTTTGAGATCTGAATTTTTCCAGCTGACTGTTTACACTGCAAGTAAAAATTTATTTTTATCAGACTCCAGTCTAAACACGCATATGCCCCAATGTGGCCTCAACGTCACTTGCATACGCACTTCGATAAAGGGATAACAAAGGAAGTTGACCGGGAGGAAGTCGCTACTCCTACAAAATAAAATAAAAGTCGCAACACCTTAAAATTAGTGGGTTTTTTTTTAATTAAAATAAATTAAAGTAATATAATGTATACAGTAAATGGATGTATATAGTGTAATATATTTGGGAGGGTTGTAATCTTTGTATGGCTGTTAGAGGAGACATGGACATCAGCGTGGATCTACAAGAGCATTATTTTTCAAATCAACTTTGTTTTTTAACATTACAAAAAATACATATTTTAAGTCTTTACATATACTACTGCCAACCAGAAAAAAGTTGTTGTTTTTTAATAGCAATTTTAAAAATTTGTAATTTGCATTATTGTCACCAAATCTGCTTAATCGTATCTTCGCATTGTTTTATACTGCAGAGCCTTTGGTACCATATCAAAAACACAAGTGTGAACATTAGCCACACACGCAAATTCACAACAATAGTTTTTTTATTTATATTGATTATATATATATTTTTTATTTATTTATTTTATTTTATTTATTTATTTTTTTAAGAAATGTTCTTAAAAAAAGTGTGGTCATCCTAAATTTCTGGTCATCCTTTACCCCCAAGTGAAAAATGAATGCTCGCTTATTTACACACTTTAATTTGTTAACACATTCAAAAAACAAACAATAATAAGTCTACTTGTTTACAGCTAATACGCTCGCTTTACTGCCCTTATTTAACCAGCCGCTCATTTTCTCACCTCATTAAATTCTTCTTGTCCACTAATGGCCCTGTGATGAGCTATTGATCTACGGCAAGGCGACACGGGAAGTCGATGTTATTAGACCACTAACACAAGAATATTGTACAAAAAGAAACTTCTAGTAAACTAGGGAAGTTCTTTATCTTTTGCAGCAGGCATGCCAGACCAGGAGAGGACAGTTTAATGCTCTGACACGCTGAAAGAAACATGTCGCTGGTTTATACATCACAACATATCATAACCATGCAAATATGCCACCCCTAAAATATTATAAATATAATTAGTATTTTATATTAAAATGATATGACGACTATTTGCATTGATTGTTTACGTAAAATGTATTTTCTTCGTACCTTCAAATTTCTACCTTCATTCTTCTAATTTTTCAATTCATGTAATCCAATTATAATTACACAGTATAAAAACTGATTTATGTAATACCTAAATGTGTAAGAAAAGTAACAATTACAACAATTTAAATTCTGAAAAGGCAACAATTGCAATAATAGCATTCTCATTATATTACGGGTTTTTTTTATCTACAAAATTGCTACAACAGAGAGCACAATTTAGGCCACAACTGACCAATATTTGTCAAACCGTGTGTGTGTGTGTGCGTGTGTGTGTGTGTGTGTGTGTGTGTGTGTGTGTGTGTGTGTGTGTGTGTGTGTGTGTGTGTGTGTGTGTGTGTGTGTGTGTGTGTGTGTGTGTGTGTGTGTGTGTGTGTGTGTGTGTGTGTGTGTTTGTGTGTGTGTGTGTGTGTGTGTGCTGGTTGCCATTCCTTCTCAGAGGTCATGACGTGAACACCAGATTTAATCAATCATTAATCAACCATTCAAGGCAAGAATATCATCAAAAGGCAGAAAGAGTCCATCTTGGTCAGCAGAACTCCAAATCAGCATTTTTATTTGTTATTCATGATGACGTTTTTCATTTCCAGAAGAGGATCAGATCAATTATGAGCAGGAGTGAGCGATGAAGGTAATTAGGATGAAGGTTGTCCTATCGCCACCTCTGCACTTCCGCTCGTCTTCACCCCTCTAAAGACTTAGGACTTTGACTTTGAGGACCGCAAGGCAATAAATGAAAGATTAATAACATTCATCGTAGTTTGTGATAAAACTGAGATCATTAGTGATTTATTGTAGTCCACAATGTGTCCATTAAGGGGACAAAATGTGCAACTAAGACATTCATTTCCAAAAGCATGACCTTACCATGTCAACCATCAGTTATAAATGTGCACTCCTGATTTTTAATAAGTAAGATTTTCTCTCTTTTGATTTTCATCCATAAGTTTGAAACGTCTACCAATTTTGACCATTCGTTAAAACCTGTACACCCAATTTCAACCAGTTGTGAGCATGGACTCTCGATTTTAAACACCAGTTAAAATCGTGTATCCCGGATTTCTAATCAGTTAAAAGTGTGGAGTCCTGATTTTGATCAGTTAAAGAAAGGTACTCACGGTTTTAAGCATTTCAAAGCGTGTACGCCATATATTTGATCAGTTAAAAATGTGTACCCCTGATTTTTATTCAGTTACAAGTATGTACCCCCATATTTTAATCAGTTAAAAATGTCTACTCTTGATTTTGAATTAGTTAAAAGTGTTTACTCCTGGGGCAGCACGGTGGAGGAGGGGTTAGTGCGTCTGCCTCACAATACGAAGGTCCTGAGTAGTCGTGAGTTCAATCCCGGCCTCGGGATCTTTCTGTGTGGAGTTTGCATGTTCTCCCCGTGACTGCGTGGGTTCCCTCCGGGTACTCCGGCTTCCTCCCACCTCCAAAAACATGCACCTGGGGATAAGTTGATTGGCAACACTAAATTGGCCCTAGTGTGTGAATGTGGGTGTGAATGTTGTCTGTCTATCTGTGATGGCCCTGCGATGAGGTGGCGACTTGTCCAGGGTGTACCCCGCCTCCCGCCCGATTGTAGCTGAGATAGGCTCCAGCGCCCCCCGCGACCCCGAAGGGAATAAGCGGTAGAAAATGGATGGATGGTGTTTACTCCTGATTGTTAATCAGTTAAGCGTGTACTCCTGATGTTTGATCAGTTGTAGGCATGTACTCCCGATTTTGAATCAGTTAAAGTTTGTATTACTCATTTTTAATGTTATAAGTGTGATTATTAAACCATCAGTTAAAAGTGTGTACTCCTGATTTTTGATCAGTTAAAACTAAGCACTTACGACTTTCCAATTTTTTTGTTGAAAACGTCTCGCAAATGTAACCAGTGAATGATCTCGATTTTAACCACCAGTTAAATTAACTGTATTTTACGCCTGATTTTCTAATCAGTTAAAGCAGAAATTCCTGTTTTTTTAATCGGTTATAAGTGGGAACTCCTGATTAATAAACTATCTGTTAAAAGTCGTGTACTTCTGATTTTTGATCAGTTAACCGTGTACTCACAACTTTCCAATTTTTAAGTTAAAAACGTCTCCCAAATTTGAAAAATTAAAACTCTGGATTTTAACCACCATTTTACCCCTCAAAATTACTCATTTAAAGCAGATACTCTTGATTTTTAATCAGTTAAAATTGTGTACTCCTGATTTTTAATCAGTTAAAAACATTTACTCTCAAATTTCTAATCTGATTTTTAATCGGTTAAATCGTGTACTTCTGATTTTTAAACCAACTGTTAAAAACTTTAGTCTTGAATTTTAATCGGTTAAAAGCATGTCCTCCCGATTTTTCAGTTACCGTATTTTATATTTTATCTATAAAGCGCACTTAAAATCCTGTCATTTTCTCAATAATCGAAAGTGCGCCTTATAACCTAATCCGCCTAATGTGCAGCATAATTTTGGTTGTGATTACTGACCTCAAAGCAATTTTATTCGATACATGGTGTAATGATAAGTGTGACCAGTAGATGGCAGTCACACATAAGAAATACGTGTAGACTGCAATATGATGGCAATAAACAACACCAAAACTTTAAATGTTTCATTGAGTATATAGAACATTACACATGGCGCTGAAAAATCTGTCAAAATGTTTTTAGTACGACTTCGGTAAGCTATGAGGCCACACCGCTTAATGGATTGTCTGCGCATTAAACATACTATTATGGTGCGTGTAAAAGGACCGCAAAATGGCACCTATTGGCAGACATATTACCTGGCGTTTTGTTTCGCAATATTATGCAAAACCAACTTTTCTTACCTTTTGGTACTTGCTGATGTGTATTTGAGATCTGCATAAATCCTGAAAATGTGCACACGTCCGCAATTGTAGTCCGTGCCGACACCGTAGTCATAAGCTTCTTCTTTTTCTCTACCTTCTTATGTGGCATTCATCCGCTGTTGCCATTTCTAATATAAAGTAGCGTAAAGTTCTCACTTATATCTGTCAGTAGACTAGCTATCAAAGCGCTAAAAACTGTAGCGGGTTTACATAATTCACCCACAGAACTTTAGTTATTAGAGGGTTCCCGTCAGATGGTTTTTCACGGGACACATTTCCGGCGTTGATGTTGCATTATTGAGCCACAGATGAGAAAATGCTGCTCCGTTATTGATTTAAGTAAAGTCTGAATGTCATTTAAACAGTTAGCTCCATCTTTTGACACTTCTTCGACACCCGTCCTTGCACGCTACACCGCTACAACAAAGAAGGCGGGGAGATGACTCTGCCGAAGGTGAGCCATGTAGGTAAAACCGCCCACAAAACGGCGCATCCTGAAGAGACGCTCAGAAAGCTACTTGAAAATGGTCTGTAAAACATAATCTGTGCAACACTTTCACCAAAGAACCACCATTACATGTTATGTGGACCACACGATAGTGTTTAAAATTTAGAAAAAATCCTAATATGACCCCTTTAATGCGCCTTATAATCTGGTGCGCCTTTTGTATGAAAATAGACCTGAATAGACCCGCTCATCGGTAGTGCATCTGATAATCCAGTGCACCCTATGGTCTGAAAAATACTGTAAGCATTTTTTATTTAAATTTTAACCATCAGTTAAAATTTAAAAGTGGACCGGATATCATCTGAAATCAACAATCAAACAAATACCCATAAACGGTATTGTTTTGAATGTTGTAGCTCTGTGCGTGTTCGTGCACGCGCGGATGGGAAAGAGTCTATTTTGAATAACCACATACTGTGTTGTTGCCGGTGTGACATAAGACTTTCGATTAAAAATAATAATAATTAGCCTTTTTGACCTCAGGGCTCAACTTTTCCACTACAGAGCGTTTCGGGACCCACTTAAATATTAACAGTTAATTAGAAATCTTATTCTTGATTTAAATTATATTCATTAATTATACCTCACCTATGTACAGTTTAACAGGATAAAGATATGAAACCCTCTGTTTATCACAAAAAATATTATGAAGGCTTAGTTAGGTCAGGCTGATTACAAAAATAAATAATCAAATATACTTCAATTAGAGACTTATAAAAATAATGAAAACAAATTACATACAATCGCGCAGTGCTAAAATAAACTAAATGCATAATGAATAATAATGTATATTTTCTTAAATAAACTGTTGATAACATTTAGGTGAGAATGAAAGCACAGCTTCACCACTTTTGGCACAATTTTTGCACTTAAGAAACTTCTCTATGACTTTAGCTCCAGGAAAAGTGTATTACAACCAAGTACCGCTGTGGCCCATACGGAGCGCAGTTGAGAAACAGATATTGTAGGCCAATGTACAGAGACATCCTGGATGAAAACCAACGCTTCCCATCCAGCATGATGGAGCTTGAGAGCTGCCGCAAAGAGGTATAGGCGAAACTGCACAAAGATAAGTGTGCCAAGCTTGTGGCATCGTATTCAAGAAGACTGGAGGCTGTATTTGCTGCCAATGGTGCATCAACAAAGTATTGAGCAAAGGCTGTGAATACTTACTTCTTTTTTTTTTAATAGATTTGCAAATATTTCTTGAATTTTTTCCCCCACATTGTCATTATGAGGTATTGTGTGTAGAATTTTGAAGACAAAAATGTATTTATTAAATTTTGTAACATGGCTGTAACATAACATAACATTTGGGAAAAGTGAATACTTTCCGGATGTACCGTAAGTAGAGTAGGTTGTTCCAACGCGGCCATGTTCTTCTCCGATATGAACTGTCACATGTTCAAGGTATTGTCAACGGTTGTCCTGGTGAAGCATTGATTGATTGATTGATTGATTGAGACTTTTATTAGTAGGTTGCACAGTGAAGTACATATTCCGTACAATTGACCACTAAATGGTAACACCCGAATAAGTTTTTCAACTTGTTTAAGTCGGGGTCCAGCAGCCAAGGGTTGTCCTGCCACAACTCTCACCTCTTTTTCCGCACTGAACGTAGCAGACGCCCCCCTCATATGGAAGAATACGATCAAGTCTTGGAACTTTTCTGACACATCTTGTAAGTTACAAGTGTGGTTTGCTGCTCAATAAATGGATAATTTCCTATGTTATTTCTAAACCATAGTGTTGCTTTTTTTGGATTTCATTAGCTTGTGCAGGCATGCCTAATATTGCGTCCGGCGGGTGTGCTCAACATGCGGGTGTGCTCAACATGCGGCTGAGCTGCGGCGCGCCGTCAGATTTGCAAGGCAGTAGAATTGGATACCTCCCGGAACAAATTGAGATGCAGCGCACCTGCAGCGCTCAGCAGTCCAGCAGCTCAGTGAGGCCACTTTGTGCTGACCGGAGTTCTTGCACACTCCCACACAATGGACCTTTTATTCCCTGGCGCCGCAGGGAGAAATGAAGCTTGGATGTGCTTCCTGTGAGTAAGTTGTGTATCAAAAGGAAGTTTGTGTTGTATTTTAATACGTGAGGGAAGAAAGTAGCGGTCCGAGTGTGCCAAATGATGGCGAGAGTGAGCACGCACAGCACAGCATGATGTTGAGTTTTACACACACAAACACCTCTCTGAGGCCACAAAAGGGGCTTTGAGTTCATCGCATTGATGTTGCAAATCCCCCTTACACACACAGCCTCTTCTTTCTTCTTTTATTCTGCTCTCTCACCTTCTCCTGATTAAACTGATTTGTTTTGGCCTTGCAGCTCAAGGAAAGAGAACACAATGAAAAGGAATCGTCTTTAACCGATGATGAAGTTTGGTGATTTGTGTCTTTAATTGACCTTAACTGAACCCCCGGAGGCTCTAAATATCACTCCTGTAGTTATTAAAAATATTGCTGAGAAATGCATCTGCTGGTGCTTCTGGTCACATCTTCAGTGATTTCCCTAGAATCATTGGGTGCGTCAGATATTTCAACATCATACACCCTCATCCAGGTGACCCCGCCAGGGATGAGCACACCCTGGCTTGTGACCGGATGACTAGCTACTGTTGGGGAAATATGTTCCACATTTAAAGCAGAGTGGAATGCAGATGGAGTCTGATTGCCTATTCACTTTGTTCTGTTTAAGGACAAAAAAAAAATCAGTTCAGTTCATTTATTTATTTCATTTATACAAAAAAATCAAACGGGAATAAAAAAAACAAGCAACATAACGTTAAAGTAAATTATGAATGAAAAGGAGCAAAAAGAAGTTAAAAATATCTGCCCCCTATTTTCACAAATAACAATTGACTTTCAATGTTGGCGGCTACAAATTAAGCCTTATTTTCATTTTACAACAATTAAACAAATAATAGATTATTTTATTCAGTCATATCTTTGAATGAATGAATACACTAGGGCTGCAACAACTAATCGATTAAATCGATTAAAATCGATTATAAAAATAGTTGGCGATTAATTTAGTCATCGATTCGTTGGAACTATCTATGTGCATGCGCGGAGGCTTTTTTTTTTTTTTTTTAATTTAAAAAAAAACAAAACAATTTAATAAACCTTTATTTATAAACTGCAACATTTACGAACGGCTGAGAAACAATAATCAAAATAAGTACAAAAACAGTACAAAACAGCGCCAGGGCGGCGCTGAGGCTACGTCTCATGAGGTGGCGTAAGCTAGCCAATGATGTGTCATGTACAGCTCACGTGACAACGCCGTCTCCTCTGCTGGAAACATTCGAAAAATGGTGCAGGAAAACACTACCGATAGTTTAGCGGAGAAACATCTTGAGGTTATTGCTTCAATGGAGAAAAGTGTACGACCTAAGTCGTCAAAAGTGTGGGAACACTTCACTTTAAAGACTTCAAAGAAGACCGTTTCCTGCAAAATGGCACGGAAGTACAACATTGCTTCAGAAGCAAAGGAAACATGTTGGAGCCATGGATGAAGGGAGGAACTCACGGTACGTAACTTTTTAAGTCCATAGTGGCAACAGGCATTCATGAGTTCAGCTTTTTTGTGAGTAACGTTAACGTTATGCCTTTGTTGCAACGCGGGGCTGATAATGTGTCTCCGGCACATTTGACTCCGTTTTGAGAGAGAAAACGCACGGTTACCAATTTCGAAATAAACGTAACGGACAGAAATATCTCAGGTTGGTTTCATAATGGATCAATGCAGCCAGGCCCGATAAAGCTATATAAATCTATTTAGATTTGAGTGACGCTTTAGTATAACTAAACGTTATGAAGGTGCTGGAATATTTCATGCTATTATTCAGAAGCAGCCTGAAATTAATCCTTTATTATTCACAACAGAAATGTGTACAGTATCTGATCCGGTTCTGATCTGATGAGTTACATTTCTGTGTTATTATTGGTGTATGCTGCATCCCCAATGTCCAGAACATGGTGCAAGTATGCTGGGTTTTTCAATAAAATACTGGAAAGGATAGAAATGTAGTTTGTCTCTTTTATCTGATTATTAATCGATTAATCGAAGTAATCATCGACAGATTAATCGATTATCAAATGAATCGTTAGTTGCAGCCCTAGAATACACCCTTTGTTTTTATCTTTGCAAATACACACATTACCTTATTGGGTTTTGATGGTGAGAATAGGTGCCAGGAATGAAATTAAGCAATAGTGGACGAATGTGTTTGCGTCCAAAACACACGTTTGATTAACTTTAAGTTGTAATGGACGATGCCCAAATAACTCAGTAAGAAGGACAAATGCATGTGAACAGAGAGACAATCTATAGAGAACGTGCCAGACTTTGTATGAAGTGAATTATATTTATATAGCGCTTTCATCCAGTGACTCAAAGCCCTTTTACATAGTGAAACCCAATATCTAAGTTACATTTAAACCAGTGTGGGTGGCACTGGGAGCAGGTGGGTAAAGTGTCTTGCCCAAGGACACAATGGCAGTGACCAGGATGACGGAAGCGGGGATCGAACCTGAAACACTCAAGTTACTTTGTTTGTATTTACTCCATTTGTAAAATAAATTGTTAATCTTCAAAGCTAGTCTCCTGGCTTTATTCAGACAAGCCATTAGAACAAAAAATCCTAGGATGATGTTGCCCTTTTTTAAAGGGAAGACCACCAGCTACCTCTCTTGAGCCACAACCATCTAAAGGTTCTTTCTGCCGCTTTGATGGTACGACTGATGGCTCTTTTCTTCTTCTCTCCCTTGATGCCTAAAATGCCAAAGGCTCTGGCCTGAGATCAAGCAGCAACCTTGCTGTCTATCCTGCCTGCTGACAGTCGCTAACCAGTTTCACGGACTTGAAAAGTTTCCTCTTAAAGGCTTGTTCCAGGCAATCGACCCATGGGACTGTCAGCTCCAGCAGCACGACCTGCTTGGTGGCCTCAGACACAAGGGCGATGTCTGGTCGCAGGTTCGTAGCAGAGATGTGGCTGGGCAACTTCAGCTGCTTCTTGAGGTACACTAATAGTTGCCTGTCTCTTGCGGAGGTCAGGATGCCTGCAGGTTTTCTTCAGACAGGGGTTGCCTGCTCCCCGGCTATAACAAAGACGGTTGGAAAAAACGTCACCAGATTACATCCATATATGGTATAAATGTACCCACAGTGTGTTGCGCGTGTCCACCGCTGTCGTAAATAAATTCCTTCTTTTTCTCTATCCTCTTGTTTAGGGTTGCAAAATTCTGGGAATATTCAAAGTTGGAAACTTTCCATGGGAATATATGGGAATTAATGGGAATAAACATTGAATGCAACATGCTAGATCTTGCAGCATGATTATTAGCTAAAACAACCTGATTTAATGCAAATTCAGTAGAATTTCAACCCTGTACTGTGCATTCCTCCATCACATGTGCAGTGCATTCTTCCATCACATGCACAGATAATTCCCAGCATGCTACACACTACAGCAGGGCTATTGAGGCCACACTAGTATTTGAGCCCGGACTTCATCCAGTCAGTTAAGTGTTGATGATATTACTGGGGTAAATATATTTGATCTATGGTATTTAAGTTTAATAGAGGTGTAATTGCTTGTTACTGTATGACCGTAGACTACTCCAGCAGACTAGGCTAGCTGTTCCTGTACTTGTTCAATTATTTTGGGGCCAATATCTCTAGCTAGCTAGGTTTATGTACCACCACAGTCTCATAGTGAACCAAAAATATTTCTCCGTTAGCCGTGATGCTAATTTTCTCTATGTTAAATCTCATTCATTTTAGCAAATACTAAATCAAAAGGTGTAGTTTCCTCTGCCTTCTGTTTTGCTAGCCATTCTGTTGTCATACAAGAATGTAGGTTATAGTTTGATTTAGCATGCTGATTGAGTGTTCATTTATTCATCTGGCCTATTTCTATTAATTTGTCCATCAGTAAAATATTTTTAAAGACTACTCCAATTGTTTAGCTGACTGTTTATATCTGTGTGTGGCATTGCATTAGTGTTTTACAAGAATAAATAAATACAAACACAATAATGCCATGTACACCATCTGATCTGTGGAGACATTTCACCCCAACGAATGTAGGCGGAAAGGCTGTGTACATTTGCAAATACTGTGCAAAGAGCTACGTTAAAAGTGCCACAAAGATGCAGCAGCATATAGACAAGTGCCCAATAATATATAATTACTGTATTTCCCCATTAATTCCCATATATTCTCATTAATTCCCATGGACGGTGTCCAACTTTGAATAATCAAAAAATGGTCAATATTTCCAAACTTCCCGAGCTTAACTTCCCGTGGTAAATTTCCCAGAAACTTTCCACCCCTTTGCAACTGGGGAAGACTTGCTCGTACATGCACATGCATCCTCCACTGTTGCCATTTCTAATACACAGTAGCGAAGTTACTGTAGTAGTTCAAACTTAATCTGTCAGTAGTGCTAAAAACTACAACATGGCTGACAGGGAGAGGATGCTGTCAAAGTGGAGACACGTAAATAAAACCGGCCACAAAATGGTGAATCCTGAAGAGATGGTCAGAAAACAGCTTGAGGATGTTCTGTAAATCTTTGCCAAATTTTGACCAAAGAACCACCATTACATGTTATGTAGACCACAAGGAAGTGTTTTACATGTAGAAAAAAAATCAAAATATGACCCCTTTTAAGCCACAACACAACAACTTTAAGCCACCACTAGGGTTGTCCAGATACCAATATTTTGGTACCGGTACCAAAATTGATTTTTTTTAAATAAAGGGGACCACAAAAAATTGCATTATTGGCTTTATTTTAACAAACAAATTTACGGTACATTAAACATATGTTTCGTATTGCAATTTTGTCCTTAAATAAAATAGTGAACATAGGAGACAACTTTTCTTTTATTAGTAAGTAAGCAAATCAAGACTCCTAATTTGTCTGTTGACGTATGCAGTAACATATTGTGTATTTTATTATTTTTTTCAGAGTTATTAAGGACAAGTGGTAGAAAATTAATTATTAATCTACTTGTTCATTTACTGTTATCTGCTTACTTTCTCTTTGAACATGTTCTATCTACACTTCTGCTAAAATGTAATAAACACTTATTCTTCTGTTGTTTGGATACTTTACATTAGTTTTGGATGATACCACAAATTTGGGTATCGTTTCGATACCAAGTAGTTGTAGCTAGGGTTGGGTATTGAGTATCGAGTATCGATTGGAACCGGGACTAACTTTCCGATTCTCCCGGAATCGTTCAAAAGTTTAAATTTCGATTCCTATTTTCGATGCTGTCACGCCAATTTAGTCCGTCGACCGGAAAAAAATATGTCCGCCGAACCGGAAGAAGAAGCCGCTGAACACCAACGAAGAAGCGCCCACCGCCGGAAGTGTTAGCATAGCCGAGCGAGTCAGTCAAGCTCAAGCATGGATAGCGGGCGTCGGCGTTCGAAAGTGTGGCTTTACTTTACAAAAAAAATTGAAATAACCGCAAAATAACAGAGCTCCATGTCCATCAAGAAACGAGTGGAGAGAGAGCTGCAGATGTACCAGGACGTTCCACCGATACTTATGTCTGACGACCCTGCTGCATGGTGGTGGTCCGGTGGAACCAACAAAAGACTTATCCTTTGCTGTCATATCTCGCTTTCTCCTATTTATGCGTTCAAACTTCTTCCACACCCAGCGAACGTGTATTTTCCACAGCAGGAGACACTATCTGTCCAGAACGCTCACGCATCCTGCCTGAGAAGGCGGATATGGTCATTTTCCTAAACAAAAACTGTCTCTGATTTTATACTGTACCTGCTGCTAATCTGGACTGGGTTTTGCAAGTTGTTTCTTATTGTTTATTTGCTTTTCTGCACCAGGTTAGCCCATCAGTGGGAGCACATTAACATTTTTAAGTACCTGCAGCATCATACACTTGTGTGTGTAAATGTGTTTTCATGAGGTTTTCAAAATAATGCTCTCTTGAGGAAAGTGTACCCCTGGGAAAATGTATTCATAATTCATAATATTTATATTCAAGTTCATAGATTTTATATTTATATTCTAGTTGAAAACAGCCCTGTGAGGAATTTATAGTAAAGTTCATAAAAAGTTAATAGAATTAAAATTGATGGAGAATGTCAGACTATTTCATTCAGAAAGACTGTAGGTTAGCTAGCTCATTTAAAATATCCTAAACTTTTTTTGGACCCTGCCTCTTAAAAGAATCGGAATCGAGAATCGTCAGGAATCTGAATCGAAACAAAGAACCGGAATCGGAATCGGAATCGTTCGAATTCAAACGATACCCAACCCTAGTTGTAGCATCATACAATGGTCATAATTTAAGTCCTCATGTGTCCAGGGACGTACAGTATTTCCTGAGTTTATAAACATAATACAAACACCGTTTCCATATGAGTTGGGAAATTGTGTTAGATGTAAATATAAACGGAATACAATGATTTGCAAATCCTTTTCAACCCATATTCAATTGAATGCACTACAAAGACAAGATATTTGATGTTCAAACTCATAAACTTTTTTTTTTTTTTTGCAAATAATAATTAACTTAGAATTTCATGGCTGCAACACATGCCAAAGTAGTTGGGAAAGGGCATGTTCACCACTGTGTTACATGGCCTTTCCTTTTAACAACACTCAGTAAACATTTGGGAACTGAGGAGACACATTTTTTAAGCTTCTCGGGTGGAATTCTTTCCCATTCTTGCTTGATGTACAGCTTAAGTTGTTCAACAGTCCGGGGGTCTCCCTTGTGGTATTTTAGGCTTCATAATGCGCCACACATTTTCAAAGGGAGACAGGTCTGGACTACAGGCAGGCCAGTCTGGTACCCGCACTCTTTTACTATGAAGCCACGTTGATGTAACACGTGGTTTGGCATTGTCTTGCTGAAATAAGCAGGGGCGTCCATGGTAACATTGCTTGGAGGGCAACATATGTTGCTCCAAAACCTGCATGTACCTTACAGCATTAATGGCGCCTTCACAGATGTGTAAGTTACCCATGTCTTGGGCACTAATACACACCCATACCATCACAGATGCTGGCTTTTCAACTTTGCGCCTATAACAATCCGGATGGTTCTTTTCCTCTTTGGTCCGGAGGACACGACATCCACAGTTTCTAAAAACAATTTGAAATGTGGACTCCTCAGACCACAGAATAATTTTCCACTTTGTATCAGTCTATCTTAGATGAGCTCAGGCCCAGCGAACCCGACGGCGTTTCTGGGTGTTGTTGATAAACGGTTTTCGCCTTACATAGGAGAGTTTTAACTTGCACTTACAGATGTAGCGACCAACTGTAGTTACTGACAGTGGGTTTCTGAAGTGTTTCTGAGCCCATGTGGTGATATCCTTTACACACTGATGTCGCTTGGTGATGCAGTACAGCCTGAGGGATCGAAGGTCACGGGCTTAGCTGCTTACGTGCAGTGATTTCTCCAGATTCTCTGAACCCTTTGATGATATTACGGACCGTAGATGGTGAAATCCCTAAATTCCTTGCAATAGCTGGTTGAGAAAGGTTTTTCTTAAACTGTTCAACAATTTGCTCACGCATTTGTTGACAAAGTGGTGACCCTCACCCCATCCTTGTTTGTGAATGACTGAGCATTTCATGGAATCTACTTTTATACCCAATCATGGCACCCACCTGTTCCCATATTTGCCTGTTGACCTGTGGGATGTTCCAAATAAGTGTTTGATGAGCATTCCTCAACTTTATCAGTATTTATTGCCACCTTTCCCAACTTCTTTGTCACGTGTTGCTGGCATCAAATTCTGAAGTTAATGATTATTTGAAAAAAAAAAAAGTTTATCAGTTTGAACATCAAATATGTTGTCTTTGTAGCATATTCAACTGAATATGGGTTGAAAATGATTTGCAAATCATTGTATTCCGTTTACATTTACATCTAACACAATTTCTCAACTCATATGGAAACGGGGTTTGTATATCCATCCATCCATTTTCTACCGCTTGTCCCTTTTGGGGTGGCGGGGGGTGCTGGAGCTTATCTCAGCTGCATTCGGGCGGAAGGCAGGGTACACCCTGGACAAGTCGCCATCTCATCACAGAGCCAACACAGATAGACAACATTCACACTCACATTCACACACTAGGGCCAAATTAGTGTTGCCAATCAACCTATCCCCAGGTGCATGTTTTTGGCTGTGGGAGGAAGCCGGAGTATCCGGAGGGAACCCACGCAGTCACGGGAAGAACATGCAAACTCCACGCAGAAAGATCCTGAGCCCGGGATTGAACTCAGGACTACTCAGGACCTTCATATTGTGAGGCACATGCACTAACTCCTGTGCCACCGTGCTGCCCTAAACATAATATACATTTTTTTTAAACGAAAAAAGATTTTGTGACGCTAAAAAGTATCGATGTAATCATAGTAGTATCGACTAGACACGCTACTGTACTTGGTGTCATTACAGTGGATCCACCCATGGTGTTTGTTTACATTGTGACGCTGGTGAGCTACGGTGTGTGGTGAAGTATGTTTAGCTATTCCTCGTCTTGCAGGGATTATACTTGTGAGAAACGTACTTTATTTGTCACCATGGAGGCGAGGATTAAGTCATTTAGAAGTAGCTAAAACACTGCAGACTGCGGCTAGACGTTAGCCGCGGGCCAGCTAGCCATGTCTTAAAGCTCCTCTTCCTGAGGGCGTTTCAGTGTTGTAGCTTCACCTTTATCTTTAGTTTTTAAGCCAAAATGCGTCCATTCTCCCTTTTCTGTCTACACACTGTGTCTGCTTGTAAGTACTCCGTCATTTGTGCGTTGCCGAACATGCTCCTCTGCTTGTAAAACCAGCAATGTCACGACGTGACGACGATGCGCCGTCATGCCTGTTAAAAAAAGAAGGAGGGGACCGGTATTTTTTACAGGCGGTAGAGTACCGCATATGATTCATTAATATCGCGGTACTATACTAGTTCCGGGCAGATGGGGCTCGTAAACCTGATAAGGCAGCCCATCTAGGAGAAGGAAGTCTCCAATCTCAAAACCACTGTTGCCCTGCGGTCAACCCACTCGAGGGTAAGGCTAAGGGACTAAACCCCAACATTTAGGAGCCAGAGTTCTGAAGGCGGTTTGACGTTGTAGCGTCATTCCGGCAACTCCTGGTGCCAAGCTGTATCGACAATCGTCACTCCGTTGGATCTATCAGCCACGCGGAGAGGGGGGGCTTGCTGCCTGGACAACAGTTCGCCCTCCATAGTTCCATGCCTAGGCCATGTAAAGCCACTGGAGACCCCCCTTTTAGGAATGCCACAACCCAACAACATAAAGCCAGAACACAACAACATAAAGAAAGAACACAACAACTTTACGTTACAAAGCAACAACATAAAGCCACACCACAACTTTCAGCCACTGCACAATTGCAAAAACCACAAAAAAATGCAAATGCAACAACCCAACAACTTTACGCCACAATACAACACAAAGCCTCAAGTCGCAAAAGCCAATACAAGCCAAATATTCTCAAATATTGTTCACAAATCTGTCTAAATCTGTGTTAGTGAGCATGTTTTCTTTGCCAACATAATTCATCCCACAGGTGTGTTGTTGGGGGTTTGTGGGGGGTGGAGTCAGAAAAGCAGTCAGTATCTGGTGCGACCACCATTTGCCTCACGCAGTGCAACACATCTCCATTGCATAGAGTTGATCAGGTTGTTGATTGTGGTTTGTGGATTGTTGGCCCACTCCTCTTTAATGGCTGTGCGAAGTTGCTAGATATTAGCAGGAACTGGAACACGCTGTTGTATACACCAATCCACAGCATCCCAAACATGCTCAATGGGTGACATGTACGATGAGTATGCTGGCCATGCAAGAACTGGGATGTTTTCAGCTTTCAGGAATTGTGTACAGATCCTTGCAACATGAGGCCGTGCATTGTCATGCTGCAACATGAGGTGATGGTCTTGGGTGAGTGGCACAAACATGGGCCTCAGGATCTCGTCACCGTATCTCTGTGCATTTAACATGCCATCAATAAAATGCACTTGCGTTCATTGTCCATAACATAACCCTGCCCATACCATAACCCAACCCCAACATGGTCCACTCAATTCACAATGTTGACATCAGCAAACTGCTTTCCCACAGGATGCCACACACGCTGTGTGCCATCTGCCCTGAACAGTGAAAACCGGGATTCGTCCGTGAAGAGAACACCTCTCCAACGTGCCAGACGCCATAGAATGTGAGCATTTGCCCACTGAAGTCGGTTATAACAACAAACTGTAGTCAGGTTGAGACCCCGATGAGGGCGATGAGCATGCAGATGAGCTTCTCTGAGACAGTCTCTCGCAGTTTGTGCAGAAATTATTTGGGTATGCAAACCAATTGTTGGAGAAGCTGTCAGGGTGGCTGGTCTCAAGCGATCATGGGGGTGCATCTGCCTGATGTGGAGGTCCTGGGCTGGTGTGGTTAAACGTGGTCTGCGGTTGTGAGGCTGGATGGATATACTGCCAAATTCTCTGCAACTCCTTTGGAGACGGCTTATGGTAAAGAAATGAACATTTAACTCACTGGCAACAGCTTAGTCTTGGACTCAGACTTCCCTTTTATTGTCATTCAAATTTTAGCTTTACAGTACAGATAAGAACAACATTTTGTTGCATTAGCTTATGGTAGTGCAGGATAAAATAGCAATGAAGTGCAGATATAAATAAATAGATTACTGTACAGATAAATATATTGCACTTTTGCATATGCATCCACGTTTATGGATGTATGTTATATTGTCTTTATATTCCAGCGAGTTAATCCATTTTTGGGGCCAATTGAGGGGATTATTATGATGCGTTCCTGAGGGGAAGCTGTTACAGAACCTGGAGGTTCTGCTACGGAGGCTGTGGAACCTCTTTCTAGAGTCCAGCAGTGAAAACAGTCCTTGATGGGGGTGGGAGGAGTCTCTGCAGATTTTCTGAGCCCTGGTCAGGCAGCGTTTTTTTGCGATCTCCTGGATAGGAGGAAAAGGAGTCCTGATGATATTTTCCGCCGTCCTCACCACTCTCTGCAGAGACCTCCAGTCTGAGGCACTGCAGGCTTCAGTCCAGACAGATATGCAGTTGGTCAGCAGGCTCTCCATAGTGCCTCTGTAGAATGTGGTGAGAATGGGGGGAGGGAGCTGTGCACTTTTCATCCAACGCAAAAAGTGCACGCGCTGCTGAGCCTTTTTTACAAGAGCTCTGGTGTGTAGGGACCAGGTCATTGTCAGTTATCTGCACCCTCAGGAACTTGGTGCTGCTTACGATCTCCACTGCTGTGCCGTTGATTAAGAGTGGAGCATGGCTGGACTGGTGCTTCCTGAAGTTGACGATGATCTCCTTGGTTTTGTCGACGTTCAGGACCAGGTTGTTGGTTCTGCACCAGTCAACCAGTTGTTTCACCTCCTCCCTGTAGTCCAAGTCGTTGTTGTCACGGATGAGGCCCACTACTGTTGTGTCGTCCGCATACTTCACAATGTGGTTAGTAGTGGACCTGGCGCAGCAGTCATGGGTGGGAGCCGGTGCTCAGGAAGATGGCACTGGAGGTGTTGTCGCCCACCCTCACAGACTGGGGTCTGTTTGTGAGGAAGTCAAGCAGCCAGTTGCATTGGGGGGGACTGAAACCAAGGGGGGCCAGTTTGCTCACCAAGTGCTGCGGGATGATGGTGTTGAACGCCGAGCTGCAGTCCAGAAACAACATCCGCACGTGTGTGTCCTTTCCTTCCAGATGTTCTAAGCTCAGGTGGAGTGCAGAGGAGATGGTGTCCTCTATGGAGCGGTTAGGGCGTTAAGCAAACTGGTATGGGTCAAATGTGGGGGGAAGTCTGGAGACAATGTATTCCTTTACTAGCCTCTCGAATCACTTCATTATGATGGGGGTGAGTGCCACGGGAGCGATAATCATTGAGGGAGGAGATTGTGGGGTTTTTAGGTACTGGAATGATTTCCGGGGGTTCACTCTCCTCAGGGTTCTCTGGACATCCGCTGTCCAGGTTAAGCGGCTGGGACGGCGTGGCGCGGATTGGGAGAGTGGCTGTGCCAGCAACCTGAGGGTTCCTGGTTCAATCCCCACCTTCTACCATCCTAGTCACGTCCGTTGTGTCCTTGAGCAAGACACTTCACCCTTGCTCCTGATGGGTCCTGGTTAGCGCCTTGCATGGCAGCTCCCGCCATCAGTGTCTGAATGTGTGTGTGAATGGGTGAATGTGAAAATAGTGTCAAAGCATTTTGAGTTCCTTTAAAATGGTAGAAAACCCTTTTACCATTTACCATTTACCATTAGAGCAAGTGAGGGATGGATTTCCTCGCCGGAGTGGTGTTAAAGTGAGGTCGTTCAGAAAGCTGATGCTGTTGTCACAGAGACGGGGGGTAGCTTTATAGTCCGTGATGACATGTACAGTATGCCCTGCCACATTCGTCTAGTGTTCGGGGGGTTCTCGAAGAAGTCCCGCACTTTCTGACTGTGAGCACGCTTTGCAACCCTAATGGCACGGTTCAGGTTAGCTCTGGCTGTTTTAAGTGCCACCACGTCGCCAGATTTAACAGCGTTGTTCCGAGCCTTCAGCATTGCATGTTCATACAGGGTTTCTCGTTGGCCCGTGTGGGGATGTTCTTGATCACACTAACATCTTCCATGCACTTCTGAATGTATGCGGACAAAGACTCTGCATACTCCTCCACACTTGTGTGATGATTTTCGGTGGCAGTTGCCTTCAACATGTCCCAGTCTGTCCTTTCGAAGCAGTCTTGTAATGCTTCCATTGCTCCCTCTGGCCAGGTCATCACCTGCTTCACTGTAGCTTGCTTTCTAAACAGCAGAGGCTTGTATGCAGGAATCAGCATCACAGACAGATGGTCTGAGGAGCCGAGGTGTGGGCGGGGTGCAGCTTTGAATACCAGCTTGATGTTGCTGTGGACCATGTCTAGCTTGCTTCCACCCCTGGTTGCAAAATTCACATATTGATAGAAATGGGGGAACACAGTTTCCATGCACATTCCTGCAGTCAGCATGCCAACTGCATGCTCCCTCAAAACACCTGTGCAATTATCATACTGTTTAACAGCATCATGATATGCCACACCTGTGAGGTGGGACGGATTATCTTGGCAAAGAAGAAATGCTCACTGACACAGATTTACACAGATTTGTGAACAATATTTGAGAAGAATAGGTCTTTTGTGTATCTAGTAAAAGTTTTAGATCTTTGACTTCAACTCATGAGAAATGGGGGCAAAAACATAAGTGTTGCAATTAAATTTTTGTTCAGTATGTACAGTAATCAGCACAGTATTCGCCAATATTTGTGTTAGCGTTAGCACTTAAGAAGCCAACTAAGCAGTTAGCCTGATATTCTATATATATTTCAACACAAACTCGTCTGCACAATTTTTTATCCATTTATTTTTTTGTGACTTTGCGGCGTCCTCTGTGTCAGAGTATCATAATGAGAAATGGACACGCTTACAAAACAAGCACAAGCACTACATCAGCAGATTTATGCGTACACGCTGGCTCCATTTATTCTTCACCCTTTGGCTTCTTTCCATACGATTTCTATCAATTTGTCCTCATTCTCACTCATTTTGGTGTCGTGGCGCGAAAGCTGAGATGGAGACTGTGTGTGTGTGTGTGTGTGTGTGTGTGTGTGTGTGTGTGTGTGTGTGTGTGTGTGTGTGTGTGTGTGTGTGTGTGTGTGTGTGTGTGTGTGTGTGTGTGTGTGTGTGTGTGTGTGTGTGTGTGTGTGTGTGTGTGTGTGTGTGTGCATGTGTGTGTGTGTTCGACATAGTGTGTGATGGTGAAAGGTTTCTTTCCATGTCTCAGGAAGGAAAGATCCTGACCTCCTCTCCTATCGTTCCAAAAATGAGACTGTCAACCAAATGAGGACCGATTAGGAGCTTGATATTTTAGCCGCCATTTTAAAGAGTGATAAGAGTGTTGCTCATCCTGTAACACACTCATGAAGGCACACTCACCATTATAATAATAATACTGCCTTTGGAAGAATAAACACATTGAAATGATAGAGAGGTCTATAATGGATGCTGTGGATTCACCGCAATAAAACCAACACAAATTGTATTACAAGTATTTTCATTTTCATCTTACAACATGTTAAAAGGATAAAACATTGTCCACATACCGGCTACAACATTTATATGCTGTTGCACTATGATGAGATCTTTTGCCAAGACTCCAATACTTATTGTAAGGCAGGGTTTTTCAACTAGCAACCTACAGCCAAATCCTGCATGTGAACGAGAGACTTCAGACTAGCGTATTGGCAGGAGGTCAGCACTATAGAGGATCTTTGACTTTTGCAGCAGGTCCCTAAGAAATAGCAGAACACTCTTTTGCAGTTGGTTCTTAAAACAGCAAATCATTCTTGTTAAATAAAGGATCTTTGATTAGCCTTACATACAGTTGGTCCTTAGACAGCAGCAAGCCTGTCATATAAAGGATCTTTGATTAGCATTTTGCAGTTGGTCCTTAAGAACAGCAGATCATTTTTGTCATAAAGGGGATTTTTGAAAAATGGTTTTGCAGTTGGTGCTTGAAAACAGCAGCCCTTCTATTATATAGAGGAACATTGACTAACCATTTTGCAGCACGTCCTTAAAAACAGTAGAGCATTATTGTCATTTAGAGGATCTTTGAAAGGTGTTTTTAGGCAGCAGCACTCCTATCATATGGAGAATATCTTTCACTCGTGTGTTGGTAATCGGTCAGCACTCTTATCATATAAAGGAACTTTGACTAGCGCTTTTGCAGGCGGTCCTTAAAAACAGCACAGCACTTTTGCTTTACAAATTATCTTTGACAAGCCTAACATGCAATTAGTCCCTAAAAACAGCAGCACTTATGTTGATTAGCAGGTTGCTTAAAAACATTCCTGTCTTATAAAGGATCTTTGACAAGTCTTGTTGCAGTTGGTCCTTAAAAATAGCATATAAAGAATTTTTGACACATGTTTTTGCAGTTAGTCATTAAACAGAAAAGATTGTTCTTTGACTAACCCATTATGCAATTGGTCCTTAAAGACAGCAGCAGTCCTGTATTATAGAGTATCTTTGATTAGTGTTTTGCAGTTTGGTCCTTAAAAACAGCAGAGCTCTCTTGTCATATTGAGGATCTTTGGCAAGTGTTTTTGTGGTTGGTCCTTATAAACAGCAGAACACTCTTTTCATATAGAGGATTTCTGACAAATGTTTTTGCAGTTGGTCCTCAAACAGAACCGATTGTTCTTGTCATATAGAGGATCTTTGACTAGTCTTTATGTAATGGCTTTGTATGCTAGACCCCAAGATGCAAAGGCGGGAAGCAGGTGTAACAAAAAATGTCTTTTAATTAAAACGGGTACTAAGCCACGGCTTGTAAGAATAACAAAAGGCGATGGGACACAGAAAAATGTCCCATGAAAAAAATAATGAAACAAAGAAACAAACAGGCTTGCCAGGCTAAGAGACGCCGGGCTGAGACGAATTACCAAAAGGGGTGATGGTAAGAGGACGGCACAAAAATGGGTCTTGCTCGTAAGTTTTAGCAGAGCAGTCGAAGAGAATCTCGTGCGGGAACAGTCTGAAGGAAAGACCTGACTTAGCAATACACCTGCAGCTGATAAAGGGTGGCAAGCAATGAGACTCAGGTGCGTCCATTAGCTCCGCCTGCAGTCCAAGCGATGGCTATCGAGGAGAGAAAAAAGACAAACGAGAACACAGGCGCAGGAACACAGAAAAGCAGTGAGGCAAGAACAAAGAATGTAACACTTTAGGCAGTTCTTCAAAAACAGTAAAGCTTTCCTGTTGTATAAAGAATCTTTGAATAGAATTCTGCAGTAGGGATGGGCGATACCACACTTTTAGGATTCGATACGATACCGATACTTTTTCTTGCATTTTCATTGATACCATTAATTTCTTATTGGCAATTTTTGTCAGTCAAAAATATTATTACTATTATTATTTAAGACAAATCACAAGACGAATACAGACCATTTATACCACATGTATTATGGTCAATATATAATAAAAGTAAAATTAAAATAAATAACATAAATATGAAAAATAAATTAAATATTATATATAATAATAATTATATATTATATATAATAATAATTAGATATTAGGGCTTTCCAATTAACTGTCAAATCCGAATCGCAAGAAGCTGCAGTTATTTTTTAAAGTTTGTGATATAATTAGCAATTAATGAAATATGAAATAGGCTAATGTTTTCGAAATGTAAGAAATCATGTTACAGATTAAAACCAAAATCACATTCAATCATATATTTCAAGATTTTCTTGGAAAAAAATAAAACTGTAATGCAAAGATGAAGAATCTCCAAATTGTATCTCTTTCTTATCTTGTTTTAAATACTCAAGCAATTTTCAACTAACAGTAAATTCCCCTGTGTGGAAATTATTTGAATTTAGGATAATCATTTAAACAAAAATATTCAGTAAAAAAATAAAATAAACAATGCCTGACACTGGATATGCCTGGCTGCATCGCTGTCGGCTGGCTGTTTGTGTGTTGCACGTTGACGACGCTCATTCGCTGTCTCCTGTCACGTGACTGGGCCAGGTCATAGTAAGTTAAGTAAGTCATCAAAAACATCTGAAAGTGATACTTGCATCCCCCACACGCCGCTTTTTGGTTTATATCAATACATTTTTCAGAAAAGTGATGCCAAATGAGTAGCGTGTGAGTATCGATATATCGATACCACAGGATCGATACGCACATCCCTATTCTGCAGTTGGTTCTTCAAAACAAAGTGAGTGCTTCTGTCATGCCTGGCATAACATTTTCCTTTTTTTATAACTTTTATTTCTGATATTAGACATTTGCTAAAGTGAAAATAATTGTTAATAATAATAACAATAATATATTCCTCCGCCGGGTGGCGGGTTCTCCCTTAGAGATAGGGTGAGAAGCTCTGTCATCCGGGGGGAGCTCAAAGTAAAGCCGCTGCTCCTCCACATCGAGAGGAGCCAGATAAGGTGGTTTGGGCATCTGATCAGGATGCCACCCGATCGCCTCTGTAGGGAGGTGTTTCGGGCATGTCCGACGGGTAGGAGGCCACGGGGAAGACCCAGGACACGTTGGGAAGACTATCTCTCCCGGCTGGCCTGGGAACGCCTCAGGATCCCCCGGGAGGAGCTGGACGAAGTGGCTGGGGAGAGGGAAGTCTGGGCTTCCCTGCTTAGGCTGCTGCCCCCGCGACCCGGCCTCGGATAAGCGGAAGAAGATGGATGGATGGATGGATGGATAATATATAATAATTATTGTGAAAGTATTGTTATTTTGCATTCTATCGATTATGTACTTTCACTGGTCTCCATACCCAACATGGATCAAAAACATGTTCAGTTTTATTTGCTCCAGAGGCTCTTCTAACGATCGCCAAGGTATTTTATGAGGTGTGACTAGATGACAGCTTCTTATTAATGCTTGTGGGCTTGAGCAGAGCAGAGACATGTAGCTGAATGATGAAGATTTACGTTATGGAGTAATGGCATAACACACATTAAAAAAAATGAAAACTGCAATTTTAAGATGTACAAAATCAAATTGGGTAAAAATAATAATTTTAAGACCGTGATGACATTTGACTCTCGTGCTTGCTGTAGCAGCTTACACAGTGCAGTGTTTACAGCTGTCACTGCCCGATTTACTTAGCTGCCAGATCCGTTTGGCCATGCGCCGTGTGTACAACTTCCTGCCATGCTAAACAGTTTTACGAGTTACAAAAATAACATTCATAGCATTGAAAGTATTTGGATAGCAAAAATAATTTTCGGAATGCAACCGCCAATATGTCAAGATGAAAAGGGCAACTTCAAATTTGAATTCTGAACTATATGGATGGATATCGGTTATTTTAATTTTTGAAGTGTAATTAAAAACATTTTTGGAAAATAGTTCAATGCCACCTATATTTGGAAAAACTGTCATTAGAGAGTAAACGGAAGTTGCTGACTTATAGTCGATGCGCAAACTGATCAAGCAGTTTAGTATTTCGGGTATTGATGGGGCCATTAATTTTGAGGGCTGGGGGCATCACTTGTTAAAGTACCAATAGAGTGTAAAAACAAGTTGACTTTATATGCTTGTGTTTCATTGTATCCATTAAACCCTATCCAATTGTATTTACGATCTGCAAAGTATGTGAAAATACCGTCTAAACATCACAAAATGCCACAAATTCAGTCGGCCATTTTGAATATTCCACTCCGAATATCTTTGTCAATTTCCGTAGATTCTACGTCACTGTAGTAACGCTTCTGCACTCTAACATTATTATCAGATCAGTCATGCTGGAAATATGCAAAAATTGGAAAGAGATGGGCTGTCTATCATTCGTATTCCTTATGTAAGACAAGAACACATGTTTTTCTTTTTTTAATTCATTCTAAATCGAAGTACCTAACAAACGAGTCAATAGACGGAGGGTCCTCTATTTTGCCCATTATACACAACATCCAGAAACGGCCAACTACATTCTATTTACATGTCGTAACCTGAAAATTAACCAAACATGCACGGTGGTACAGGGGTTAGTGCATGTGCCTCACAATCCGAAAGTCCTGAGTTCAATCCTGGGCCTGGGATCTTTCTGTGTGGAGTTTGCATGTTCTCCCCGTGACTGCATGGGTTCCCTCCGGGTACTCCGGCTTCCTCCCACCTCCAAAGACATGCACCTGGGGATAGGTTGATTGGCAACACTACATTGGCCCTAGTGTGTGAATGTGAGTGTGAATGTTGTCTGTCTATCTGTGTTGGCCCTGCGATGAGGTGGCGACTTGTCCAGGGTGTACCCCGCCTACCGCCCGAATGCAGCTGAGATAGGCTCCAGAACTCCCCGCGACCCCGAAAGGGACAAGCGGTAGAAAATGGATGGATGGATGGCGTAATATTGTTATTATAGGCGCCAACGCAGATGGCCTATTTTAGCGGCGCATTGATAGCAGTGAGCTAATGCTAGCTTATGCTGCTAGTTTTCAAGGGTGTGAAACACAGAGGAGGTGGATTCCAAAGATGCGTGGGCGAAGCGTAAGTTGACAGTCTTTAATAACAAAATTTCACAGCAGGACTAGCAGTAGCAAAAAACTATGGTGCCACAACCAAACTGGAGGGGGCACCACGAAAAAGGAAAGAGCAAAAAGTAACAACCAAAATGCTGACGTCCTCCCGGCAAAGGAACAAGGTGCGGCGAAGTGTGGAGTAGCGCAGGGCAGGCTACATACAAGGATTCAGGATTACAAAAGTTTAGCTTGGAAACACACAAGGAGGCCGCGTGGCATGGATACAGCACAATGAATCTCCCAGTGCTACCAGTTGGGCATGGCCGGACTAAATAGCCCTGCTGATGGGAATCAGCTGCGGTGCACTCGACACCCCGCCCACCCTGGAAGTGCTGGCACGGAAACATAGAAAAAAGACTCATCAAACACTCTGACAAACCAACAGATCATCACCACATTTAACGTAACCATACTGACCAGATGTCACGACTGGTGTGACACACTAAGCCAGCGGCTGCTTCTGCTTTGTCTCAAACTTGCTAAAAGTAAATTGTAGATTATAAATAATGCATTTCTCACCTGGTAGTAGACAAATGTGGCCATGGATCGAGAGTAGGGCTGCAACTAACAACTAATTTGATCATCGATTAATCTGTCGATTATTACTTCGATTAATCGATTAATAATCGGATAAGGGAGACAAACTACATTTCTATCCTTTCCAGTATTTTATTGAAAAAAACCGCATACTGGCACCATACTTATTTTGATTAAATTGTTTCTCAGCTGTTTGTAAATGTTGCAGTTTATAAAGAAAAGTTTATAAAAAATATATATATATATAAAAATTAAAAAAAGTAGCCTCTGCGCATGCACATAGCATAGATCCAACGAATCGATGACTAAATTAATCACCAACTATTTTTATAATCAATTTTAATCGATTTAACCGATTAGTCATTGCAGCCCTAATCGAGAGGCTGGTCGACTTTGTCATCCCCCAAGATGGCAAAAAAGACGTAGTTGCGGCAACTTTTTTTTACCCTTACTGAGGATTGCGATCAAATTTTCATCCGAACGGGATTATGTGGGTGTCCTGTAGGGCATTTCTCGTGCGAAATATGCAACTTGGCAACTCGAGAACAGTTTGAATATGGGCTTACATGGTAAACAACTCAAGTGAATGTTTTATCCAGACGCATACATTTGTCCAAATGTGGCCAAGTAGATGCATTGTGGGTTTCCTGGACAGGGTCTACATCGCTAAAAGAAACATCTAAAGAAGAGAATCCCTCTGCCATCTTCCACTAGTTTTTTTATATATAAATCGCTCTTCTCCTACGACTCTCGTCGTCATTTGGGATGTCTGTTGTGATTTTCCTTCCTGGTTCGATGACCCGCCCTATCTTGCCTCTGATTGGCCTAATCTCAACCAATCGTGACTCATCATAGTAAACAACCAACCAATCATGGATGTTCTTGTACGTGCAAGCACATCTTGGAAGGAGGAAGGGGAGGCGTTTAGTAGTCCATGAGAAGGAGTGAGGAGCAGTGGAGAACAAGTAACACAACAATTAAGCGGCATTTGGTCATTTTAACGTGAAATAAATTATATCGATATTACAATATTTTCTTAATTCATATCTTGTTTAAAAATATATCGATATATCTTACAAACTCGATATACCGCCCAGCCCTAGCGTCCTGTCGGTCGGCATCCCAGCGAGAGTGGAACTTGTACAGTAAATGTTTGTTTTATTATGGTTTATTATGGTTAGTTTGTATGTTTAACACCTAGCAATGCTGCAGATGTTAAAGTGTTTCAATGAATCTGCATTCGTTAAGCACTCTGCTTCTAAAACTTATTGCTCCTCCTCTTTGTGTTTGGGTTAAAAAATATAAGGTTCTGGATCATAATTGTTTCCAAAGTAATCGTTGGCTCTCACAAAATCTGCTTGATTTGCATTGTTGTTGGTGGGAAAATAATGTGTGGTTCCCATCTCTACGTCACGGATCACGTGGCTGGCTAGCTCATTAACTCTCAAAGTGGCTCGCTCTGTAAGATTAATACTAAATTGATCAGATCTATTCATGCGCCAACTTTGGAAGTCTTTTGGTGTCATAAATCAGACATATATGATAATCACTTTAATATAGAGGCAACTTGTTTTTCCACTCTACTATTACTTTAAAGCTGCTTTTCCGCGTCTCCGTCCATCCACAACTGATTACATGTACAACAAACACGACCTGTCCGTGGTTTTCGTAACGATATGTGTCTGAAAATATTTACGCTTTCATCGTGTCTGAATTTCTAGCTTCAAAGCTACATAAATAACTGTATATCGTTCACGCGCATCAGTCACTAAAGGAAGTGCAGCTTCAACAAGTGGTGCGCGCTCCCGTCCCCACAGACAATTACTGCAATTAACACCTGTTCGAACTATGCAGCGAATGTCAAGTTGCAAACTTTTAAAAGGACATTTTAGCGTTTCAGCACATTGAAGCCCAGTTCCAGCTAAAAGGAATTGCACCAAACAAAACAATGTATTTTCACATAGTAGCAGACCCAGATATACTTCAACAACGACCAGAGCAACATTGCGCTGCTGGAGGATTCACAGGCAAATACAGTAATACCCAATCAAAGTGTTCTTTATATGGTGGTTTCTACTGTCAGAAATATAGAAGGCAGACCCTTGCTGTCCCTGAATGGCCTCTGGAAACTCAAACCTGATTAAATGTAGAGAAAGATGACTGCGCTTTTTGTCAGTGCCTCACAAGTTTGTCACTCACTCCCAAAGGTGGGTAGAGTTGAAAGAAATGGTACTCAAGTAAGAATACCGTTACTTTAGAGCAAGGGTGCCCAAACTTTTTTTACTGAGGGCCACAGACTGACAAATCAAAGGATGCTAGGGCCATTTTTGTGGTTTTTACCTTCAAAACCGATACAATATATAGATTTATTTAAAAGAACTAGAAAATGCAATTTTGATAGAAATTTTGTCTGAATGCTGAAAAGGCCAAAGCCGAACTCAAATGCTAACTATTAGCACGCTGGCCAGATGGCACCAAGTAACAAAAAATATGAGCAAAATGAGCTAAAAAAGCTAGCATGCTAACAGTACTATGTTAACATGCCTACAATAGCATGCTTACAGTTAGCTATCACGCTAATGTTAACATGCTAACATATTAAAGGGGCAGTTTGCAACATTTACACAGATGCAGAGAGGACGCCAACTTTCCAATGTATTTTACACAGTATATCCCGCTGTCTTACGGATTCTCATACGTAATGATATAACTACGTACATGTGAACACATGCACGCATATTAGCTTTAGGTGTTGTTCGCTAATAATAGCAATTTGGATAGCTAGCATTAGCTGTCATTGTTTGTATATTCTATCATAAAAACAACATGACCGCAAATTGTTCATTGTTTCTCTTGTTTCTGTGTGGGCGGAAATCAAATTTAAAAACGCTAAGCCGGTACTAATAGGGACTGTTTATAGACCCCCTAATCAGAGTGATTTCTATGGGGCTTTGGAAGAATGCTTGGCAGGGACAGACAACGTGGAGAAAATTATAACTGGGGATCTGAACACAGATATTCAACGCAAAGATGCGCCTGTCTTCAGATCCTTCAGCAAGATTTGTAATCTGCACGGTCTTTCCCAGCTAATAGCGCTACCTACAAGGGTGTGTGATTCCACCCAATCAACCATAGATCTCATTCTCACTTCAGATCGGCCTAAAATAAAAATAGTGGGGTCATGATCTGTGGTCTTAGCAACCACTCTCTAACCTTCTGCACCCGCAAAATAGCAAAACCTAAAGCCAATGGCCACATAACAGCCCAATCCAGATCCCTCAAAAAATACTCCAATGACAATTTCAATTTAAAATTAGATGAGTGGGACTGGTCCCCTGTGCTCGCGAGCAACATGGTCGATGTTGCTTGGGATCGCGAGCAACATGGTCGATGTTGCTTGGGATCGCTTCAAAACGGCGTTCCTAAAGATACTAAATGACATGGCTCCCGTGAAAACAGTCAGGATCAAAGCCCGCTCGGAACCATGGATGAATCCGGACCTATTAGCTGCCATAAAAGACAGAGACAGGAAATACTCTGAATACCAAAAATGTAAAACAGAAGTAGATAAACAACCCAATAATATCAACCTCAAATTACTCCTTTCAACTCTCAAAAAGCAATGCAATAAATTAAGAAATAAATCAACCAACCTGACTAAATCCTTTAAAAAAAATTACATTAACGACAAAATAGAGGAAAACACAAATAAGATTAAGATTAAGATTAAAGTACCAATGATTGTCACACACACACTAGATGTGGTGAAATTTGTCCTCTGCATTTGACCCATCCCCTTGGGGAGCAGTGGGCAGCAGCGGCGCCGCGCCCGGGAATCATTTTGGTGATTTAACCCCCAACTCCAACCCTTGATGCTGAGTGCCATAAGCCACGTGAGCTCTGGAAAATTCTCAACAACCAGCTTCCTGGTTGCAGCCAGAAACTTAAAACAAGACTCACCAACATCAGCATCAAGGAGGGTGACTCCCTCATTACAGACAAAATGGAGGTAGCTAGCAGACTTAACATCTTTTTCACCAGCATAGCCGCAACTCTTGTCAACAAGCTGTCCCTCCACTCTGGTCGCTTTGGTGTAGAACACATTAAAGCCTTCTACAGAAAGCTAGGAGTATCCAACGATGATTTCAAATTAGAAATGGTCACAGCTGATGAGGTGTTTAAAAAATTGAGTGCGCTCCACCCTAACAAGGCTACCGGCCTTGATAATATTCCCTCCAGATTCCTCAGGGACTCTGCCTCCATCATTGCCCCGATCATCACGCACATAATAAACCTATCAATTACACAAGGCCAAGTACCAAAAGATTTTAAGATAGCAAGAGTAACTCCCCTCTTTAAAAAAGGAAGCAAATTGGAACCTGGCAACTACCGACCTGTTTCTATTCTCAGTTCCATTTCGAAAGTAATGGAGAAAATAGTTTATGAACAGGTCAATAGTTACCTTGCCACTAATAAACTCATGTACAAATTCCAATCCGGCTTCAGAACTAACCACTCCACTGACACATGCCTTCTCTATCTGACCGACCACATCAAACATGAGGTGGACGCGGGCAAATACTGCGGCATGGTCATGCTGGACCTTCAGAAGGCCTTTGACACCGTTAACCACGCTATACTGTTGGATAAGCTCAGAGCAATCAGATTTAACAAAACCTCATGGAGCTGGATGCAATCTTACTTGGAGGGGAGGGAGGTGAACGGCACCGTTAACACCCCCCCCCCCCCCCACCACCCCCGTCTCGGTGAGCTGTGGAGTCCCCCAAGGCAGTATATTGGGACCTTTACTGTTCCTAATATACATAAACGACATGTCATCGGCATGCAACTGTGAATTGTTTTTGTTTGCGGATGACTCTGCCCTGCTGGTATCCGGCAAGGACAAGTCACAGGTGGAGAAAATCCTCAGTGCTGAACTCTGTAGAACTTGCACCTGGCTCGCTGACAACAAGCTATCCATACACTTGGGTAAAACAGAATCCATCCTGTTTGGGTCCCACATCAACCTTAAGAAAGTCAATGACTTCACCATAAAAGTGGGTGACATTGTTATCTCCAGGAAAGATGAGGTCACCTACCTAGGTTCCATTCTAGAGGCTAACCTTTCCTGTGATAAAATGGCAACCAAGGTAATCAAAAAGGTTAACCAACGAGCGAGATTTCTCTACAGAATCTCCTCTCTGGTCAACAAAAGCACCTTGAGGATTCTGGCGGGAACTCTCGTTCAACCCTTTTTCAATCACGCATGCACCTCCTGGTACCCCAGCACCTCCAAAACCCTCAAATCTAAACTCCAAACATCTCAGAACAAGCTAGTCAGGTTACTTCTAGACCTCCACCCCAGATCCCACCTCACTCCTACCCACTTCTCTAAAGTGGGCTGGCTCAAGGTGGAGGACAGAGTTAAACAACTTGCACTGAGCCTAGTCTATAAAATCCGCTACACCTCCCTGATACCGAAGTACATGTCAAACTACTTCCTTAACGTAAATGACCGCCATAACCACAACACCAGGGGGAGCTCCACTAACCACGTTAAACCCAGATTCCGAACTAACAAAGGTCTTAACTCATTCTCTTTCTATGCAACATCAATGTGGAATGCGCTCCCAACAGGTATAAAAGAAAGGGCATCTCTATCCTCCTTCAAAACCGCAATAAAAGTTCACCTCCAGGCAGCTACAACCCTAAACTAACACCCTCCCCGGATTGCTAATAATCAAATGTAAACAATCAAATGCAGATACTTTTTCTTATGCCTTCTGATCTCTCTCTCTCTCTCTCTCTCTCTCTCTCTCTCTCTCTCTCTCTCTCTCTCTCTCTCTCTCTCTCTCTCTCTATGTCCACTACTTGATGTCCATATATCCTACCCCCCCACCCCCCCTGATTGTAAATAATGTAAATAATTCAATGTGATTATCTTGTGTGATGACTGTATTATGATGATAGTATATATGATAGTATATATCTGTATCATGAATCAATTTAAGTGGACCCCGACTTAAACAAGTTGAAAAACTTATTCGGGTGTTACCATTTAGTGGTCAATTGTACGGAATATATACTTCACTGTGCAACCTACTAATAAAAGTCTCAATCAATCAATCAAAAAAAACGCTTTTGTATGTGTGCACGCGCTCCCTCCGTTTACGTGTTGACAAGACAGGGTGAGTGTGACTGCCGTTTGTTTTCTCTAGGTGGAAGTGGAATTCTTGTAGGCAGAAATGTAAATGGTAAATGGGTTATACAGGTATAGCGCTTTTCCCTTCAAGGTACTCAAAGTGCTTTGACACTATTTCCACATTTACCCATTCACACACACTTGAACACATGTGAACATTTCTACTGACACAGTTGACAGCGTGTGATATAAATGTTTTTGTTTCCTGGTTTGTAAGTCAACATTGACTATTTGTGGTGCCTTGTCTCACTGCATGTCACTATTTACAGTGTGTAGTTTGAGTATGATTATGTGACTGCCAGGCTCTGTTCAATTGGTGAAATAAAGTAAAACGTCACTTGTGCTTACTTGGAATGGTGAAACAGAGTCATGTGGCACTGCCCGCTGGAAGAAGTCTCTTTAACAAGCCAAAATAATACATATTCGCATGCAGTAGCCAGTGTTTTTTAACCATAGGGCCCATTGTATATCGTAGCATGGTTGCTCGTCTGTGTGATTTGCTCCTCCACCTTTCGATAGGTTGGCTGGAATGTGCAACTCGTCGTTCGATTTACCGGAGATCGGCTTCCCATTTCAATTAATCCCTAATCGGCGACGCTTTAGTCCGTTTCACGGCCCGGTAGCGTTGGGAGGGAGGCCAAAATGATGCCAAGTTCCAGTAGTAAAGGTGACACTTAGCTTTGATGCAAGGTAATGATATTAAGTCCATGCCAATACTAAGCTAAGAGTCATTCTTATCAGCAACTGTTTACAAAAAAAATTATCACACTTATAGCTGACTGATAAGATAGTATGCTGAGCTCCAGGCTCCATTTTAAGATGTGTGGCGAAGCCTAGGCATTTTTATTTTATTCTTTCAAAAGTCGTCCTCTATGAAATGGTGGGCAGCTACATGCCAAATTAAGCACAATAGGGCTCTATAAAAACAACTTTGTGGAGTAATAGATTGGGTGAATATATTCCTCACTAACGAGAGCCACTGGTCTTATTAGGAACATCAGTCATTTCCCTCACAGTGGGGACAAGAGTCCAAACTCCATTCTCTTAAGGCCTGAACTTGTGCTGGTGTACTAAACGACAAGGAGCAGCAGCTGAAAAGCACCAGGAGAGCACTTTCATCAACACTTAAAGAGGTGGAAGAAATGTGCAGTGTAGACTGAGAGGTGAAGCACGGGAAGTGTGTTAAAGGCAAAATGAGAGAGCCACACAGGTGGGCTAACACAGGGACGCAGCAGGCTTTAATTAGGAGACGAAATGAAGGACAGATTTTGGCTTAAAGTCTGCTGTTAAAAAAAAAAAAGTGCAAATTAAGTCACATCACATGACCTTCATGTCACATTTTCCAGTTTTTAATTTGCGTGGCTAATTTTACATGCTTGCAAGGACAAGACGAGTCATTGCTGCAACAAAGACAGAAAATATGCAGGGAGAGAGAAAGGGCTCCCAGCATGCCTTGCGACACTTGTTTTGTAAAGTTGCCAAAGTTACAGTTAGGGATGTAAGGATAAACAGTATTAATGATAACCAAGGTAAAACTCCTGACGGTTAGTATTACCGTTTTAAATTAAAATGATCGAAAAACCGTGATTGATAACCGGACTTTGATAAACTCACTGACTGACTGACACAAGCTCGCTATCTTAAATGCTAACATGAAAACAAGAGACATTAAGTCTTTGCTTAAGAAACGACATACCCCAATCTAAACATTTGTAAATGTAATGATATTCAACTGTACACATTGCAGTGTTTCCCACAAACTGCCAAGATACCTGTGGCGGTGGGGGCGTGGCTATGGGCGTGGTCACCATGACATCATCAAGTAATTTGCATAATTTACTACAATGATATCATTTTCTCTAAAAAGGCTCAAAAAATGTATACTTACTAATTAATAATAACAGTTTTGTTTTAAACGTCCATCCATCCATCCATCCATCCATTTTACATTATGAATACACAAAAGATAACTACTACAGTTTCAAATTAGTATTAGTATCTGAAGCACCGTCTCCACGTGTGTTTATTGACAACAGGGTTATAACCTGGACACGTTAGCTCGTCGGCATGGTAACAGGTGACTGTTACTGCGTGCGTCTGCCCCAGCCCCCGAGTCAAACAGCGGTTAATGAAGCAGTGTCAGGCTGCTCACCGTCAGTGAAACGCTCGGTGAAATCGCGGATTAACGTTAAATATATGACGAGCCGCGAGCGATGCAGCTATAACCTATCTCACCTGGTAGAGCACCCGCTGTGGCGACCCAGTTCGATCCCACCTGACAGTCGCTCTGCTCCGCGTCAATCCCCCCTCTCACCCTCTCTCCACCCTCCCCCGTCTCTCTCCAGCTGTCCTTTCAAAATAAATGCATTCAAATCCCGAAAATAAAAATTAAGAAAATCCGAGTCGTGGCGGACGTAATTCTTTCGTGGCGGGCCGCCACAAATAAATTAATGTGTGGGAAACACTGCATTGAACCTACAAGATCTGCTCTCTTAAAACGGAGGGATATTTCTATACTCAAAGGACTACGAGACAGAGAGGATTCTATGGTGCATTCAAGGACAGCTGAACAGAGTAGGATGCCACAACGCCCGCAAGCAATAAATAATAATAGATTTTTTTGTTACGCACTTTTAATTTAAATAAATCTTAAACAATAAACAGTTTAGCCATTAAAACGTATAAAATACTAAAACGAAAACACTATCAGTGAAGCATAAGAAAGACAAAAAATACAGAATAGTTGGTTTTCTAACAGTGTGTCTATTAATTTTAGTTATTTAAAAAAAATGTTGGTCAAAAGATTTAAGTGTGTGTATAAGTACTTATTGAGCACATTCAACAATACCACAATAATATTAACCATGATCAATCAATCAATCATTTATTCATATAGCCCTAAATCACAAGTGTCTCAAAGGGCTGCACAAGCCACAACGACATTCTTGGTTCAGAGCCCACATAAGGGCAAGGAAAAACTCATAACCCAGTGGGACGTCGATGTGAATGACTATGAGAAACCTTGGAGAGGACCACAGATGTGGGTGACCCCCCCCCCCCCCCCCCCCCCCTCTAGGGGAGACCGAATGCAATGGACGTCGAGTGGGTCTAGTATAATATTGTGAAAGTCCAGTCCATAGTGGATCTAACATAATAGTGAGAGTCCAGTCCATAGTGGGGCCAGCCGGAGACCATCCCGAGCGGACACGAGGATGCACAGGCGAGCGGTCCACCCCGGGTCCCGACTCTGGACAGCCAGCACTTCATCCATGGCCACCGGACCTGTGTCCTCCCACCCCCTCCACAAAGGAGGGGGGCTCAGAGGAGACAAGAAAAGAAACAGCAGATCACCTAGGCCAAAAAAGGGGGACTATTTAGAGGCTAGAGTATACAAATGAGTTTTTAGATGGGACTTAAATGCTTCAACTGAGGTAGCATCTCTAACTGTTACCGGGAGGGCATTCCATAGTACTGGAGCCCGAACAGATAATGCTCTATAGCCCGCAGACTTTTTTTGGCCTCTGGGAATCACTAATAAGCCAGAGTTCTTTGAACGCAGATTTCTTGCCGGGACATATGATACAATACAATCGGCAACATAGGCTGGAGCTAGACCGTGTAGTATTTTATACGTAAGTAGTAAAACCTTAAAGTCACATCTTAAGTGCACAGGAAGCCAGTGCAGGTGAGCCAGTATAGGCGTAATACGATCAAACTTTCTTGTTCTTGTCAAAAGTCTAACAGCCGCATTTTGTACCAACTGTAATCTTTTAATGCTACACATAGGGAGACCCGAAAATAATACGTTACAGTAATCGAGACGAGACGTAACGAACGCATAAATAATGATCTCAGCGTCGCTAGTGGACAAAATGGAACAAATTTTAGCGATATTACGGAGATGAAAGAAGGCCGTTTTAGTAACACTCTTAATGTGGGACTCAAACGAGAGAGTTGGGTCGAAGATAATACCCAGATTCTTTACCGAGTCGCCTTGTGTAATTGTTTGGTTGTCAAATGTTAAGATGGTATTATTAAATAGATGTCGGTGTCTAGCAAGACCGATAATCAGCATTTCCGTTTTCTTGGCGTTGAGTTGCAGTTGCAAAAAGTTAGCGGACATCTATTGTTTACTTTCATTAAGACACGCCTCCAGCTGACTACAATCCGGCGTGTTGGTCAGCTTTAGGGGCATGTAGCGTTGGGTGTCATCAGCATAACAGTGAAAGCTAACACCGTATTTGCGTATGATGTCGCCTAGCGGCAGCATGTACATACTAAAGATTGCAGGGCCTGCAAGAACCGAACCCTGGGGAATTAATCTTTTTGGTCACGATAACGGTCTGTGATATTAAATGTTCATATCGCTACATCCCTAGTTACGGGTGTAGAGTAGGGGTGGGAAAAAATATGGCATTATACTTTTTTTTTTCCTAATTTTTAATGTCTTGTAACTCAAAGATGAATTCCGCATGTCCACTCCGCAAAGTGTAGCACAGAGTACAGGTGAGAATTAAACAGTAATGAAGTAGAGGGCTTTTTTTTACATTATGTAAAAAATGCAATATATATATATAAATATATAAATTATATACATATATTTGTGTATATATATATATATATATATATATATATATATATATATATATATATATATATATATATAGGGGAGAACTGGTGGTGGGTCGCCGGCCCAAGTGTCTCAGAAGCCATCGGGAACAAGTCTGGTGGCGGCGGCGACTAGACCGCCGCTGCGGCCGGCGAGGTGGATGACCAAGGAACGGTCGACTTCTTGGCCGTCGGTAAGGCGGAAGGGAATGGCGCCATGGTGCGTCCCGCCGGAAATGAAGATGAGGGCGGCGCCGTGGTATGGTCCGCTGGACACGAGGAGGAGGGCACGTTGTCATCGGCGGCGTGGAAGCGGCAGACGTCTTCGGCGGCGTGGAAGCGGCAGACGTCATCGTAGCCAGAGACGAGGATGGCAGCTGAGGAGCTGGCCGAGGTGCTGAAGCCGGCGCTGCTGGCCGAGGTGCAGAGGTCGGCGCTGCTGGCCGAGGTGCAGAGGTCGGCGCTGCTGGCCGAGGTGCAGAGGTCGGCGCTGCTGGCCGAGGTGCAAAGGTCGGCGCTGCCGGCCGAGGTGCAGTGGTCGGCGCTGCAGGCCGAGGTGCGAAGGTCAGGGCCAGCCTGGGAGCTGGAGGAGACGTGGGGGTCAGCCTGGGAGCTGGAGGAGATGCGGGGGCTATACTGGGGACTGGTGCTAGCTCGGGGGCTAGCCGAGGGACTGGTGCTAGCTCAGGGGCTAGCGAGGGACTGGTGCTAGCTCAGGGGATAGCTGAGGGACTGGTGCTAGCTTAGGGGCTAGCCGAGGGACTGGTGCTAGCTCAGGGGCTAGCCGAGGGACGGGTGCTAGTTCAGGGGCTAGCCGAGGGACGGGTGCTAGCTCAGGGGCTAGCCGAGGGACTGATGCTAGCTCGGCGGCTAGCCTGGTGGCTGGTGCTAGCTCAGAGGCTAGCCAGGGGACTGGTGGCTGCGGCTGGGAAAAGCGGAAGACAGGTGGAATTAGTCTGGCAGGGGGAAGCCTGTCTGGTTGCAGCTGCGCCATCACACCAGCACAGCCACCAGTACTACCCCCCCCCCTCCGAAAGCGGATGCCAGACGCTTCCTGCTGACTGAGGAACAGTCTTTAAGGGTGGGAGGAGGGTGTCCAGGCGACGAGAAAATTCCTCCTTGCTCATATCACTACTGAACATGCCTTTCCATGACTGCTCGGCAGGACAAGACAAATCCTCCGGTTTGAAGCGAAAAGAAAAGGCCATGGTAAATGGGGCAAAAATAGGAGAGAGAAAAAAAATGTCACTGGGGGCGGGGCTAAAGTCACTGGGGGCGGAGCTAAAGTCACTGGGCCGTCAGGTCCCTATATATAATTTGGCGGGAACTTACTGTTATGTTTACTAAGGGGAGGTGACGGCAAACATACACCAGGGGAAAGTATATACAAATATTTATTATATATATAGACAATATAGATATATATATAATAATAATAAACAATACAACTAAACTAAGGAAATGGAGTGTGAACTAGAATACAAGAATGTGTGGTGTAAGACTATGTGTGTAGTTAGGTGAAGTGTGTTACCAAGTGTTGGGGAGAGCGAACGAGGCAGTCCAAGGGGCAGGCAGGTGATCAGGGGCGAGAGAGAAGCGTCAGAGTCCAGGGGCAAGCGAGGAGTCGGGAAACGAGGAAAGCAGTCCAAAACACCGGGGAAACAACGGGAGATCTCAAAGGGAGAATTCTGCGGGGACACGGGAGAAAACAAGGGACAAGTAAGCACGGAGAGGAGAAACCAAAATAGAGCATAAAGCTTGTTGCTTACTGAACACCATGAGAAAACTAAGTTCCCGCGCCGATCCTTGGGTCCACCCTGCCTTTATCCGGCACGCCCTCATCAGGATCAGGTGTGCAGATAGCCGGTGAGTGTTTGCAGCTGGTGGCTGCTGCAGGGCGGAGACGCGCGCGGCGCGTCCCTGGATGTGCGCACCCGTGGGCGTGTCCCGAGGTGCGCACAGACGGATGAGCGGCGCAGGAGGGAAGCGGGATCGAATCCGCGCCGTGACAGGCCCTGATTGAAACGTGGAGGATTGATGAGCCTTTTGTTTGTTTTTGGGTATTGCTGCACTATATTTGAGCCATTCAGATGTGCAGTTGTCCGTGGCTTTATATCAGTATTTGCCTGTACTTACTTGACTGTTATTTTTCTTTTTACTGTGTCAAAAAATGTCAAACAAATGTTTTAAATTTAAAAAAAGATTTTAACACAGAACAAGGCACTATTGTTTAATTGGGTGAACAATAAACAACATCTATGTTACCAATAAACACATAATAAATGACAACTATGTTCAACTATTGCTGCAAAGCCTGAGGTCTGGTTGTAATTGTTAACTATAGCCAAAATGTAATGAATCAAGGTTGGACAATGAAAATCCCTGATTTTTAAAGACGCTAGCAAAAAACAACAATAAACTTGACTGCACTTCACGTCGGTTTGTATTTCAAGTGTAGCAATCAAAGACACTGTGGTTCTACCAAGTGGCCGTGTGCATCAAAGCGTACTCGCGAATACAAACACAAACATTTCACTCTGCCCGGGTAAAATGAGCGCCTCATTTATCAAACGCCGGTGGGTGGGCATCACGAGTCAAGAAAAAGCCAATTAACAAGAAGCCCATTGTGAGAGGTTATGGTCTGGAAACCAAGGCACCAAAACAAGAAATATGTCTGGCGCAAAAAACATGCTGACAAAAAAGGACAGATTGGACATGTCAAGGAGCAAAGAAAGATCAAAGCACACAGAAGCTTTAATTCATAGAGCTTGTTTTGTAAAATCCAGTATCTCCTATGTGCAAATATTTTTGATGGATTATGACTGCGTGGGTTCCCTCCGGGTACTCCGGCTTCCTCCCACTTCCAAAGACATGCACCTGGGGATAGGTTGATTGGCAACACTAAATTGTCTCTAGTGTGTGAATGTGAGTGTGAATGTTGTCTGTCTATCTGTGTTGACCCTGCGATGAGGTGGCGACTTGTCCGCCCGAATGCAGCTGAGATAGGCTCCAGCACTTCCCGTGACTCCGAAAGGGACAAGCGGTAGAAACGGATGGATGGATGGATCCATGTTGTTCTGCAGTTTTTAAGCCCTTTTACCTACTTTTTGTGTTTACCTTTTACAGTTGTCTCGCCTTATAAAAATGGTTCATCTTGTCTCGGTTGGTTTCCTTATGAGTACAGCTTCACGTTTGTGTCACTGTACACCCCTAACCCTCTGCAAACGGCTGTTCATGCTTTGATTGATTGATGACAAGGAAGGGGCTGGTTTACTTTCAGTTTGAAAGCGGCTGCTTTCCCGTGCCGAAAGCGCTTTCAAATAAGATAACGTGGGCATAAAGTCATGGCGAAATATTATCAGTCGGAAAATCTGGTTTCCACCGTTTAAAGACTTTCGCCTTGAGTCGTGTGTCTGCGCTATTATGCACCCATCCTCTTGTGTTGCTTCTGCATTTTACCACGTCAGCTGGGAATAAGGATGCAACGATTATAGATTTTGACTTACAATTTCACAACAAAAAAATAATATAAAATTACATAGATATTCCTCAACGGTTTTATTTATTACCATTGGAAATCAAGTGATAACATTATAATAACATTACAAAACACATGTAAACAAAGTTATTATTAATAACACATTAATTGATAATTGTATTACTTATTAAAACAACTTTGTTTTGGCAGTTTCTGCAAATGTGTGAGCCATCGTCTTCAATGACTCCCCGGTAATTTTTTTTAAATATCCGAAACGTTTCCACGCTGCTAACTTCAGCTTTTTTGGGGTGGGAAAAGTTTGCTGCTTTATCCTGATGTTTAAGTTCATGTATCATACTAGTATATAAGCATATAAGCGCGTGTACTGCTGGTGTAACTTTGTTTTTGTTCTGTGCAAGTAGTGCTGAAAATAACGTATCAACATAGGCTCCGTTTACACTGCACACTGAAGAGAGGAGACTTTTTTTCTCCTAATAATAATAAAGCTCACCAAGTCGTCGTCAATTTTCGGATTCACAATACTCTGATTTTTTTTACAATGTGATTGACTGAAAAATAAGGAGACACTCGGCAAACAAACCAAGCAGTCCGTCAGCAAGTAGAGGTCTGGGGCCGTACTTATCAAGCTTCTTAGAGTGCCATTTTACACTTAAGTCCTGAGAATTTGCGAAATTTAGTCCTACTCTCAAACTTAAGAATAAAAACTTTTTATCAACGTTCTTAAGTCTAAGAATCACTCTTACTCTCCACGATATTTAAGAGACCTTCAGAGGTGTCTTAAGTGGTTAGGAGTTGCCAGCAGGGGATGGCACTGAGGCGAGAGAGACGTGCGCGAACGTTCAGGGAACGGAACAATGTTTTTGTTTTTTTTTGAAGACGAGTAGCTGATCAAACGGTATCGTTTAGACAGAGCGGATATTATTTTTGTCACAGATTTAATACTTTTCGATTCTTTGTTGATTTCTGCATGTGGCTGCAGTGGGCTAGTATATATAGAGCCACCCATACCTGTTTCAAATTAGTTGCCTAATTAATGAATTGGAAAGAAAATGTTATGACAGTAGCGTATGTGTGTGGCCGTGAGGTGAGTGACGTCAGTGAGTGTGTGGGCGATAGAAGAGAGGGAGCGGTAGCGTGAGTGCCGACGGGGACTAGTTTGTTTTGTATTATTTTGTAGTTTATTGTCAAAATATACACTCCCATTGTCCACTTAAATATTTCCAAGATATTTCTTTATTCTTAGACAACGGATTCCCTTCCGTGATTGGTCATTTCTATGGACACAGAAATGACGTCACCTAAAATTCCATTTACGGCACATAGTAATGTCGTAATTCAGCTCTGAGTGTGACACTTAAGATTCAGTCCTACACTTCGCTGAAAGTGTGAGTAAGACGCTTGATAACTAACTTTTAAGTGCAGCTTTCAGCGAAGAATTTATTTACTCTTAAGTCAACTCTTAGCAGACTTCTTAGGAGTAATTCTAAGAAGCTTGATAAGTACGGCCCCTGGTCTCTCTGTCTGCGCTTCTCTAATGTAGTCCGAAACAAGCTCTGGGGCCGTACTTATCAAGCTTCTTAGAATTACTCCTAAGAAGTCTGCTAAGAGTTGACTTAAGAGTAAATAAATTCTTCGCTGAAAGCTGCACTTAAAAGTTAGTTATCAAGCGTCTTACTCACACTTTCAGCGAAGTGTAGGACTGAATCTTAAGTATCACACTCAGAGCTGAATTACGACATTACTATGTGCCGTAAACGGAATTTTAGGTGACGTCATTTCTGTGTCCATAGAAATGACCAATCACGGAAGAGAATCCGTTGTCTAAGAATAAAGAAATATCTTGGAAATATTTAAGTGGACAATGGGAGTGTATATTTTGACAATAAACTACAAAATAATACAAAACAAACTAGTCCCCGTCGGCACTCACGCTACCGCTCCCTCTCTTCTATCGCCCACACACTCACTGACGTCACTCACCTCACGGCCACACACATACGCTACTGTCATAACATTTTCTTTCCAATTCATTAATTAGGCAACTAATTTGAAACTGGTGTGGGTGGCTCTATATATACTAGCCCACTGCAGACACATGCAGAAATCAACAAGAAATCGAAAAGTATTAAATCTGTGACAAAAATAATATCCGCTCTGTCTAAACGATACCGTTTTATCAGCTGCTCGTCATCAAAAAAAAAACAACATTGTTCCGTTCCCTGAACGTTCGCGCACGTCTCTCTCGCCTCAGTGCCATCCCCTGCTGGCAACTCCTAACCACTTAAGACACCTCTGAAGGTCTCTTAAATATCGTGGAGAGTAGGAGTGATTCTTAGACTTAAGAACGTTGATAAAAAGGTTTTATTCTTGAGTTTGAGAGTAGGACTAATTTTCGCAAATTCTCAGGACTTAAGTGTAAAATGGCACCCTAAGAAGCTTGATAAGTACGGCCCCTGGTCTGCAGATGATCCGCCCAACCACGGCATGTCCTTATCTTCATACCTTTTGGCTCTGTCTTGTAGCACTTCCTCAGACTTTCATGGTATATCCAATATTCATTGATCTTTGGATGTTCTGGTTGGCTTGTGTATTGGCTCAAACTTCCTGCCAGCCATGAGTTTACGACTGTGATCCAAGGTTTACCATGAGGCTAATTACATTTCTAAGAAACACATTTCCCCTGTATGAGGGCTCTTTGGAGGACAATTGACAAAGGTTATTTCTATATCAAACTTATTATTTCTCAGGCTAAGGTTATCCAAGGTATATGCCACCTAACCTTATATTTGTCCACACACACACAATGCCACCATTTAAGACCCCCATTCCCTCCGACTGCCGGCACAACGCGACCTAGTACGCATGCGTGAAAAATATAGTTACCTCTGACCTGGAAGTGTATCCTTACCCTGAGTTGAGTTGAGTTGAGTTTGAGTTTATTTCGAACATGCAAGCATACAACATGATACATCACAATTTCCAGTTTCTCTTTTCAACATGTTCAAAAAGGAGTAGGAAGAAGCAGAGCTTATTTAATCCTACCCCTTTTCTTTACATAACCGTTCCTAAACCTTTTTGTTCACTTCCTGTTCACAATTTATTCACAATAAACTCCATAAGTAATCACAATGAAAATAAATAAATAAATAATAGTAATAATTTAATAATAATAATTGGTGAAGTAAGTCATATTTCATATGATAAGATAAGTAAGATTACTTTAAGAATGAATGAATGAATGGATGAAATAAATTGAGAATGTTTGTCATGGTTCTTCTTCTTTGTACTTTGTAAACACTTTAAGTTTGAAGAGTTTCTTGAAGTGGATCATATTAGTACATTGTTTGATTGCTTTGCTTAATCCATTCCATAATTTAATTCCACATACTGATATACTGAAGGTCTTTAGTGTTGTACGTGCGTACAAATGTTTTAAATTATGTTTTTCTCTAAGATTATATTTCTCCTCTTTTTTTGAGAAGAATTGTTGTATATTCTTGGGTAGCAGGTTAGAGTTTGCTTTGTGCATAATTTTAGCTGTTTGCAAATTCACCATGTCATGGAATTTCAGTATTTTTGATTCAATAAATAAAGGGTTTGTATGTTCTCTATATCCAACGTTATGTATTATTCTAACTGATCTTTTTTGTAACACCGTTAGTGAATGAAGTGTACTTTTGTAGTTATTTCCCCATATTTCTACACAGTAACTCAGATATGGTAACACTAGCGAGCAGTAGAGAATATGAAGTGATTTTTTGTCTAGAACATGTTTTGCTTTATTCATTATTGATGTGTTTCTCGCTACTTTATGTTGTATTTTTTACATGAGATTTCCAGTTCAATTTATCATCAATCATTATACCTAGAAATTTAGTTTCATTTACTCTTTCAATTTCTACTCCATCTATTTGTATTTGTGTTTGACGAAACTAGACGTTGAGTAATCGCTCGACAGACATCGCGGACAATAACTGCTTTGCCAGTCCAAATGCATTCGCTGTTTTTCGTAGTCTTTCCTCGTCCACGGGAGCCCGCATTCAGATTGTCTCCCCTTCGCCAAATGGACGAAGTTTTTCGCTAAGTAGAATCACAGCTGACCTGTACATTCGAAAGTTCTATTGCCGTTCCTCTGACACAACACACTCGATGACAATCATATTCCACCAGACTGCCGTTATTCCAGGGCTTATCCAAAACCGTCACTCAACATTGCTATGTTGCCATCTGAGATATGTTGTATCCGAAATAGCTGCAATTGCGCGTTTCCTCCGACTTACGAAACCGCTTGTTATGAAGCTGGTTGTGGCGCGTTCTTTCTGATGTCACTTCCTGTGTGGGCCGCGGTCTTTCTGGCGTCACTTCCTCTCCAAACTCAGTTTGTAAACGATCGATGAGTCCATACAAAGCTAAGAGCCGTAGATTCAAGAAATACACGGCGCACTTACCTGTGTAAAAAATTATCCAAGAAGGGGAACCTTAAACAAAACAAATAATTATTTGTTTAAAAAGTTATCCGGCTTAATGTAGACAGGGCCTTCATATCTAGTAATACTACATACATGCACCATACACATACACCCATCATCATATTACATATGTATGTATGCATATATACACAAATGTTTGTGTATATACAGTATGTACATATCCACATGCATACATTTTATACAACCGTAACTGCATTCTTCTATTTATATTATTTTCAACATTACCATGTTAATCTAAATAATTATTTCAACATTAAATCTGATTTGTTTGCCCTCAAGTGACACAGATCAGATTTTTTTTTGCCAGTCTAAACGCTCCAAAGTGCTTGAAATCTTATTTTTTGGCATCAGATTCAAGCAACATCAGGAGGTAGTCCTGAATCCGATTGGAATCTGATCTTTTCAAATGTGACTTCAGTCTAAATGTGAATGTGACCCAAATGTGACTTTTTTTTCAGCTTTGCGCGAGCAACGTCATTTGTGTGCACAGGGAAAGACGCAGTTGCCGGCGTAAGTGGATATTTCATCACAACATCCGGTTTCGGTGAGCAAAGTCTATTTAAGACGACCAAATTTTCAGTGCATTACTTGTCAATGGGTGAGGGCGGACCTATGTCACTTCCGCCTACCAATCCCCTAGCAACCGGGAATTCGTTGAAAACAAACCAGCTCACAGCGAACACAGCATTGACAGAAAAGGCCTTTTTTTTTTTTCTTTTTTTTTTTATTTTTATTTTTTATTTTTTTTTTATAATGTCCTGCCCAGCTTCTCGGGCAAATCATATAGCAGATGTAGATGCCCATATCGGCTGTTCAGATTTACTTTACAAAAGAGAAGTGTAGGATACTTCTCTTGTTGCCTTACTTGTATTTTGACTTTATTAAATGTATTTATATTATCATTTGGTGCAGCCGGGCCGGAGCAGGAGGGGATAGAAAGAGAGAAAAAGGAAGACAGAGGGGGGAATTGTGGGGACACGAGGGGGATTAGACAGAGAGACAAAAACAACAGCAGCAAACACAACAACAACAACAACAACAGAGCAACATCAGCAAATACGACATGTACAAATATGATGGTAAAAGTAATAGTAAATAAGCAGTTAGCGAAAATTAAAAAAAAAAAATACAGAAATCACAATGAGCATTATTACACTAAAAATGGAGCAATATGAATACCAATAGAAATAGTGCTATTGATAATAAACAATACCAGTACTTTACCTTTATTATCAACAATACAATTGTTCAAATGCAACAATACATATACGTAATGATAACTTGAGATACGAAAGAATGCAGAAAAATGGAGGGGAAGAAAGAGAAGCAACCTTAACCTTGTAGATTGTTATAGTAACAATAGGTTAAGCTTTGTCAGTGTGCCATGTGTTATACCCAGTTTACCCTAGGGCAACAACGTTAATATATGTTTGATGAAACGTGATTATGTGCATGAGTGTATGTGTGCATATGTACTTGTATATGTACAGTATGTGTATGTGTGCTTGTACAGTGAATGTATATGTACAGTATGTGTATATGTGTGTACAGCGAATGTATATGTACAGTATGTGTATACAGTATGTGTGTTTGAACAGTGAATGTATATGTACAGTATGTGTAAATGTGTGTTTTTACAGTGAATGTATATGTACAGTATATGTATGTGTGTGTTTGTACAGTGAATGTATGTGTAGTATGTGTATGTGTGTGTTTATACAGTGAATGTATATGTACAGTATGTGTATATGTATGTTTTTACAGTGAATGTATATGTACAGTATGTGTATACAGTATGTTTGTATAATGAATGTGCGTGTGGATGTACGAACTTTGAGTGTGTAAATATGTACTGTATTTATTTGTATATGTATGTGGGAGCGTAGGTACCTATGTATGTCTGTATGTATGTGTGTGAGTATATGTGAATTTGCATGTACAATACATTTGACTCCCAGTGTGTGCGGGAGCCAGAGTACGGCCCCAGCCTCCCCGAGAACCCATCCCACAAACAGTAGGTGTGGTGCCCAGGGAACCAGGGACCACCGCCCCCACGCAGCCAAGCCGGACAGCGACAGGAACCCCAGAGCCTGGCCCACCGCGCCGCCCACAAGGGCCAGCAGCAGGCCGCAGACAGACGCACCCGGCAGAGGACAAGGCACGGGAAAAACAGGGGGCAGCCAGACCCCAAGCCAGCGAGAGACCACACCCCACACGGACAGAAAGGCGGGACGCCCCGCCCGAGGGGCCCGGAGACCCCCCGCAACCGGACGGGAAGACCGCCCCCGCCCCACCGGCAACAGGGCCCCCACGAGCCCCCCCCCCCCACCCCCGGAGAGCGCGGCGAGGCCAGCCCACGGCCACCCCACCCAAGCCGGCCGCCACAGGACCACCCAGCACGGGGCCACAGGAACCACCCACCCCACCCGCAGGGACCCCAACGATGGAGATGGAACAACCAGCAACCGCCCCGCCGAGTCCCCCCCCCTGAGGTAGGGGAATAAATAAATAAAATAAATAAATACATAATAATAATAATATTAATAAAATATATTAAAAAAAAAAAAAAAAAAAGGAGAAAAAAAATAAAAAAATAATAATTAAATCTATTTATATAAAAAAATGTAAAAAAATAAAAAATAAATAAAAAAAGAATTAAAAGAAGATCACAGACATGCTGACACACAAGGTCGCTACCCCAACAACTGGCCGACTCGCAGCACCTCGGAATACCCTGCAGCACCAAGCCGCCACAGTAGACGCAGGGACCAGACCCAGCAGGCCCCAACCAAGACGGGCACCCGGAAGGGATGGACGGCGGGACCCAGGAGCTCCAGACACGCAGTCCGGATGCAGTAGCCTGAGGCGCCGACCCCCACCCGACAGGCAGGCCCAGAACGTACCCCCAGAAATATACATACATATATATATATACATACACATAAACATACACATGTACACATACACACACATACACATGCATACACATACACATATATATACATACATACATACATACATACATACATACATACATACATACATACATACATACATACATACACACACACACATACACATACATATACACGGTTTGTCAGCCCCGACAACCACCACACGCGCGCGCGCTGCCACCAGTCACAACATCAGCCACCCCCCTGCACCAGACCCAGCAGCCACGGGCGCCCACACCACAAACAAACGGCAGCAGAAACAGCAGCCACAACACCCCCAGACAGCCAGCACCACCCAATCAAATCAAAGCGATCAAAAAAAAAAAAACGCGACCGGCAACCACACGCCAACAGGATCACAGATACCAGCCAGCGCCAGCCCGCCAGCAAGCCCAAACGCCAACACGCAAACAAGAGACACCAACACCCCCCCCCCCCCCCCCCCCCGCCAAAAGACCCCACCACCCCAACCCAAACCCGCACAAACACACCACCGCCCAAACAACCGAGACACAGTATCCAGACCAGACACGGGCGCCGCGCCGCCACCACATCAAGTCGCCAACAGAGACCCCACAGCGCAAGGTCGGGCCACACGGGCACGGACCCCACCCAACAGGAAGCGAGACCCGCGCGACGCCACACACAAATAAATAATAAGATTAAACAAAAATAACAATAATTTTAAAAAAAATAATAATAATAATAAAATGAAATACAAATTAAATTAAAAATAACAAATACAAATAATTAAATAAAATAAAGTAAGTAAATAATAAAAATTATTTAAAAAAAAATAAATTATAAAATAAAAAATAAATAAATAAATATATCAATATACATATATACATACACATACATACATATACACATACACATACATACATACACACATACACACATATATACATATATATATACATATACATATACATATATATATATACATACACATATACATATATATATATACATATATATATACATATATATATATATACATACACATATATACATATTAAAAAAAATAAAAAAATAAAAAAATAAAAATAATAATAATAATAATAAATTAATAAAAGCCCGGCAGGCCACCAGAACGCAGTCCCCGGAATCCGCGCCGGCCGACGAGGCAATGAGGGGTGCGCCGAACCCCAACCCCCCCACATGCATGTGTACAAGGCCCCCAGAGTGTCTACTGTGTAGTTAAAATTAGGAGGTCAGCCATTACAGCCGACCTCCAGTCCCTATTGATGTGTGTACTGTAGCGTGAGTGAGATATGTATGCTTGTGGGAACTAATAATGCGATTAAAATTGGGGGACATCAAGGTCTTGGTGGGTCCCAACCAAGCCGAGCCCTCCAAATCCTAAGTGTCTAATATGCAGCTAAGATTGAGGGATGGACGAGCAGGGGACAAGACAGGAGGACCGGAGCCCCATAGGAGGCATCCTCAACCCCCCGCCATGCCTCCCCGCAGGACAATCCCCCAAAGTCCTATATGCCAGAAAAAGGCATTTAACGAGCGTTGTGGCTTGGAAGTTGGCGTTAAATCATTCATTTACGCATTTTTACTTATTCGCATATCGTGTGAAAAAACGAAAATGTATTATTTGCGTCAGACTCGTCTCAGTGAACTTTAAAGCTTCTCAGGCTTAGCTTAGCTTGCTAGTTAGCTTAGCCTGCGCGCTACTAAGAAAGAGACGCGGAAGTTATCAACAACTTTGTGTGATCACGCCGTACTTGTTGGAGCCCACGTCGAAGAAGAAGCGCTTGTTGTCCACAGTCATCGACGAGCCCTCCGGCAGCTCCGCGGGCTCCTCGTCCACGCCGTAATCGTCAATAAGTTTGGCCAAAGCGTCGCGGAACTCGATAAGTCCCTGCGCCGGAAGCGCGATGGTCTGACCCCAAGCCGGGTCCCCTGTTCACGGTCTGCCGGATCCTCAAGAACCGTCCCCGCTGGTTCTCTTTCAGGTCCATGTAGTACTTCCGATTCTCCCACACTAGGAACTCACTTTTCAGGGCCCGCCGCGGCTCATCCTGCACCATGCCCTGGGCGTAGTGTTCGATGAAGTCCACCAAGTAGTCGCGGAACTCGACCGCCACCGACATAGACAGCGTGAGGCGGCTCTTGTTGCCACCGGCCCCGACTTCGGCTGCGAGCCATTTGTCTCGTCTCTGTGGGCTTTTATCACGCTTTGGCAGAACAAAATACAACCTTTGTTTTCCCTGTTTCCAGTTGTGGTTAGCACAACCAAAAACAACACAGTTTTTCGGCATTTTGGAGGCAGAATGACGGGTTTAACCAGCGTAGGTCGACAGGTTAAAGAGTAATGGCAACGGTTTGTTTTCAACGCCAGTCTGGTTGCTATGGCTCAAAGAACCCGCATGTAGCTCAGTTGCCCGGATGTCGGCCCTCACCCATAGTGCTCAAATAATAGGCTATATGTAATATATGAATATATATTTTGATTCAGAAGAAATGGCGATTGTTGAAGGACCGTAATTGACGCTGTGGGGCATTTGCTTAGATGTGAGTTGAAAATTAAAGCTCACGTAGACCCACGCTGATGTCCATGTCTCCTCTATCTAACAGCCATTAAAAGATTACAACACTTCCAAATATATTACACTATATACATCCATTCACACATTATACCGGTATTACTTTAATTTATTTTCACGTAAAACACACTAATCTTTAAGGTGGTGCGACTTTTATTTTATTTTGTAGTAGTAGCGACTTCCTCCCGGTCAACTTCCTTTGTTTTTACTTTATCGAAGTCTGCAGTCTGATAAAAATCACATTTTAATTGCACTGTAAACAGTCAGCTGGAAAAAAATCAGAGGACTAAAGCAAACAGTGTAGTGGAGCCTTAGCAATTAATAATTATGACTTTTTTAATTACGGTTAATAGTAAGAACTGGTTAATAGTTACATCCCCAGCTGGGAAATGACTCATTAGTATCAGAAGCTTACAGTTATCATATGAAAATGATGGTACATTCCCCATTTGGCATTGCCCAGGATTATCTGCTACAGTAAAATATTACTACAGACTGCATATAGTATAGTTTATAATGCAGATTTACCTTTTAAATAAACTATCATCAGTGTTTGAAAAAAGCTGCCACCGGAAGACATTTTTTATTTTTGGAATTATTGAAACCACCAATTGATCACCAAAATCTTGTTTAATGAATGTAATGTTTTGAAAATATTGACAATAAAGTAATAGATTTGCAAAATTGGATATAATTAAGTCATTTTCCACCGCAGCTTTCCCATTCACCCTGGTAAAAAAAAAATACCCTAAGTATAGTTCCAAAGGAACTATTTTAATTCATAGTAGTGAGATGGGACTTTGAAAAATTCCTAAGGAACTTTAGAGGGGCAGGCTGTGTTGAACACAATTGCGGCTTTTCTAAAACTTTCTAATTTAAATTTCAGCTACCATTTGAGTGTACGAGAATAACTTGTTTATTTCTTATTTCTTGTGTATTTCTATTACAACACACTTGACAATAATGAAAAAGAAGAACGATGGGAACTTTCGACTTGCAGGAACTTTTGTGGGTCATCTTTGTGCCAAAAAACGCTGATTAGTAGAACTATCTTGCTGTGTTTTTACTCAGCCGTAGTCTTTGAACTAGTTTGCAGTTTAATGCTGTTTATAATTTTTACAGGCTTAATTGCGACATGCAAAGATACAAGAAGTGGCCGGACTCTTTTTAACGTATTGACAGAGGAATATAAAGTATTCAGCCAGACTTCGAAACGGTGACTCCAACTGTCACTGGGATTGCGATGGCCTTATTTCTGTCATGATCCGGACCATGTTTTTATGTTTTCTGTTAGTTTTGAACTCATTTTGTTATTGCTTGTGCACCTGTGAGTTTGTTTCCTCACCATGGTTACTTCATTTTCACCTGCCTTGTACGCGCACCTGTTACTCATCAGAGACTCTATTTAGTTCTGCCTTTTCCGGTCACTCGGTGTGGATTCAAATGTTTGCGTCACACATATGCCACGTAAGTTTTGTTCATTCTATGTCCTAGTCCATGCTAAGTCTTAGCTTCATGTGTTTTAGGCACGCTTGTCTTTTTGTTGTTTTGCCTGCATTTTGGTAGTTTGGATTATTTATGTTAATAAACCAAAGCCTACCTTCACGCTGTCGTCCGGAGCCGTCCATTGTTGCATTGGGAGAACAACCGCGCAGCAAGCACGACCCCCCCATTGTGACAATTTCAGGGCTGCCAAGTTTCAGACAAGTGTGAGAGACTTTGGTTAAATGATGCGTTTGAATTTTTTATTTATTTTTTTACCATTGATTTGGCCTGATTTAACTACGATTAATACCTTAAGATTGACGTCCTCACCTCCAGCAGCCCTACATGCACTGTGGCCTCCTAATGCTAGTCTTTATTTAACCAAAAATCAGAAATGAAAATCATCCCCACTGTTTTCTCTGATGGCTATTCTCTCACCCTCTGCATGGCGTTGTTGGGAAAGTGGCCATGCCAGCAACCTGAGGGTTCCTGGTTCAATCCCCTGTTACTACCAGCCTCGTCACATCCATTGTGTCCTTGAGCAAGACACTTCACCCTTGCTCCTGATGGGTCGTGGTTAGGGCCTTGCATGGCAGCTCCCGCCATCGGTGTGTGAATGGGTGAATGTGGAAATAGTGTCAAAGCGCTTTAAGTACCTTGAAGGTAGAAGCGCTATACAAGTATAACCCATTTACCATTTACCATCTGCATATGTGTTCTCAATTTGTATCTCTTCTACATCTCCTTCCTCACTGTCCTCATTCTCTTCTAATCTCAAGTTAGTTAACTAAAGTTAAGTTAAAGTACCAATGATAGTCACCAATTTGTCCTCTGCATTTGACCCATCCTCTTGTTCACCCCCTGGGAGGTGAGGGGAGCAGCGGGCAGCAGCGGTGGCCGCGCCGGGGAATATTTTTTGGTGATTTAACCCCCAATTCCAACCCTTGATGCTGAGTTGGAGGGAGGTAATGGGTTCCATTTTTTTTAGTCTTTGGTATGACTCGGCCGGGGTTTGAACTCACAACCTACCGCTCTCAGGGCGGACACTCTAACCACTAGGCCACTGAGTAGGTCCCAGTGTTGCCAACTCCTCAGCTGTCATAAAAGTTGTTTGAAGTTGATGGATGACATCATTGTCTTATTTGCATAATTGAGTACAATGGACGTTGTCGGAAAGAGGAGGAACGTAGTGGGAGCTATAAAAAGTTAATTTAAAAAATGCAAATTATGATTAGAACTGTTCTTCTGTTAATTATTTGTTTAGCTTCTTTGTTCCACATAGTTAAATGTTAAGAATGCAAAATTTGATCAATATGATATTCATGAACGAACCAAATCTATTGATTGACTCCTTAACATGAACGATAGGTTTGTTTTTATTTGAAGCGTAACAGTGATGAAACATTTACATCTCACTTTGTAAACCAAGGCAGAAAGAGGGGAAGCTTTGCACAGAGCGGGTGTGCGTCTGCTCTCTGCTCTGACTTGACGACAATGGAACTTTATTGGGATTGCACTTAAAAGTGCAAAGAAATGTGTTTTCAGTACCAGCTGTCAAAGAGCAGACATTCAATAGACAGGGGAACTCCTCAGAGGAAAGGCTCACGGCAGCAGCGCTTGTATGTTGAGGACATTGGAGTGTCCAAAACATCGAAAAAGTCGCTAGATTTGTCGCTAGTCGCTTTTGAGAAAGAAAGTCACTAAGAGGAGTTGGAAATATACTAGATTTTGTTTCAAAGTTGGCTGCTGTGGATGTAAACAATGATATAAGCTCTATAAGCCTCCACCATCAGCCTCCACCATCATCCCGGTTCCCAAGAAGGCTTCCCCATCCAGCTACAACGATTACCGTCCCGTTGCACTGACGCCCATCATCACGAAGTGCTTCGAACGGCTAGTCTTGCAGCACATCAAGTCCATCCTCCCCCCCACCCTGGACCCCTACCAGTTTGCATATCGGGCCAACAGATCGACCGATGATGCAATCTCCACAGCCCTCCACTCAGCTCTCACCCACCTGGACACTAAAGACTCCTACGCCAGGATGCTGTTCATAGACTTCAGTTCAGCATTTAACACCATCATCCCACAGCAGCTGATTCACAAACTGGACCGGCTGGGGCTGAACACGTCGCTGTGCAACTGGCTGCTGGACTTCCTGACTGGGAGACCACAGGCAGTCCGGGTCGGCAGGTACACATCCAGCACCATCATCATGAACACAGGGGCCCCTCAAGGATGTGTGCTGAGCCCCCTTCTCTTCACCCTGCTGACCCACGACTGCACGCCGAAGCACAGCACCAACCTCTTCGTCAAGTTTGCGGACGACACAACTGTGGTAGGTCTCATCCACAATAACGATGAGACCAGCTACAGAGACGAGGTGAGCCAACTGGCCACATGGTGCGGTGACAACAATCTCTCTCTCAATGTAGAGAAAACAAGGGAGATTGTTGTGGACTTCAGGAGAGCGCACACCCAGCACCCTCCTCTGACCATCAACGGTGTGGTGGTGGAGAGAGTGAGCAGCACCAAATTCCTGGGTGTGCACATCACAGATGACCTCTCCTGGAAAACCAACACTGCATCACTGGCCAAGAGGGCTCAACAGCGCCTCTACTTCCTCCGCAAACTGCGAAGAGCAAAAGCCTCAGCCTCCATCATGCACTCCTTCTACCGGGGCGTCATTGAGAGCATCCTGACCAGCTGCATAACTGTGTGGTACGGAGGCTGCACGGCGTCCTGCCGCAGGACGCTGCAGCGCACAGTTAGGGCAGCTGAGAAGATCGTCGGTGCCCCCCTCCCCTCCCTCCAGGACATTTACAACACACGCCTGTCACGCAAAGCACTCCGCGTGGCAGGCGACATCACACACCCCTCACACGGCTTCTTCAGACTGCTGCCATCCGGCAGACGACTGAGAAGCCTCCGAGCTCGAAGCTGTAGGCTGAGAGACAGCTTCATCCATCAGGCTGTCAGGAAGCTGAACTCTCTCCCGGCCCCCCCCCCCTTCTCACTCTGCCCTGCAATCTGATCTGAACTGAACTGTGAACTGAGACACTACACCCCACCACCCCCCCCCACTCACCCACACACACACACACACACACACACACACACACACACACACACACACACACACACATCTATCACTTAGCCACTTTACTCCGGACTCAAAATGCTGCTAACTGTTTTAACTGTTTACACTGTTTACATTGCACTTTGCACTCCCATCTGAATACTTAGATAGATATTATAGATATTCTGGTAATATCTTCTTCCCCTGTATATTTTTCCCCCCCCTCATGCGACTGTTTAAATTGTTGTCTTTTTTATTTTTCTTTTACACTTTATATTTATAGACACCGTGGATGTGAGAGGAACGCAATTTCGTCCACCTGTATGTCCTGTACAAACAGTTGTTTGACAATAAAGCTGACTTTGACTTTGACTTGACTGATAATATTCGTTATTAGCAATGGGTCGTTTTTGTCCCACTAAATCAGCCATTGTTGTTGAATGTTTATATATGGTAATGTTACTGCAAATACGTGTTTTATGAAATCTACACTGCTAGCAGTAGTGTGTTTCCTCTTCATCCGTGTTTGAAGGCTGCAGAAAGACTGTATTTTTTCCCATAAGTTGTTTATATTAGGGGGACGGCGTGGCGCAGTTGGGAGAGTGGCCGTGCCAGCAACCTGAGGGTTCCCGGTTCAATCCCCACCTTCTACCAACCTCGTCACGTCCGTTGTGTCCTTGAGCAAGACACTTCACCCTTGCTGATGGGTCGTGGTTAGGGCCTTGCATGGCAGCTCCCGCCATCAGTGTGTGAATGGGTGAATGTGGAAATAGTGTCAAAGCGCTTTGAGTACCTTGAAGGTAGAAAAGCGCTATAAAAGTATAACCCATTTACCATTTATATTCAGGCAAGGCAAGTGCAAAAATAGCTTTCGTGGATGTAGCCATCTTATTTTCCGACATCGTAACTGGTACGCTCACAACTCGGCTGTGACGTCATTCCCAGCTCCGACTTCCAACTTTTGAGGTAAAGGGAACGCAGCATACATGCATGTCTTAATCTGTACACCCTGAACAGATCTTTCCAAACAGCAGTTTTACTGTATATTGGAGTCTATATGTAGTGGTCATAAACTGAATTATGTTGACATCAATGTAAATGCAAACAATTGTTGGTAACCTACAGTATATATATTATGTTTCTATATTATTTCTAGTTATCTCTTATTCTATGCCGAGCTGCAAACTTGTTTCTCCCAGAACTTTTTGCAAAGTGTTGAATTTTACAAGTAGATATGTGCACTGAATCTGCAATCTTACAAATGTAATGATTTTTTTATTAGCTGCTGACTCAGGTAAATTCCTTTATTCTTCTTATCTGAATAATTGAGTTGGCAATGAAGGTGCATGCCTGGACTTCTTCCAGTCCTTGTTCCAAAATTCTGGACTGCCATCAATCAGTCAGTTGATTAGAATGGTAAAAGTTGTGTAAATTAGTGTGTAACTTTATTTGTATTTTGTTTTTTGTAGTATTAGTTTCATCTATCATTCCCTTCTTGTCCATGGTTTGACACCTCCTGTATTCTTGCCTTCTTTCACTGTTTTTCAAAAACGAAATCACATTGTGCATCTCCACCATCTGTCCTGTAAAAAAGGACAAAAAGCAATGTCCTTCCCGTCTCTGTCCTTCACTCAACATAATGGCTTTTGTTAAGGATTTAGCATTTCAAAGCCCGAGTGTACAGCTAGTGTTGCCGTAACGAGGCTTAGACAGCGTTTTATGTTGAGCTTGCGTGATTTTCCCCCTGAAGACGACAAGTGATTACAGTACTTTGTAGAGCTTAGTGGTCCTTTTACACAGAAATCCCGCCATACTTTTTTTCTACCATCTTGGCTTGCCGTCTTTTTTTCCAACTTCCAGAAACAACAAATATGCTATAGACCTTGCACTTACATGAGCAAGCTGCATGAATTAGAAGTGTGCAGGCGGGCAGGGGTGACTTTCCCACAAAGCTTCTGGCAACATCTGAGCAGCTCTGAAGTCACAGAAGTGCACATATCTTTGACAGTAACTGCATTTTAGTATTGGTTTTAAATGTGCCTCAAGGGCGTAACACAGGACATTTACTGGAAAATTAGGCCTCTAAAGTCAAATTCAACATGGATTTCTTGCAAGGGGAGGATACTAGTAATGGCAATGAGGGAAAGTGTGATGATAACCGAAACATGACTGTCAGGCTTCCTTAAAAATTGGAGTAGTTTAACTTTATTTTTCTTGTATTGATTAATTGATTACCTTCTCTTTTTTACTCGTATGACCGCTATAAATGTTCCAGTTTTAAAAAAGATTATATGACATGAATTGATATAATCTTTTAAGAAAAAAAATTGAAATTGGAACAACTTGAAGGTTACAGTTTGGCGGTACCACTGTATTGGAATGTAAAAAAAAAAACAGACCTCCATCAAGGCATATTTATACAAGCACCTTCATGGATCACACTGTTCTGCGTATTCTTGAATTTGCTATCAAATGTATTATCTATAAATCATTCACTAGAAAACTTAACCCTTGTGCAACCCAAGGGCCCAAAACAGGCATTACATGTGTTCCTTATGTGATATGATGGTTCAGTGTGAAAGTTAGGTCTGAAATTTTGCTGGGGAGTTTAAAAAAATTTAAAATTAAATTGCTACATAAATGTGTTTTTGATTGCAACGTTATTAGAATGGAATATAAAGTTGACACACTTTCGCTTTAAAACTCTTTCGGCCCCATTGACTTCCATTCTAACAATTTTTTAACAGACTGTAATCCTGGTGTATTACTATGCTTTTTCCATTAAAACCAAATTATTCTCATTCATGTAGACTGAAAAACAAAGAATAATTGCACCCCTTAACCACCCACCAGATGTCGCCAGAAAACCAGGATGTAAACTTCCTAGAGCTTTGATAAGCGTAAATTAGTTAAACTGCTATTAAACTAATAAAATACAATGAAAAGGATCTTGGGCAGTTAAATGTAACATGGCAGATATACAGAATATAAAAGACCTTTGTGAACTTGATAAACTTAACCAAGTCCTGCCTGCTTTCTCTCTCATCACACTGTAAAAATTGTTTTGTTAATTGTATCAAATTCAATGTTGTCATGAAGGTTGTGAAATTCAAGGCTGTGATTAGCCAACCTCAAAGATTCCCCTCTGCTACACGTTTTTAGAAAAAGTGTATATTTTGAATGTTCCCTTTATTAAAAAAACAGTTATTTTTGACAAAAAGGTAAAAAAAAAACAATACAAATAATAAAACCTTTATATCAGTAGATAGATCTGAAGTTGTTGAAATATTTAAAGAGTTGAAAGTTAAAAAAAGAAAAATATTGTTGATACATTGATGACACTCATGAGTGGATGCCTTTTGGATCCTAAGAGTAAGTGTGTATGGCTGGGTTGCATATGACGTCCTATCTTTGTTCTTCTTCGCGGTTTAATTCACACAATGGTCAAGCAGCTTAAGCATAGTTTTTAAACAAGTGAGAGTTAATGTAAAGTTTGAGCAGAAAATGCCGTATTGTTTTTCTGTTCTTGGGTGTTCCAGTTGTTCACATAAAGAGATAGGAAAGAGCTTTCATAGAGTCCTGAAAAAAATCGTTCATAAAGGTAATAAAGTCACGGAAAAAAACAAAAATGCATCGAAGAAAATAGCTCTTTAAAAATATCACTTTTACCATCTAGTAGAATACAATCAGACGGTGGTCATGTCTGCAGCAATCGCTTTGTAAAATGTTTTTTTTTTTAACATTTGATTTGTTTGAGAAACTTTATGTGATACAATCGAGTTCATTCTCTACTATATTAGTAGTGTTTGATAGCAAAACTAAACGTTAAGAAATGACAATAGATTTCATTAGTTTTTTGTTCTTTTGTGGTTGCTATGCCTAAATGTAACTACGAATACCTGCTTGTGCAAATAAACAAACGGCATGATAAGTCCTACTAATAAATATTGTTAATGTTGGTCCAATCCACCGTATTTTTGTTGTGGATTTTCATAAAAGAAACTAAAAGCTGAGTTGTTTTTGTGCAGGTAAGCCAAGTGCTTTATTCGACACAGATGACCACATTATAGCATCTTTGGTGATATTTGTTAGCATCAAGAAAATATCTTTAATAGTATTAATAAACTAGATGAATAAATCTCTTGTAGGCGCAACATCATATACTGAATCTTGATATCGTGAGCAAACATTGCTGAACAACAGGGACATCTATAGCTAGGAAACTAGACAAAATAAGAACTTCACATAATAAAAACAACTGCAGACATAAATAGTAGATGAGACTAATATTTGTAGCAGGAAATTAACAGCAAACAAACTTCTCATTAGCGTCACGATCACAGCAGCACGGCAATCATTATTATCAAATACGTTACTTACCGATGCACGAATAAGTTCAACTTGACTATGCACCTATTATTTTTTCTTCTCTAAATACCGTGTCAAATGAAGTGAGATTGTAGCGAGCAGTAACGTCTTGGTGATGATAAATAGTTTAAATAATTACGAAATATATTGTTCTTAAAGGTGTATACATCTACTCTATCCCCTTACCATGAATTGATTTAAGTGAACCCCGACTTAAACAAGTTGGAAAACTTATTCGGGTGTTACCATTTAGTGGTCAATTGTACGGAATATGTACTGTACTGTGCAATCTACTAATTAATGTCAAAATCAATCAATCAATCAAAACAAGGCTTAAAAAAGAGAGTAGTTTTATTTGATTTTAGTTGTATTTAATTCTACTTTGCATTGGTTGATTCCCTAACATCTCTATTATTCTTAAAATCATTATGAAATTCTAACAAATTTGAAGTCAACCAGCATCACAACTTTGGAACTTCCACTGTATTTGAATATACTTTGGAAGAAACAGACTTTTCCCTAATTTAAACGAGCACCTTCATGGATACCCATGTCCTGTGTATTTCTATCAATAAATCATTAACTGGTCAAAAATAAAAAACATTCTGTAATTGTAAACACTACAGTACGAAGGGGATTAATATGTCCCTATTCGTTATGGTTTACACAACACATGAAACGTGACGGATTGGGGATTGCTCTATCCACTTTAGCCGCCAGACAGCTGTAGTGTTGAATCTCTTAAAATGTGTTTTTTGGCAATTGCAACTTTGACCACGGCGTCAGTTGCTATGTAGAGTGGCACTTTCCATCAAAATGATTAACCCCCCCATTCCCACCTTCCTCTCACACAAGATCCACCCAAGTATGGGGCCACATGAATCCCTTCCCTACTGTATGTAATGTTCATACAGCTCTTGGTGATTATAGTAGCTAGTGAAGGCTAAGTGTGTATGTACAGGACGTATCACATTAACCTGTTGTGGAATGAGGAGATTACTTGGCCTATAAGGCGGCTTTCTTGTCTGCTACAGTCATTCTGATAATGATAATTTAAAAAGAGTATTTTTCTCATTTCCTTTGAGTGACATTTCTCACATTGAGGGCAGTGAGGTTCCTGCTGAAAGTGAGAGTGCTGTTCAGCAGGCTGGAACCAAACCATCCATAATGAAAAGTGTTTTAATGAGATTTCCTTTATTTATTTATTTTTTTAAACTAAATTTGGAAGCAGGACATCCTGCCTAGTCTGCATATTGAATGAACAAGGTAAATATTTATGATAGGAATAAAGACCCAATTGACAAAGCAATTAGACAAGGGCTGACCTTCTTGGCGTACTAAATATTCCATATCACTTGCTTAAGATTCATTTCACAGCTGCACTGAGCAGCAAAGTGCTGTGGTCAGCATCTGAACAGTGTGCATTGGACTCAATTACAAGACATAATGTACAGTACACCCTTCACATCTCAGCAGCTGGGCCGTTCTGCAGAATCAAATCAAATCGCCATTGTTTGCCAGTAAAGAAAATTTATGAATGCACTGTAAAAAAAAAAATGATTTGGCAAAGTGGCCTGCATTTGATCTGATTTCATATTTAATTAATACAATTTTAAAAACGCAATTTAAACTACTTCTAACACCGGAAATATATTAATTTCTTATCCCAACTATACTTTTAAGCTTGTTTCCTTGAAGGGGAACTGCACTTTTTTTGGAATTTTGCCCATCATTCACAATCCCTATGTAAGACAAGAACACATGTTTTTGTTTTGTTTATGCATTGTAAACAATAAATAAATGCGATCAAAAGTCTGCTTACAATGGAGCCTATAGGAGTTGCTCTATTCCGCCAACAAAACCCTTAAAAAAAAACTCCAAACACCTCCATTAAGGTTTTATATACTGTTCATGATGTAAGTATATGTGTAATGTAGTAAAAGGCACATTTATAATAACATTTAATATTTACATTATTTTGATAATTTTAAGCATACGCTTAAAAAACCCATCACATTTGCTTTTTTTTTCAACAACATCACTGATTATTACTCGCAACATGTGGCTGGACTGGCACGCTGTATGTAAATGCTATAGAGGACAATTACTGCAGTGCAATTAGGGCACGCCCTTTATATAGTAATTAGAGTGTAAATAGGATTAGTTTACCCTGGGAGTAATCTATGAGAGACACTGACATCCATAAGTCTCCTGTGAAAATCGAGGGGGTCGGCATGTATGTAGCTGAGCCGCATCACAGTGGTCAAGGAGCCGCATGCGGCTCCGGAGCCGCGGGTTGCCGACCCCTGAACTAGAACAATCTTCCACAAGCAAGGAAGCAGCTTACCACTCGACCATGTTAACATTGGCACACAAGCTTGTGATCACAGCGCCGCTATCAAATAGTTTGTCTGCGTTAGCGCTTATAATAATACCACTAATACTTGGTTAATATTCAAGTCACGAAATGTAAATAAAGGATTGTTAGTGGTTTTTGGATCTTTTTTTAATTGGGTTTTTGGGCGGAATAGAATTTGTGTTACGTACGGCAGGGGAAGGAGATGACACCACAGCGAGAATCAGTTCAATAGGTTTGATGTGTAGAATTAACAATGTAAATGTTACCAGGGTTTGTTGTAAGTGCGTGTTGGATGAATCCCTCGTCAGACCAGAAGGGCAAAGCGAGAAGGCAGTCCGTGGGCAAGCAAGCGGTCGGGGGCTGGAGAGAAGCAACAAGGTCCATGTCCAAGCAGGGGTCGAGGATCGAGGGAGGCGGTCCAATTTCCAGAGGGGAGCAGAGGCACACAGGTCGATCACGGGAAACAGGAAGGGCACTGCGGGAAACAAAAAGGGCATAAGACATGGGAAACTGAGAAGCAACAAGGAGAGCAAGTACGCGGGAGGGAAGCCAGAGACGGGATGCTTACTACAAAGAGTGAACTATGTTCCGGCGCAGGATCCTCGGGTCCGCTGGTCTTTATACTGCTTGCTTTTATTAGTCCCAGGTGCGCTGATTGCAGATTGCTTGCAGCTTTGCTGGCGTGAGGTGGCCAGAGCGAGCAGGGGCGTGTCCTGGCGTCCTACCAGAGGAGGTGCCGGCAGAGTCTGCCGCAGATGACATGCGGGCTTGAACACGCGCCGTGACAATTTGTTTACGTTTGTATATGAGTTAGAATGCATTAAAAAAAACATCCGTCATCATAATAATTGTGAACAGGCAAAATTCCCAAAGACTGCAGTTCCCCTTTAAAAAAGATACATTTGTTGAAATTCTTCAAATGAATCATTTTCAGCTAATGAACCTTAAACAAAATACAAAATGAAATAAAGTTGCCTGAAACGGGCCAATACACATTTTGAGTCAATTTATTGCGAGATTGTTGTCAACTCTCTTGTGTAAGGTTGCAACTATTAATCGATTAAATCGATTTGAAAAGAGAAAAGCTTGAAATGATCCAGGGATCCCAGACATCTGCTATTTAGCGGAATCCCGCTATTCTTCTGGCAAATAAATACCGCGATACTGAGCGTTATAAAACAAGAAAACAAAAATGGCAGCGAGAAAATGTGCCCTAAACATCTTGAAATTTTTAGGCACTTGCGTGTTTAACGTGTTGACATAGTGTAGGATTGTAAATATTGTGGAGTGCCTAAAGAGTGGAGAGGTGTGTGGGCGTGTTCTGTGGTTAAATGTTGGCGCTCTGTGGGTCACTCTGCAAAAAGGGAGGTCACCAATGTAATAATGCATTTATTTTTACTCATATTTTGGAGAGCTACTGCAACCAGCTGATGGTCCCCCTCTGTTCTCACTGACTCTTACTCACTCTCACATGAGTCCACTGTCTTTTGGTCGCCCCCTGGTGGTTGGCTGACTGCCAGTATGATATGCAGCGCAGCCTGCTTTTTAAATGTTAATATCGCCAACAATCACCCTTATTTAATCGTAGCTGCCAAAATTGTGATCAGGATTCAAATCTGATTAATTGTGCAGCCCTAGCCTGGTGAGTCATTTTCATAAGTTACTACTTTTAGTAAGCAATAATATTGCATATTGTTGTTGAGTAGATATTATGTACAGTATTATGATTTGAATCATGATTTACAATACTAAACCAACTTGTACTAGATTTAGTGCTGCATGGCCAAAGTGGCCTAAAAAGCACTATAGAGTATCATTATTAATTTATTAAGATTACATGTAATGAAAAGCTTCATATTATAGTTTGAATGAACAAACTTGTAGCATCAGATACCATGAATGGAATCATATACAGTTGTGGTCAAAAGTTTACATACACTTGTAAAGAACATGTCATGGCTGTCTTGAGAACTTTCCTCCAGGAGGTCTTATCTTTGTCCATGTGATGTCAGATGAAACACAAATTGAGCTGTTTGGCCACAATACCCAGCAATATGTTTGGAGGAGAAAAGGTGAGGCCTTTAATCCCAGGAACACCATTCCTACCGTCAAGCATGGTGCTGGTACTATTATGCTCTGGGCCTGTGTTGCTGCCAATGGAACTGATGCTTTACAGAGAGTAAATGGGACAATGAAAAAGGAGGATTACCACCAAATTCCTCAGGACAACCTAAAATCATCAGCCCGCAGGTTGGGTCTTGGGTGCAGTTGGGTGTTCCAACAGGACAATGACCCCAAACACACGTCAAAAGTGTAAAAGGAATAGCTAAATCAGGCAAAAATGAAGGTTTTAGAATGACCTTCCCAAAGTCCTGACTTAAACTTGTGGACAATGCTGAAGAAACAAGTCCATGTCAGAAAACCAACAAATTTAGCTGAACTTCACCAATGTTGTCAAGAGGAGTGGTCAAAAATTCAACCAGAAGCTTGTGGATGGCTACCAAAAGTGAAACTTACCAAGGAACATGTAACCAAATATTAACATTGCTGTATGTATACTTTTGACCCAGCAGTTTTGGTCACATTTTCAGTAGACCCATAATAAATTCATAAAGAACCAAACTTCATGAATGTTTTTTGTGACCAACAAGTATGTGCTCCAATCACAAAAAATAAGAGTTGTAGAAATTATTGGAAACTCAAGCCAGCCATGACATTATGTAAACTTTTGACCACGACTGTATCTATGACTTTACTAAGTGACTCACTAATTCAACAATATATTTGATATTTTACACTTACAATATTTGTTATCAAATATAACTACCATATCTCATGTGTTCATGAAATGCCTTATTTTGATGTCGTCAAGCGATGTTCTCAAACAAAACACTGAACTAATGAAATATACTACGGGTGTTGTACATTTTGGAATAGATTATATTGATATGGTGAAGATATTTTCTCAAGAATAACAATGAACTATTGATGTTGTGGTACAGTGAAAAAAAGAGGTGTGGCTTTCAGTGTATAGAATCCAGTAGGTAGATACCATTGGTAAGTTTTCTTGCATTTTCACAGAATTTCTATACATAGGAAATGTCTTCCAAAGCATCTTAAAAATGGTAAAATCTCTCCAAAAGGGCCCGCTTGACCCCCGGCTAATACTTTTCATTTTCTTTTTTTTTTAAGCCATCCCTACTCTCGAGTACACACTTGTGTATTGCATAACAGGGTTTCTTTCTGTTTTGTTTTTTATTGGGGACTGATAAAACAAGACCAAAAACAAATGGTTCTCAAGATATAAAAACCCAGTGTAATTACGGCACACAACAAAAATAAGTCTGTTCTCTGCTTCATAACACAGCCTAAATTCAATACTAATGCATTTTAGTGTCACCAGCTGACAATGATTTATCTGGCTTTGCAATGCTGTCCGAACAATAAATGTTATTGTTGTTATTGTAATGTAGACTGTCAGAAGTAGAGGTGCGATGAACGACACTGCAGTCACTTGCACAGAACAACACCAAATTAAAAAACAAATATTTTGTCAGCAAGCTAATTTAAGTCAGATTCTTCTTCCCATCACTACTTTGTGCAGCAGGAGACCACGAGAGTGTCAGGCGGGTCTGAAGTGCAGCTCTGCACTCCACACTTGCATAATAAGAGTCATTAACGTCAGCACACATCTTTCTGCTTCATTTAGCCGTTCTTAACAAGGGGCATCTATCACGCCCGTGGTACTGCTCCCCGGTCACACTGACCTCCAGCTCTGATTTATTCCAAAACTGTCGCCATGCTTTCGCTGCAGGACAAGATCGTGAACTTTTTTTTTTTAATTACGCGTAAGTCATACCTTTAAAACTTCCATCTGTCCTTGGTGGTACAGGACAGGGTGCCATGGTGGGAAGGTGGGGGTCATATTTGGAAGATGATTAAACACAAGTCCTAAAAAAAATGTGTTGATTCTCTTAAAATGTGTTTTATGGCAATTGCAACCTTGACCACAGCGTCAGTTGCTATGTAGAGTGGCACTTTCCATTATTTTTAGCAGACTGCATTGCAAAATTATTAACCTCCCCACCTTCCTCTCACACAAGATCCACCCAGGTATGGGGCCATATGAATCCCTACTGGTGAGTATCTGCAAGGTGAAACGATTAATATTTTTAATCAGATCAATCGCAGGGTTGCTGCAGATTGATTTTATTAACTCGATCAATCACAAATATTATTGGTTCGGCAACTTGTAACCACCGGATCAACTGCCCATGCTAGAAAATCATCTAACAACATATGTGGTAAGACAGGGGAGACAAACTCGGGCCGGACTATTCAAATCATGGCATTAAAGGCCTAATGAAACCCACTACTACCGACCACGCAGTCTGATAGTTTATATATCAATGATGAAATCTTAACATTGAAACACATGCCAATACGGCCGGGTTAACTTATAAAGTGCAATTTTAAAATTCCCGCCATACTTCCGGTTGAAAAACTCCTTTGGATATGATTTATGCGCGTGACATCACAGAATCCACGGAAGTGGTTGGACCTTGTCGAACCCGATACAGAAACCTCTTGTTTTCTTCAACAAAATTCCACAGTATTCTGGACATCTGTGTTGGTGAATCTTTTGCAATTTGTTTAATGAACAATGGAGGCTGCAAAGAAGAACGTTGTAGGTGGGATCGATCGGTGTATTAGCGGCTAAGTTCATAACTTACAGCAACACAACAAGGACTACTTACTACGCCTAGCCGATGCTTGCCGCCAAACCCACGAATGAAGTCCTTCGTTGCGCCGTCGATCGCTGGAATGCAGGTGAGCACGGCTGTTGATGGGAAGATTAGGGCTGGCTGGCGTAGGTGGAGCGCTAATGTTTTTATCAAAGTTCTGTGAGGTTTCAGGCACAACACCGGTTGCTAAGTTGCTAAATTAGCCTTAGCGTCGTTAGCAACAGCATTGTTAAGCCTTACCAGGCTGAGAATTTTTAACCGTGTAGTTACATGTACACGGTTTAATAGTATTGTTGATCTTCTGTCTATCCTTCCAGTCAGGGATTTATTTCTTTTGTTTCTATCTTCATTTGAGAACGATGCTATCACGTTAGCTCAGTAGCTAAGTGTGTCACCGATGTATTGTCGTGGGGATAAAAGTCACTTTAAATGTCCATTTCGCGTGCTCGACTCTCATTTTCAAGAGGATATAGTATCCGAGGTGGTTTAAAATACAAATCCGTGATCCACAATAGAAAAAGGAGAGAGTGTGGAATCCAATGAGCCAGCTTGTACCTAAGTTACGGTCAGAGCGAAAAAAGATACGTCCATCACTGCCTCTCTAGTCCTTCACTGTAACGTTCCTCATCTACGAATCTTTCATCCTCGCTCAAATTAATGGGGTAATCGTCGCTTTGTCGCTCCGAATCTCTCTCTCCATTGTAAACAACGGGGAATTGTGAAGAATATTACCTCCTGTGGCGTCACGCTACTTCCGGTACAGGCAAGGCTTTTTTTATCAGCGAGCAAAAGTTGCGAACTTTATCGCCGATTTTCTCTACTAAATCCTTTCGGCAAAAATATGGCAATATCGCGAAATGATCAAGTATGACACATAGAATGGATCTGCTATTCCCGTTTAAATAAAAAAAATTCATTTCAGTAGGCCTTTAAAGGCCTAGTAGAGAACAACGACGATAAAGTTCGCAACTTTTGGTCGCTGATAAAAAAAAGCCTTGCCTATACCGGAAGTAGCGTGACGTCAGAGGAGGAAGGGCTGCTCACATTTCCCCATTGTTTACAATGCAGCGAGAGAGATTCGGACCGAGAAAGCAACGATTACCCCATTAATTTGAGCGAGGATGAAAGATTTGTGGATGAGGAACGTTAGAGTGAAGGATTACAGTGCAGTGCAGTACTATTTTTTTTCGCTCTGACCGTAACTTAGGTACAAGGGTTCATTGGATTCCACACTTTCTCTTTTTTCTATTGTGGATCACGGACTTGTATTTAAAACCACCTCGGATACTATATCCTCTTGAAAATGAGAGTCGAGAACGCGAAATGGACATTCACAGTGACTTTTATCTCCACGACAATACATCGGCGAAGCTCTTTAGCTACTGAGCTAACGTGATAGCTTTGTGCTTAACTGCATATAGAAACAAAACAAATAAGCCCCTGACTGGAAGGATAGACAGAAAATCAACAATACTATTAAACCATGGACATGTAAATACACGGTTAATGCTTTCCAGCTTGGCGAAGCTTAGCAATGCTGTTGCTAATGACGCCATTGATGCGAACTTAGCTACGGAACCTCGACAGAGCTATGCTAAAAACATTAGCTCTGCACCTACACCAGCTCTCATCTGCTCATCACGACCCGTGCTCACCTGCGTTCCAGCGATCAACGGTACGACGAAGGACTTCACCCGATCACCGATGCGGTCGGCGGCCCGGAGACGGAGGAAGTCAAGGTGAGGTTGGCGGCTAGCGCGTCTGCTATCCATCTCAAAGTCCTCCTGGTTGTGTTGCTGCAGCCAGCCGCTAATACACCGATCCCACCTACAACTTTCTTCTTTGCAGTCTCCATTGTTCATTAAACAAATTGCAAAAGATTCACCAACACAGATGTCCAGAATACTGTGGAATTTTGAGATGAAAACAGAGCTTTTTGTATTGGATTCAATGGGCTCCGAATACTTCCATTTCAACGATTGACGTCACGCGCATACATCATCATATCGAAACGTTTTCAGCCGGAAGTTTGCCGGGAAATTTAAAATTGCACTTTATAAGTTAACCCGGCCGTATTGGCATGTGTTGCAATGTTAAGATTTCATCATTGATATATAAACTATCAGACTGCGTGGTCGGTAGTAGTGGGTTTCAGTAGGCCTTTAAAAATAAAAAATAAAGCCAACTTCGGCCAAAAATAGAACAAACACATTCTGAAAATAATACAATAAAAATACAGAAAAGAATACCGGCAGTGGTAAAGTTTAGATCCATGAAGGAAAGAAGAAAGTGAATGAATGTTTAGAACTGAATAAATGTACATATGCATAAACATTTGTTTTCCTTTGTATTATTATTTTTAATGAATTAAGTAATGTTTATGACAAAATATTTCCAAAACACAATACAGAATGTGAGATATAACAGGATAATGCATACATTCATCATTCGTTTTCAAAACGGTTACAAAAAAGTGAGACCCCAAAAATGTTCTGTGGGACCCCATTTTTATGACTTGATGGGGTCCCTGGGATCCCGTTTCGAAAATTCCGAACGCCAACACTGATGGAGTATTGGTGAGTGCAAAACACTAGCAGGCGGCTGTGGCCTGCGGGCCTGTTCTAATACTAATCAAATATCATCCCAGGGGCCATAGATAATTCATAACTTTAAAATATTTTGGCTTTGACACTCCTGTGGTAAGATGAACAGCTAGTCAGCCATTTTGTTTGAATGTGCAATTTTTCTGGCTCGTACCAGGGGTGTCCAAACTATTTCCAGCAAGGGCCAAGTAGAGCAAATTTTAAGGATGTTGGGGCCACTGGTATTTTTTATTTTTTACATTGGTGACAATAAAACCAATACAATGTAGGACTAGCAGTATGTACTGATATCTGAAAAACAAATGTGCAGTTTAGCTGTGTCATAGAAAACAAAACAAATGAGCATCATATCAAGTCGAACGTCCTTCAGAAGCTTAATTTCTTTACATTTTACGGTAAAAATTTGGCACATCAGTCGCCAGAATGCTACTGTAAAAAAATACAGAGGTTCCATTTATTAATTTACAGTAATGTGCTGTAAAAATTACAGATTTCACAGTAAAAAAAAAAACCTGGCAGCTCAGTTGACATAATTCTACTGTAAAAATAGCAGTGGTACTGAATTTAAATTTAGAGTAATCTGTAAAATCAAAAATTGTAGGTTTTACGGTAAAATAAAAAGTCAGCACAATCACCAGAATTTTCCCATAAAAATAAAAGTGTTTTAACGATTTTCCATTACAGTAATGGTAAAATTCTGGCCACTACACTGCTGTTTTTTTTGCCGTAAAATCTACAGATATTTTTGTTTTATTTTATTTCTTTTTTATGTTCATGTTATTCTTTGCAAGTATTATTATTATTTCCCCAACTAAGACCTTTTTGAGGGCTTTGGCAAACTCAAAAATGTTGGGTATCTTTGTGTACACGTGTTGATCATAACAGGACACATGGAAATGAACAAAGACCTTACACAGTAAGACGCACAAGTCGTCAGCCATTTGGTTTTTGGCTCTCATTTTTGGGAGGATGTGGGCTGCATCCATTTTTTCTTTGTTTTTGTAATGTTCTTATCTGGGATGTGTTTGTCTATAGCAGGGGTGCTCATTACGTCGATCGCGAGCTACCGGTCGATGGCGGAGGGTGTGTCAGTCGATTGCCAGCCAGGCATCAAAAAAATACCCCTAAAAATTAGCAATCATCAATCTTCCCCAAGGCGTCACTTTAATGACATTCACGGCACCTGAGGGTCTTGTGCGATGACGCTGGCTGCTGCCAGATCATTATTAAGAAAAAATGACCGACAGGAAGGCGAGAAACTTTTTATTTCAACAGACTCTCGTACCTGCCGTCAAAACTCTAAAGACCGACTGCACAGTTCCTGTCTTCATCCTGCCTGTGCTAACAGAAAAAGGGTCTCGGAAAGCTGGCGCGCACAAGGTAGCAAGCTACAATATATTTCTTGTGAAGTGTACAAAAGGGAGTATGAAAGCTGGACAAATAAGATGACACAAACCAACCACTTCCATGTGGTACTGGACAGAAAGGAAGACTTTTTTTCTCCTCCATTTGAAAATGCGGACGTTAACAGCACTGCTGTCTGATTCTAATCAATGCAAGTCATCAGAATCAGGTGATACACCAACTTATATTCTTGTCTTCATGAAAGAAAGGAATCTATATGTGTTAAACATGTTTGTATTATCATTAAACACCTTTAACTTGTTAACAAACACTTATCTTTCATAAATAAATACACATACATCATATACCGTATTTTCCAGACCAAGGGTGCACCGGATTATAAGGCGCACTGCCGATGAATGGTCTATTTTCGATCTTTTTTCATGTATTAGGCACACCGGATTATAGGGCGCATTAAAGGAGTTATGTTTTATTATTTTTTTCTAAATGTAAAACACTTCCTTGTGGTCTACATAACATGTAATGGTGGTTCTTAGGTCAAAATGTTGCATAGATTATGTTTTACAGACAATCTTCAAGACGCTTTCTGACAGCGTCTTCTCCGCGTCATCTTTGTTGTAGCGGTGTAGCGTGCAAGGACGTGGGTGGAAGAAGTGTCAACTAACTGTTTTAATGACATTCAGACTACCTAAATCAATAACGGAGCAGCATCTTCTCATCCGGGAGTGTGTCCCGGAACTCTCTAATAACTGAAGGTCCTTGGGTGAATAATGTTAACTCACTACACCGGTATGTTTTAGCGCTTTCATGGCGAGTTCACTGACAGATATAAGTAAGAACTTTACACTCTTTTATATTAGAAATGGCACATAACAAGAAGATAGAGAAAAAGAAGAAGCTTATCGACTCCGGTGTTGGCACGGACTACAAAGGCGGACGCACGCAATTTTTCAGGATTTATGCAGATCCCAGAAAAGTAGCTTTTGCATAATATTGCAAAACAAAATGCCAAATAATGTCTTACCTTATACACACACCATAATAATACTTGTATTCTTAATTCGCCGACAATCCATCAAGTGGTGCGGCTTCATAGCATACCGAAGTCGTACTAAAACATTTTGATGGATTTTTGAGCGCTGTGTGTAATGTTCTATATTTTCAATGGAACATATACAATTTTGGTGGTGTTTACTTGAGACCTGTCATAGTGCAGTATCTCTTATGTTTGACTGCCATCTACTGGTCACACTTATCATTACACCATGTACCAAATAAGATGGGTTCGAAGTGGGTATGCTCAACCAAAATGATTCCTTACATTAGGCGCACTGGGTTATAAGGCGCACCGTCGAGTTTTGAGGGGGAAAAAAGGATTTTACGTTCACCTTATAGTCCGGAAAATACAGTATATGAATGAGGTAGATCCCCTCGACTTGGATCAATTGAAAAGTAGCTCGCCTGCAGAAAAAGTGTGGGCACTCCTTGTCTATAGAAAGTTTTGCAGGATAATAAAAACGAGCTGCGAGCCGCAATTGTCGGTTTGGACACCCCTGACCTTAACGAACTTGCCATTACAATGTAACCCGGTATACTAGTGTATGTATGGCCTTGATATTGAAATAATTGCCACATTCTTATGTCGTAACATGTTACATTTCCTGCTTTTAGGATTCTGCTGTCTTTTTTGTTCTTGTTGCGGCCTAAAATGCCTGTTTTGAGGCTAATTTTTTTCAATAATGTTGAATCAATTTATAAAGTTAAAGTACCAATGATTGTCACACACACACGAGGTGTGACGAAATTATTTTCTGCATTTGACCCATCACCCTTGATCACCCCCTGGGAAGTGAGGGGAGCAGTGAGCAGCAGCGGTGGATGCGCCCGGCAATCATTTTTGGTGATTTAACCACCAATTCCAACCCTTGATGCTGAGTGCCAAGCAGGGAGGTAATGGGTCCATTTTTATAGTCTTTGGTATGACTCGGCCGGGGTTTGAACTCACAACCTACCGATCTCAGGGCGGATACTCAAACCACTAAGCCACTGAGTAGGTATGATTTTATGAATTAAATGTTTTTGTGTTCCTTATGAACTTTACCTCAACAATAATTGGAAAACAAATGTTGTATTGAGGTTTTACTTGTTTTCTAGAACAACAAAGGGTATCTGTCTTTGTGTAAAAGGTATAAGCACGCTTTTTCTTCAACATTCATTTATGTTGCTGCACATTTAAAGCATGCAGATTAAGAGCATTTGTGAAATGTTGAAAGCGATCTATGGTGATAGTTTTTGTTGGTAATGAGAGATTGTCTTAACACTTCAACATCTCTATTATCGTAACCCGATGTGCCAAGTACAGATGTCCGATAATATCGGACTGCCGATATTATCGGCCAATAAATGCTTTAAAATGTAATATCGGAAATTATCGGTATCGGTTTCAAAAAGTAAAATTTATGACTAAAACGCCGCTGTGTACACGGACGTAGGGAGAAGTACAGAGTGCCAATAAACCTTAAAGGCACTGCCTATGCGTGCCGGCCCAGTCAAATAATATCTACGGCTTTTCACACACACAAGTGAATGCAAGGCATACTTGGTCAACAGCCATACAGGTCACACTGAGGGTGGCCGTGTAAACAACTTTAACACTATTACAAATATGTGTCACACTGTGAACCCACACCAAATAAGAATGACAAACACATTTCGGGAGAATATCCGCACCGTAACACAACATAAACACAACAGAAGAAATACCCAGAACCCCTTGCAGCACTAACTCTTCCGGGACGCTACAATATACACCCCCCGCTACCTAGAACCCCACACATTGAGTATACACACCTGTCTACAGTTTATCATTAGTGTTCACACCTGTTGCCCAGCTAATCATTGCCCTTATTTAAACCTGTCTCGCCATTCACTAGGCGCGGGTCCATTGCTTGCTACACGTGACTATTCGTGTTGGCTTTACGCTATGCTGGCATCTAAATTTTGTTATTTTGCCTTGTGTATTAAAAACACTTTTCTAACCTGCATGCTGCTTGCTAGGGTTATATGGTATACCGGTATTGGTATAGTACCGCAATACTAATTAATTCTATTTGGTACTATACCGCCTCTGAAAAGTACCGGTTCCCCGCCGTCCAAACGTCGTGTCATTGTTGGTTTTACGAGGAGACGAGCATGTTCGGCAGCGCACAATCCCAAAGTACTTACAAGCAGACAGTGTGTAGACAGAAAAGGGAGAATGGAAGCATTTTGGCTTAAAAACTAACGAAAAAGGTGAAGTTAGAACACTGAAACGCCCTCAAGAAGAGGTGCTTTAAGACATGGCTAGCTAGCTAGTTAGCGGCTAATGTCCATCCACAGTCTGCAGTGTTTTAGATACTTCTAAATCACTAATCCTCGCCTCCATGGCGACAAAGTAAGTTTCTTACTTTATTTTTTAGGAATAGCTAAACATGTTTCACTACACTCCGTAGCTCACTGGCGTCAAAATGTAAACAAACGACATTGGTGGATCTACACCTAACTTCCACTGTAATGATACCAAGTACAGGAGCGTATCTAGTCGATACTACTATGAATACATCGATATTTTTTAGCATCACAAAATCTTTTTTTTTTTTTTTTTATTTATATTATGTTTATAAACACAGGAAATACGTCCATGGACACATGAGGACTTTGAATATGACCAATGTATGATCCTGTAACTACTTGGTATCGGATTGATACCTAAATTTGTGCGATCATTCAAAACTAATGTAAAGCATCCAAACAACAGAAGAATAAGTGATTATTACATTTGAACAGAAATGTAGATAAAACATGTTAAAAGAGAAAATACCGTAATTTCCGGACTATAAGCCGCTACTTTTCCCCCTCGTTCTGGTCCCTGCGGCTTATACAAGGGTGCGGCTTATTTACGGCCTGTTCTTCTCCGACACCGACGAAGAGGATTTCGGTGGTTTTAGTACGCAGGAGGAAGACGATGACACAATGATTAAAGACTGACTTTTCATATACCGGTAGGCTGCTTATTTTGATAACGTACAGGCGAGCACTTTGTATTACTTTGCAGCGTTGTATTATTTGTACTCTGCACGAATGCTGTTCGCCATGTCAAAGATGTGAAAGTTTGATTGAATGATTGAAAGATTTATAGTTAATAAATGGGACGCTTTGCGTTCCCAAACAGTCATCTCTGTCCCGACAATCCCCTCCGTGGTAACAGGAACCCCTATATACTACGCTAATTACACATCAAAACCCTGCGGCTTATAGTCGGGTGCGGCTTATATATGGAGCAATCTGTATTTTCCCCTAAATTTAGCTGGTGCGGCTTATAGTCAGGTGCGGCTTATAGTCCGGAAATTACGGTAAGTAAGCAGATATTAACAATAAATGAACAAGTAGATTAATAATTCATTTTCTACCACTTGTCCTTAATAATGTTGACAAAATAATAGAATGATAAATGACACAATATGTTACTGCATACAGTATGTCAGCAGCTAAATTAGGAGCCTTTTGTCAAGACTAGGTCTTTGGCGTGGTTTGCTCTCCCGTGGTGCAAAAGAATTGGAACGGACGTGGCGTGCAGGTAAAGACATGGTTTAATTATTACTATAAACTCAAACAAAAGGTACAAACAAAAGGCGCTCACAGAGGAGGTAACAAAACTTGGCTATGACAAAACAAAAGGCGCGCACAATGGCGGAGAACTATGAACATTAAACAAACAAAAACTTACGTGACAAGGAACTGTGAACATGGCATGAATGTATGATGTCGCCAGGACGAACAACAGAAACAGAAAAGACTATATAGTGACATGATAAGTGAAAACAGGTGCGTGACTAACTGTGAACAGGTGCGTGACATGACAATGTGAAAACGTGAGACAGGTGTGTGTGAGTCCAAACGTGGAACAGGTGAAACTAATGAGTAACCATGGAAACAAAACAAAACCAGGAAGTGAAACCAGGAACTAAGGAAGTGTCCAAAAAACAAAACAGCACATGGCCAAACAAAAACATGAACACAGACATGACAGAACCCCCCCCTTACGGACAGATCCCAGATGGCCAAAAACAAAAAACAGGATCAACAGTCATGGGAGGGAGGGAGGGGGACATGGCGGTGGGTCGCCAGACCAGGTGTCCCCGAATCCACCGGGGCAGAGTCAGGTGGCGGCGGCGGGTAGACCGCCGCTGAACCTGACGAGGTGGGCGACCTGGGAATGGCCACATTCGTGGCAGACGAGGAGGTCGGCGCACCTGGCGTGGCGGACGCCCATGGAATGGCCACATCCTTGGCCGACGAGGAGGTGGGCGCGTTGTCGTGGCAGGCGGCGAAGCTTGGCGTGGTGCGTCAGGCGGCGAAGCTTGGCGTGGCGGGTCTTGACGAGGGTCTTGGTCTTGGCGTGGGTCTTGGTCTTGGTCTTGGCGAGGGTCTGGGTCTTGGTCTTGGACTTGGTCTTGGTGTGGCGGTGCTTGGACTTGGTCTTGGTTTGGGTCACTTGGCGGGTCTTGGTCTTGGTCACTTGGCGGGTCTTGGTCTTGGTCACTTGGCGGGTCTTGGTCTTGGTCACTTGGCGGGTCTTGGTCACTTGGCGGTTCTTGGTCACTTGGCGGTTCTTGGTCTTGGTCACTTGGCGGGTCTTGGTCACTTGGCGGGTCTTGGTCACTTGGCGGTTCTTGGTCTTGGTCACTTGGCGGGTCTTGGTCACTTGGCGGTTCTTGGTCTTGGTCACTTGGCGGTTCTTGGTCACTTGGCGGTTCTTGGTCACTTGGCGGTTCTTGGTCACTTGGCGGTTCTTGGTCTTGGTCACTTGGCGGGTCTTGGTCTTGGCTACTTGGCGGGTCTTGGTCTTGGCTTTGGTCTTGGCGTGGGGCAGCCACGGGCGGCACTTGGCGGCGTGGGGCTGCGACGGGCGGCACTTGGCGGCGTGGGGCTGCGACGGGCGGCACTTGGCGGCGTGGGGCTGCGACGGGCGGCACTTGGCGGCGTGGGGCTGCGACGGGCGGCACTTGGCGGCGTGGGGCTGCGACGGGCGGCACTTGGCGGCGTGGGGCTGCGACTGGCGGCACTTGGCGTCGTGAAGCTGCGACTGGCGGCACTTGGCGTCGTGAAGCTGCGACTGGCGGCACTTGGCGTCGTGAAGCTGCGACTGGCGGCACTTGGCGTCGTGAAGCTGCGACTGGCGGCACTTGGCGTCGTGAAGCTGCGACTGGCGGCACTTGGCGTCGTGAAGCTGCGACTGGCGGCACTTGGCGTCGTGAAGCTGCGACTGGCGGCACTTGGCGTCGTGAAGCTGCGACTGGCGGCACTTGGCGTCGTGAAGCTGCGACTGGCGGCACTGGGCGTGGAGCAGGTACTGGCGGCACTTGGCGTGGAGCAGGTACTGGCGGCGCTTGGCGTGGAGCAGGTACTGGCGGCGCTTGGCGTGGAGCAGGTACTGGTGGCGCTTGGCGTGGAGCAGGTACTGGTGGCGCTTGGCGTGGAGCTGGGCGTGGAGCAGGTGGATCTTGGCATGGTCGAAAAACTGGTGGTGGCGGCCGTGCTGGTGGCTGTGGCTTGGCAGGTCGAAAGACAGGTGGTGGGGGTCGTGCTGGAGGCTGTGTCTTGGCGTGACGAAAGACTGGTGGTTGTGGTCGTGCTGGAGGCTGTGGCTTGGCGTGACGAAAGACTGGTGGTGGGGGTCGTGCTGGTGGCTGTGGCTTGGCAGGTCGAAAGACAGGTGGTTGTGGTCGTGCTGGAGGCTGTGGCTTGGCGTGACGAAGCTGAGCCACCCCACCTGAACAATTCCCAGCCCTAGCCCCCCCCTCAAGGAGCGGATACCAGACGCGCTCCCCGCGGTCTGGAACCGTCTTTTGGGGTGGGCGGAGGGGGTTCAGGAGGAGGGCAGAATCCTCCCCTCTAAATTGTCCAAAATGTCTTTCTTTCCCCCCCACCTGGGCTTTTGTGGGTGAAAAAAAAAATTCTGACTTGGGCGTGATATGAGTCCTGGGGGGCGGGGCATGGAATTTGGGGGGCTTGGATTGAACCGGTAAAGAATTTGGGAAAACAATCTCCAGGTCTGTGGAGTGCTCCTTGAGCTGCCAGGCTGGCTGTTTTCCATTTCCGCCCGGAGGGGGAGGAGCCTGCAGGAGCGCAGCGTGCTGTCCGCTCACCTTCCCTGACATCCTCGGTCTGGAGCGCCGCTTCCGGGACAGGGATGACGTGCCAACGTCCCCGGGCCAAAGGGAGCTGATCGGCACCAGTTTGCCGGTCGGACCCCACATGAGATCCCTGCGCTCCATGGGGGAATGGCGGAGTGTCTCTTCCTCCATCGCGCGGAGGACCTCCCACGTTGCCTCGTCAAAATTGTCCACATTTTTTGCGGGAGAGCTCTTATGCTGGCGACATCTGTCAAGACTAGGTCTTTGGCGTGGTTTGCTCTCCCGTGGTGCAAAAGAATTGGAACGGACGTGGCGTGCAGGTAAAGACATGGTTTAATTATTACTATAAACTCAAACAAAAGGTACAAACAAAAGGCGCTCACAGAGGAGGTAACAAAACTTGGCTATGACAAAACAAAAGGCGCGCACAATGGCGGAGAACTATGAACATTAAACAAACAAAAACTTACGTGACAAGGAACTGTGAACATGGCATGAATGTATGATGTCGCCAGGACGAACAACAGAAACAGAAAAGACTATATAGTGACATGATAAGTGAAAACAGGTGCGTGACTAACTGTGAACAGGTGCGTGACATGACAATGTGAAAACGTGAGACAGGTGTGTGTGAGTCCAAACGTGGAACAGGTGAAACTAATGAGTAACCATGGAAACAAAACAAAACCAGGAAGTGAAACCAGGAACTAAGGAAGTGTCCAAAAAACAAAACAGCACATGGCCAAACAAAAACATGAACACAGACATGACACCTTTGTTTACTTACTGATAAAAGACAAGTTGTCTTGTATGTTCACTATTTTATTAAAAGACAAACTTGCAATAAGAAACATATGTTTAATGTATCGTAACATTTTTTGTTAAAATAAAGCCATTAATGCAATTTTGTGTGGTCCCCTTTATTTAGAAAAGTATCAAAGTACCGAAAAGTATCGAAATACATTTTGGTACCGGTACCACAATATTGGTACCGGGACAACACTACCTGCTATCCTCCGCTTCATTTGGACCCGCCTTACCCTGGATAAATTAATTTTAAACATATAAATACATGTACATATAGAAGTCAGGACGCCAGTGTGTTGCTAATTGTTTATATTAGGGCTGTCAAATAATTATTTTTTCATCAGATTAATCACATTTTGGAATTGTGATTAATCATGATTAATCACAGGTGATTACTGGCTTGCATAATTGGAATTAATTTAAGAATAGACCGCCATTGTTGTACACAAATTCACTTTTATTTTTAGAATTATTATTATTATTATTTTTAAACATTTGACTTCAATGCATTCCATTTATTTGCACAAAACTTGGTATCAGTTTTATCTAAAGTTATTTCAGGATGTATTTTGGAGTGAAATTTGCCAGCGAGCACTCCAGTTGGAGTCTCCGCACTCGTTTTAGTGCTGACGTATGCATTGATCTGGGGCCGTACTTATCAAGCTTCTCAGAATTACTCCTAAGAAGTCTGCTAAGAGTTGACTTAAGAGTAAATAAATTCTTCGCTGAAAGCTGCACTTAAAAGTTAGTTATCAAGCGTCTTACTCACACTTTCAGCGAAGTGTAGGACTGAATCTTAAGTGTCACACTCAGAGCTGAATTACGACATTACTATGTGCCGTAAACGGAATTTTAGGTGACGTCATTTCTGTGTCCATAGAAATGACCAATCACGGAAGGGAATCCGTTGTCTAAGAATAAAGAAATATCTTGGAAATATTTAAGTGGACAATGGGAGTGTATATTTTGACAATAAACTACAAAATAATACAAAACAAACTAGTCCCCGTCGGCACTCACGCTAACGCTCCCTCTCTTCTATCGCCCACACACTCACTGACGTCACTCACCTCACGGCCACACACATACGCTACTGTCATAACATTTTCTTTCCAATTCATTAATTAGGCAACTAATTTGAAACTGGTGTGGGTGGCTCTATATATACTAGCCCACTGCAGCCACATGCAGAAATCAACAAAGAATCGAAAAGTATTAAATCTGTGACAAAAATAATATCCGCTCTGTCTAAACGATACCGTTTGATCAGCTGCTCGTCATCAAAAAAAAACAAAAACATTGTTCCGTTCCCTGAACGTTCGCGCACGTCTCTCTCGCCTCAGTGTCATCCCCTGCTGGCAACTCCTAACCACTTAAGACACCTCTGAAGGTCTCTTAAATATCGTGGAGAGTAGGAGTGATTCTTAGACTTAAGAACGTTGATAAAAAGCTTTTATTCTTAAGTTTGAGAGTAGGACTAAATTTCGCAAATTCTCAGGACTTAAGTGTAAAATGGCACTCTAAGAAGCTTGATAAGTACGGCCCCAGATCACTGACCGTAAAGCAGTGAAGGTAAAAGAGCTTGCATGGGCAAAATAAATGCCATGATTAATCTTAGTGTGTACATGATTAAAACGACAATTCTTTGTGATTAATCACATGAGTTAACTCGTTTATTTTGACACTCAGGCTTAGTAAGCGCCAAAAACAGAAACCAGAAGTAAGTCTAAGGTACGCGGGAGGATTACAACTGTGCTGTTTCAGCATAATTGAGTTGATATGTTGTTACATGTTGCTGTTCTTGCTTCATCTACGTGTTGATTAGACTGTTGAAGATTGGTCAAAATTATGCTTATTGGCCAAAATATGCGAGAAAGTTGCAGGCCACTGGACATAGCCCCACATAATTCACGGGAATTGGTTGACTTTGTTAGATTTAGCATTGCAAATTCTATGGTTATCATTACACTTTCCCCTTTACACATGTAAGAGGTACTACTAGAGGGCAGTGTAGTATCCTAAAACATAAGACAGCCTTTGCCTAATTTGCTTTCTCGTCAAAGGCGCTGCTGACCTTGAATTCAGTTACTTCCTTTAGGAGAGAAGCACAAACATGCTCTTTACCTGCGATTTAAGTGCATTATTGAGATTTTGATGTGTGATTGACTTGTACTGTATGCACGATGAAGGTTGCACCTCATCCGAATGTTAGTGGTTGAGTTGTGCTTTTTTGGATCATATTAATATGTATGATGTATGTATGTATGTACAGACGTGGTCAAAAGTTTACATACACTTGTAAAGAACATAATGTCATGGCTGTCTGGAGTTTCCAAACATTTTTACATTTCTTATTTTTTTGTGCTAGAATGATTGGAGCACATACTTGTTGGTCACAAAAAACATTCATGAAGTTTGGTTCTTTTATGAATTTATTATGGGTCTACTGAAAATGTGACCAAAACTGCTGGGTCAAAAGTATACATACAGCAATGTTAATATTTGCTTACATGTCCCTTGGCAAGTTTCACTGCAATAAGGCGCTTTTGGTAGCCATCCACAAGCTTCTTGTTGAATTGTTGACCACTCCTCTTGACAAAATTGGTGCAGTTTAGCTAAAGTTGTTGGTTTTCTGACATTGACTTGTTTCTTCAGCATTGTCCACACGCTTAAGTCAGGACTTTGGGAAGGCCATTCTAAAACCTAAATTCTAGCCTGATTTAGCCATTCCTTTACCACTTTTGACGTGTGTTTGGGGTCATTGTCCTGTTGGAACGCTCAACTGCGCCCAAGACCCAACCTCCGGGCTAATGATTTTAGGTTGTCCTGAAGAATTCGGAGGTAATCCGCATTTTTCATTGTCCCATTTACTCTCTGTAAAGCACCAGTTCCATTGGCAGCAAAACAGGCCCAGAGCATAATACTACCACCACCATGCTTGACGGTATGAATGTTGTTCCTGGGATTAAAGGCCTCACCTTATCTCCTCCAAACATATTGCTGGGTATTGTGGCCAAACAGCTCAATTTTAGTTTCATCTGACCACAGAACTTTCCTCCAGAAGGGCTTATCTTTGTCCATGTGATAAAAATAAAGTAAGAAAAAAGTAAAAGGTCTATGGCATTGGATAGTCCTAAAGTTGATCAATAGATATTTAAGCGTTGAAAGTAAAACAACTATTAATATATAAGTACACTTTAATGACTGGAACCTAACATTCACCATTGAGGGGAGCCCTATATTGTATTGATTTTGAAAATGAAAAATATCAAAATGGCCCCCGCTTTCCTTCATTTTTCAGTGTGCGGCTCTCAGTGGAATAAGTTTGGACACACGTGTTTTAAACGTTTAAAGTCTTGCAAGACGTGCGTGATGATTTGTTTGAATTTCAGGGCATATTTTGGTTGTACTTCAAATTGTCCAACATCTGCAAGTTCCACTGTGAGTTTGATGTTGAGTACAGGTGAAAGTTTCTTCCATATGAGGGGCAGAAGAGGTGCGAGACAAGGTGGGCGCTATGTTTGACAATCAAGTATTAAACCAATTAGTCACAGTCAGGGGTGGTTTTCCGCGACAGTGACAGTTTTGTTTACTCTGCACTCAAAAACAAATTAAATGTTGTGTCAACAGTGCAGGGAGCGCAGATTGCAAACATGTTTTTCCCCTCCCTTCAAAAAGCAGAAATGAAACAAGCGCTGTTGGAAGATTTAATTCGGAGGAAGCCTCTCTCTCCCTGTGAGGCCACAAAAAGTCTTCAATGAACAGCAAACACAGCTTGTACTGTCAAGTTACAGCCTCAGGATTTGTTGGGAAGCCATCCCCTCAAAAAATCTGATGAAATCTGAATTGTACAAAAGCTGAAGCCGTGAAGGCACCGTTGGTGTGGGATTGTCAAGTTCGCTGGCCTTTGTGCACACGGGAAGGCCAAAACAAATTACTTGAAATTTGGGATTCAACATGCCATGTACCGTATTTTCCGGACTCTAACCCGCTTCACTTTGAACCCTGCGGCTTATAAAACGGTGCAGCTAACGGCCATCTTTTGTATTCAACAAATAGTTTTCATATTACACAGACAGAGACACTGAAAAGCTGTTTTTGTGAGTACCAAGGCGCCATTTTGGACAAGTTTGCTCACTGCAGGTGCTGTGGGTTGAAAATGTACTTTGTTTTGTGCCTTAAACCGGAAGTATGACCATCCATAGCGTTTTTGCTCGAAAGGATTCTTCATTCATCACTCCAGGCAACGTTCCTAAGTCTTACAATATAACTAAACAATTATACTTACGAAACCGCCCCATGTGTTGTCTGTTGGAGTGTTCTCATGATAATTGTACGTGCTATTGTAATGTAATCTAGTTAGCACTAGCAAATATGCTAACACGTTTACAAGTGTCTGTTAGAATTATGTACATACAATAGCATTATTGTATGTATTGTTTCAGTTTCGTAAATTCACCAAAACGTCACCGTGAACTTATTGAGTCTGTTCAGCTGATTGGAGGGCTAGCTTCAGCAGCGAGTAGGTCCATGACGATGACTCCTGTTTTGTTTGATCAGCCGTTTTACTGCTGTGTGACAGGCACCGCTTGGAAACAATTATAAACAAAATATCTCTTTTCACAACGTATATATCTGCGATTTATAATCTAGTGCAGCTAATATATGTAAAAATATTAATTTCTTCTAAAATTTGGTGGGAGCGTCTTAAATACCGGGGCGCTCGATAGTCCGGAAATTACGGTATGCTTGCTTTGAGCTTTACACAGTATCATAATTAATAAAAAGGATGTTCTCTCGTCAAGAAAAGCTTAATTGCATTATTCCAGAACCCATCCATCCATCCATTTTCTACCGCTTGTCCCCGATTAAAAAAAATTAATTAAAAAAAAAACCTCTACTATTCATTATACCTGAATTAGAATGAAAGAAAATTGAGTTATTTGTGGCCTTCAGAAGTTCTTTGCAAAGGTGGCAGTGGCTTTTACAGATTCAAAAGCAATCTATTTACTTTTGTCTGTGAGAATGCACATTCTTTTATAAATGTGTGTGTGTGTGTGTGTGTGTGTGTGTGTGTGTGTGTGTGTGTGTGTGTGTGTGTGTGTGTGTGTGTGTGTGTGTGTGTGTGTGTGTGTGTGTGTGTGTGTGTGTGTGTGTGTGTGTGTGTGTGTGTGTGTGTGTAATCGCAAATGACTGTGTTGTGTATTCAGAAAGGTAGAGTCTCATTGAAATCCCTCCATCAAAGCTGACTTAAATGCTTTGCCGGGCAGGACAAACGTTGAGGTTCTTGTCAACCCTAAAAGCATTTTCCCACCACGAGGACCAATAAGCGGCACCATTGCCCTCTCGCCAAGGTCCTTGCTGCTAAAAAGAGCAAAGTCTGAAATGATGTAAAGAGGCTATATCCTCAGGTCAGCGCGGGCCAGTCTATCGCTGAAGCAACGGGTAGTAAACGTTCCCTGCAGGCACCCATAGCTCAGAAGGTAACAGCACAACAAGTTGAAAATGTAAAAAAAAGCAATCATCCCCAGATGTCCTGCAAGTAGCGTCTCTCCTCTCGTAGCGTGGCCAGTCGCTTCATGGCGTCCAGTTGGTCCACCTGGAGCTCCGCCTTGATCATCTCCATCAGGGTGTCGTTCACGTCTTTAGCCATGTTCTTTGCGTCCCTGGAGACGACAAATGGGTCAATTACATGACCTGTTTAGTTTTCACTTTTAAAAAATCTCATCTGTTCATGCCATGTATAACTTTACTCTCTGAAATAGATTTAATTTAAATAAGGTTTCACTATATACAAACAATTTTAGGGCTGTCAATGTTAACACATTTGTTATATTAATCATGTATAAATGCAGCTTAATCAAATCGATTTTGAGCGCATATACTCTTTTACTTTAACCTGGTCAGTGATCAGGTCAATGTGGGGTTGTCACAAATACCAACACTTTGATACCACGCCAATACCAAAACTGAAACAATACATCTCTATCAGCTTTTTTCAGTATCGTTAGTCACTTTATTTTCGAGCTGCCTCAGTTCATTTTGTCCACTCTTTATTACTTTTGTACTTCAGTAATCCCTCGTTTATCGCTGTTAATTGGTTCCACACACCACGATAAATGAATTTCCGTGAAGTAGGATTCATTAATTATAAATCAAAAATATAAAATCATGTTTACTACCTTCTAGATACATTTTTCAACATTATGAGAGCCCTTTACACATGAAATAACACCCTTTAGTCACATTTACATTCTTTTAATCCAATATAGTAGGGGTGAAACAGTTTTATGAACAGCACGGTATTTCGGTATCAAAATCATCACAATAATGCCGTGACATGAGACGGTATAAAAGGAAAACTTGGTTAGTGTAGTTTTTTGCTGGCACTTTTGAACTGGCTGGTCTGGAAGTAAACTACATCTCCCAAAACTCCCTGCGAGGTCGTAAACAAGAGAGAAAAGATTGTTTCTTCAGACATTTCCTGAAGTTTTCATCAAAATCTATCTATAACTTTTTGAGTTATGTTGCTAACAAACAAACAAACACTAGTGAAAACACATCCTCGTTGGTCTGCGTACTGCAAGGCAAAGTCGCTGCCTTCTTCTGGAGTGTTTCCAAGACGACCAAGCTTTTTTTATGGACATATACAGCTAGTATATCGTACCGTGGCCTTGATATCTTTATAATATCGTACTGTGAGATTTTGATAGTTACATCCCTATTGTTTTACATTTGTTACACTGGATTAATCTTGTCTCGATAGCAATATTTTGGTACCGGTACCAAAATTATTGTGATACTTTTCTAAATAAAGGGGACCACAAAAAAATCTATTTTTGGCTTTATTTTAACAAAAATGTTAAGGTACATTAAACATATGTTTCTTATTGCAAGTTTGTCTTTTAATAAAATAGTGAACATACAAGACAACTTGTCTTTTATTAGTAAGTAAACAAACGAAAGGCTCCTAATTTAGCTGCTGACATATGCAGTAACATTGTGTCATTTATCATTCTATTATTTTGTCAAAATTATTAAGGACAAGTGGTAGAAAATGAATTATTACTCTACTTGTTCATTTACTGTTAATATCTGCTTACTTTCTCTTTTAACATGTTCTATATACACTTCTGTTAAAATGTAATAATCACTTATTCTTCTGTTGTTCGATACTTTACATTAGTTTTGGATGATACCACAAATTTGGGTATCAATCCGATACCAAGTCATTACAGGATCATACATTGGTCAAATTTCAAAGTCCTCATGTGTGCAGGGACATATTTCCTGAGTTTATAAATATAATCTAAACTTATAAAAAACGATAAAAGATATTGTGATGCCAAAAAATATTGACGTAAACATAGTAGTATCGACTAGATACGCTCCTGTACTTGGTATCATTACAGTGGATGTTAGGTGTAGATCCACCAACGGCATTTGTTTACATTTTGACGCTGGTGAGCTACGGTGTGTAGTGAAGCATGTTTAGCTATTCCTCGTCCTGCAGGGATGATACTTGTAAGAAACTTACTTTATTTGTCGCCATGGAGGTGAGGATTAGTGTTTTAGAAGTAGCTAAAACACTGCCGACTAGCTAGCCATGTCTTAAAGCACCTCTTCCTGAGGGCGTTTCAGTGTTATAACTTCACCTTTATCGTTAGTTTTTAAGCCAAAATGCGTCCGTTCTCCCTTTTCTGTCTACACACTGTGTCTGCTTGTAAGTACTCTGTGATTGTGTACTACCGAACATGCTCCTCTGCTCATGAACCAGAAATGACACGACGACGACGGATGGAGGGGGGGCGCGGTGGACCGGTACTTTTTCAGAGGCGGTATAGTACCGAATATAATTAATTAGTATTGCGGTACTATATGAATACCGGTATAGCGTACAACCCTACACTGGATGTTTATATTGTTTAAAGACACTTAACTGAACTTTTTTTTTTTTAATATATACAAATATAAATATATATTTATATATGTGTGTGTGTATATATATATATATACAGTATGTATATAGATATATTGTGTGCGTGCGCGCGTGCGTGTATATAAATATAAATATGTATACACTTGTTTATAGTAATATGATTGGAAAGTTTGAACATTATGTTTGTGTTCAATTAGAGTAAGTGTGTTTATCCTAAACATTCTTGCCACTTAATTTTACACAAATTTTTTTAGGTGGGTGACATATACCACAAAAATATCGCACCGTGGGCTTAGTACCGTGATAATATCGTACTGTGAGGTTTTGATACCGTTACATCTCTACAATATAGTAATGCAGCCTGAGGCTGAGCCACTCAGTGGCCACAATAATGAACAGTGCGATCTGATTTGTTTGGTCTCCTCCAGTGGACAGATGGATGGAATCGTATCGGCAACCAGAAATTCTGAATCTAATCGTTAAAACAAATCGTTACACCCCTAGTTATTACCTAAATAAATAAGTCAACCAGTGACCTGGACCAGACTTTGGAGGTCCCATGCAGTTTGTATTTACTTTAAGTCAAGTCCTCAACATTGCAATTTGGGTGTATACAGTGTATGACGAGCCAAATAAATCTTGAAACCTGACAGCTCGTATTTTGCAGTTGCAGCATTTTGGGAGAGATCCATCATCCTGGTAATGTAGTTTAGTATTTAATTCATTGCGTCATGATGTTTCTACGATCATTTAGGAGAAGCAGGTAGCCTGGCAGTGATAAAACAGAGACCTTCTAGATAAATCATAGGACCCTTGCTATAAAAGTGTTGATGTGGCTCATTACTATGCGTCATTCATTGTCTTCCTGAAAAGGTACTGTTGGAAACAAAGAGAGAAGACTTGTATAGAAGTGGTAACTATGCACAAAAGCTCTCAAATAAATCAGCCCACCCCAATTATTGTCTTTTACGCCCCCCCTAAAAAGATGAAAAATATTTTGCGCCCCCCACTCTCAACCGTGACTATAAATAGTATCATTTTTTTATAAAATTGTTATAAGTACACCTCTGTGTTGGGAACTCGCATGGCTGCTGTTTTGTGACCCCAAGATGCAAGAACCAGGAGAGCGAAGAGGAGGTAAAATGAGTTTTAATCTCAAATGAAGCAGTCTTGCATAAACGTTCCAACATAAAGTGTTACTATCGAGCACTGAGGAGTGCTCGAGACAAGGCATAAATAGGATACATGTTGATTGGCAGCCGGTGTATCAACGGCAGCTGAGGGAAAAAACAGTGCTCCGCGGAACAAACAGGAAATAGAACAAAATAAGAACACTGACGGGAAGTAAATACAAAAACAAGGAAACAAACAAAAATGAAGTGACCGATCGTCACACTCTGCATAGCATTGTATCCTTAATACACTTGTCTTTCCTCGTCTCACAGAGCAGTCCCAGTGCAGCCAAGCGCTTACATACGCTTCTTCATATTCTAGTACCAGGGTTTCTGCAGGTATCAACAATTATAATGTAATGCTTTTAATGCCCATGTCCTATTGCAGATTATTACAAAACACAAAACCAGTGAAGTTGGCACGTTGTGTAATTCGTAAATAAAAACAGAATACAATGATTTGAAAATCCTTTAACTTATATTCAAATGAATAGACTGCAAAGACAAGATATTTAATGGTCGAACTGACAAACTTTTTTTTCTGCAAATAATCATTAACTTAGAATTTAATGGCTGCAACACATTGCAAAAAAGTTGGCACAGGGGCATTTTTACCACTGTCTTACATGGCCTTTCCTTTTAACAACACTCTGTAAACGTTTGGGAACTGAGTAGACCAATTTTTTAAGCTTTTCAGGTGGAATTATTTCCCATTCTTGCTTGATGTACAGCTTAAGTTGTTCAACAGTCCGGGGTCTCCGTTGTGGTATTTTAGGCTTCATATTGCGCCACACATTTTCAATGGGAGACAGGTCTGGACTACAGGCAGGCCAGTCTAGTACCCGCACTCTTTTACTATGAAGCCACGCTGTTATAACACGTGGCTTGGCATTGTCTTGCTGAAATAAGCAGGGGCGTCCATGATAACGTTGCTTGGATGGCAACATATGTTGCTCCAAAACCTGTATGTACCTTTCAGCATTAATGGTGCCTTACCAGATGTGTAAGCTACCCATGCCTTGGGCATTAATACACCCCCATACCATCACAGATGCTGGCTTTTGAACTTTGCACCTATAACAATCCGGATGGTTCTTTTCCTATTTGTTCCGCAGGACACGACGTCCAGTTTCCAAAAACTATTTGAAATGTGGACTCGTCAGACCACAGAAAACTTTTCCACTTTGCATCAGTCTATCGTAGATGAGCTCTTGGCCCAGCGAAGCTGGCGGCGTTTCTGGGTGTTGTTGATAAATGACTTTGGCTTTGCATTGTAGAGTTTTAACTTGCACTTACAGATGTAGCGACGAACTGTCCCAGTGGTTTTCCGAAGTGTTCCTGAGCCCATGTGGTGATATCCCTTACACACTGATGTCGGTTTTTGATGTAGTACCCGTCTGAGAGATCGAAGGTCCGTAATATCGCTTACGTACAGTGATTTCTCCAGATTCTCTGAACCTTTTGATGATATTACGAACCGAAGATGGTGAAATCCCTAAATTCCTTGCAATAGCTCGTTGCGAAATGTTGTTCTTAAACTGTTCGACAATTTGCTCACGAATTTGTTCAAAGTGGTGACCATCGCCCCATCCTTGTTTGTCAACGACTGAGCATTTCATGGAAGCTGCTTTTATACCCAATCATGGCACCCACCTGTTCCCAATTAACCTGTTCACCTGTGGGAGGTTCCAAATAAGTGTTTGATGAGCATTCCTTAACTTTCACAGCTTTTTTGAAACATGTTGCAGGCATCAAATTCCAAATGAGCTAATATTTGCAAAAAATAACAAAGTTTTCCAGTTCGAACGTTAAGTATATTGTCTTTGCAGTCTATTTAATTGAATATATGTTGAAAAGGATTTGCAAATCATTGTATTCTGTTTTTATTTACGATTTACACAACGTGCCAACTTCACTGGTTTTGGGTTTTTGTATATAACGCCAAAAGCATACAATTCTCTGTGTAGTCAAAATTGTCGAAATATTTATATTAACTGTGGCCAAATTAGGCATAATAATAACGCAATAAACATATTTTTCATTACAATATTTTTTAAACCATTGTAATTGGAAGGTCAATACCTTAAATAGGTAAACCTACAGAGAAATAAAATGGACTCTCAATATTTATTAGCAAAAATACCACTTAAGTAAATATTGAACATCTTGAAGTGCAGTTTTCCCTTAATTAGAAAAACTGGTTTGTTTTGTTGTCTCCTTTGTTGCCAATTGCGTCGTATGACATTTTGAATGCCTCCAGACATCATATTTAATGCTTTTAAATGCTATTTGAGGCCTTAATTTTTGCAAAATCAATGCTTTTTAATATCCTGCAGAAACCCTGGGTACGGCAAAAAAGAATGTTTCCCGAAGTCACAGCGCCCCCCCGGGGGGGCCCGCTCCACTATTTGAAAAGGTTTGAGGTAAATCAACGCCCTAACTCTAATTCAGTCCTTCTCAAATAGTGGGGCGGGCCCCCCTGGAAGAGACGCTTGTGACCTCGGGGAACATAATTTTTTTGGCCGTACCAGAATTTGATGAAGTGTATGTCGCACTTGGCTTTACTGTAATCACGGTGGGAGACGAGGAAAGACCGGTGTGTGTTTCCTTTAATGTTAATAAGCTTACAATGTTATGCAGATGTATAGTTATAACAATTTTATAGAAAAATGATACTATTTATAGTTACTAATTATAGAATTCACGGTAAACCAATATCACGCTTGATTGTTATGTCACAAAAAGCAAATAAATACTAAAAGTTGTGTCCCAGTACTTTTGTGTATTGTGTGTACATACCCACAAACATAGAGGCAACCGTTGCCCTTAAGCAGGATGTTGATGATGTCATGGCTATGGAGCAGCAGGTTGTGTTGGACATATCTTGGTGGTCCTCCTGAGATTCTGGCCTCTTCCTCCTTTGTCTCATCTCTGGAGAAACATACCTTCAGGTGGTTCAAGGTACCACTGGACACAAAGCCCTCCAGTTCTTCTCTGTGGAACAAAGACAAAAAAACAATGCCTGGGCTTAAAAGAATAAATAAACCTGGACACTCAAACTGATGGCCTTGTGACACATCCCCTTAAGATATTCAGTGGCAGAAACATGTTTTCTGAGAACAAGAAAAACTGTCAAGCTCAATAGAACAACACTGGCGTGCAAAAGGTCCAAGGAAAGCTGTGCCAGACAGCTCATTTATTTTGCTTAACAAGAAAACTAGAAAGGTCGAGTCACCGTTCTAAACACATTTCTCTAATCAATCCTGCTGTTGGGTATAACCTTGCTTCCGAGGAGAGGTGTGCTCGCCAACTTAACTCCTCTGCCTTTGCATCTGCTGGGCTTGGGTGCTATTGGCAGGAGGAGGACAATGGCATGGAGATCTTTGAAAAAGATTATCCAAGCGTGCTGTGACTAAGCTCCTAAGGAACGGTCGACATACACAACACTAAAAAGGGATGTATAGATTTCTTACCTGACGTTCTTATGACTGTGTGTAGAAATGCCATAATTGAGGGGTGAGAGGTTGCCATTGTTTGTTGTGCATGTTAGTGCATAGGCAGGTGAGCGAAGGAGATCACCATGAGATGTGCAAAAGTCTGATGCCTTATGTCAAATACTGCTTTTACAGCCCTTTGAGACTTTTGTGATTTAGGGCCATATAAATAAACATTGATTGATTGATTGATTTTACAACCACAGGAGCATGGCAGTTTTTCAAGACGTACCGATATGTTTTTGTGTTTTGTGTGTGACCGTGTTTTGACCATATTACTGTTCTATGTCATTGTTTTTGGGGGGCTTTAAACCATTGGTCCCCAACCCTACCACTTGCGTTCCCACAAACCTCTTGTTTCGGATTTATCCTAGTTACAAAGTAGTCACGTTTTTTTTCAGCGTGCTTAATAAGAAAGCTTGTTGACTTTGTTTAATTTTCACAACTGCTGGTATAGTGATTAACTTTGACTCTTATTTGACGGCACAGTGAAATAAATGTTTTTGTATATTTTTGGAATAAGATAATTTAAATGGATTTATCGACTTTAACATTTTGTATCGATTAGCATGATTATCGCTGTATTTTTGAATGTTCTCAAAAAGTACTCCTTTACACACGTAAATCTTTTGACCAATTTTTTTGTAAAGGGGTTATATTATGATTTTTTTCATTATAATTTTTTTCTACAAAATTTGCATAGCTGGATAATCTTTTACAGACCACCTTCAAGCCGCTTTAAGACCGTCTCTTTAGGATACACCGTTTCGTGAGCAGTCTTATTTACGTGCCTCCACTTCGACTGTGTCTTCTCCTCGTCAGCCATGTCATAGTTTTAGACCTTCCAAATTGGGTCTACTGACAGATATTAGTTAGAACTAGGGTTGTCCAGATACCAGTATTTTGGTACCGGTACCAAAATGTATTTCGATACTTTTCTAAATAAAAGGGGACCACAAAAAAATTGCATTATTTGCTTTATTTTAACAAAAAATCTTACAGTACATTAAACATATGTTTCTTATGGCAATCAAAGAACAATTATGCCCTTAAATAAAATCTACACTTCTGTTAAAATGTAATAATAACATATTCTTCTGTTGTTTGGATACTTTACATTAGTTTTGGATGATACCACAAATTTAGGTATCGATCAGATACCAAGTAGTTGCAGGATCATACATTGGTCATATTCAAAGATCTCGTGTGTCCAGAGACATATTTCCTGAGTTTATACATATAATATGAATTTTAAAAATAGGGAAAAAGATTTTGTGGCGATAAAAAATATAGATGTAATCATAGTACTATCGACCAGATACGCAATTGTACTTGGTATCATTACAGTGGATGTCAGGTGAGATCCACCAATGGCATTTGTTTACATTCAGGCGCGCTAGCTTTTGTTAGCTGTGATGCCGGTGAGCTGTTGTATCCTCCTACGGTGTGTAGTGAAGCATGTTTAGCTATTCCTTGTCCTGCAGGGATGATACTTGTAAGAAACTCACTTTATTTGTCGCCATGGAGGCGAGGATTAGTGATTTAGAAGTAGCTAAAACACTGCCGACTGCGGATGAATGTTCACTGCTAGCTAGCTAGCTAGCTATGTCTTAAAGCACCTCCTCCTGGGGGCGTTTCAGTGTTATAGCTTCACCTTTATCGTCAGTTTTTAGGCCAAAATGCGTCCGTTCTCCCTTTTCTGTCTACACACCGTGTCTGCTTGTAAGTACTCCGTGATTATGCGCTGCCGAACACGCTCCTTTGCTCGTAAACCAGCAATGTCATGACGTGACGACGCGCCGTCATGCCCGTTGGAAAAAAAAAAAGAAAAAACATTTGGGGGAACCGGTACTTTTTAAACAGAGTGTAGTACTGTTTTTGATTCATTAGTACCGCGATACTATACTAGTACCGGCATACCGTTTAACCCTAGTTAGAACTATACAGTATGCTACTTTTTATTAAAAATGGCAACAGCTGAGGATGTATGTGCATGTAACCTCTTCACACACGACTGTGTGGCCTCCCAGATCAACACCAGTATCATCAAGTTTGCAGATGATACTACGGTCGTCGGACTGATCACCGGGGGAGCTGAGGCAGCATACAGAAGGGAAGTAGCGGAACTGGTGGCCTGGTGTCAGGATTATAATCTCTCCTTGAACACAGACAAGACCAAGGAGATGATTATTGACCCACGGAGAAGGAGTGCACAGTACACACCTCTGTACATAGGGGGGACAGAGGTGGACAGGGTGAAAACCTTTAAATTCCTCGGGACCCACATCAGCGAGGACCTCACCTGGGATCACAACACCCATCCATCCATCCATTTTCTACCGCTTATTCCCTTCGGGGTCGCGGGGGGCGCTGGAGCCTATCTCAGCTGCATTCGGGCGGAAGGCGGGGTACACCCTGGACAAGTTGCCAACAAACAATAAAGAAAGCCCAGCAGCGACTGTACTTCCTTAGAAGGCTGAGAAAATTTGGCATGCCACCCAAAATTCTAAGCAACTTCTATAGAAGTACGGTTGAGAGTGTCCTTACCAGCTCAATCACGGTCTGGTATGGAAACTGCACTGCTAAGGACAGGAAGGCACTCCAGCGAGTGATTAAAACTGCTCAGTAGATATCAGGAGCAGCCTTCCCCTCACTACAGGACATGTACTCTACCAGGGCCACCAGGAGAGCACACAACATCATAAAGGACAGTACACACCCCCAGCACAGTCTCTTCAGCCTCCTACCATCAGGCAGACGATACAGGAGCCTGAAATCCAGGACTACGAGACTGACAAACAGTTTCTACCCACAGGCCATCAGGCGTTTTACTTTTGTCTTTTTGAACAAAAGACAGCTACCATGACCACCCCTGAACTGTGAACCATCACTGTAGACACTTTTCACCTTTTATCACTAAAGACACTTTAACTGCTGCTGTGACCAAATGTCACCTCCATATTTATACTGTTGACTGTCAATCAGAATGTGCAATAATGTTATGTTACTTACTGTGCCTTGTATATACATTTGTATTTTTATTTTAGCTAAGTACCGTGTGACTTGTTGAAGGGTGGACAAGCAAAGTAAGATTTTCATTGTACGGCAAACTGTTTGTTTAACTGTGCATATGACAATAAACAATCTTGAATCTTGTACGAGCCAGTCTGCCCCACAACAAGAGGATAGAGAAAAAAAGGAGCTCCTTGACAACAGTGTCGGACTACAATGGCGGACTTGCTCAAAGCTCTTCGGGTGAATCTCTACCATATATGGGGAAATTCGCTGACGTCACACTTGGGGAAAAAGGGCACAAACTTGGCAAATTCCACACGGCTTGTTTGGAGGAAGTATGAAGGAAGGCAAGATTGTTTTATAAATATCTCCACCATGTCTCCATAGTTTAATTTCACATTTTCAGGATTTATGCAGATCCCAAATACACAAAAACAGGTACCAATAGGTAAGAAAAGCTGGTTTTGCATAATAAGTCCCCTTTAAGTAACTACAATAGGTAGACACACTGTAAGAAAACCCCGTATTTTGCAGGTTTTCTACTTCTTATGCTTTACCGATTTTATTGTTATTATTTTATCTGTTTTAAAGGCTAAGCTTCTATTGTTTTGAATATTGGTTTACTTTAAAATGTATTTAAATGAAAACTGCGTAACAAAAAACATATATTCTTTTTTTTATTATTTCTTGGTCCTTAAATGCACCGTAAAACACTTCCGGCTCTTTTTTTCTCAATCAATCAATGTTTATTTATATAGCCCTAAATCACAAGTGTCTCAAAGGGCTGCACAAGCCACAACGACATCCTCGGCTCAGATCCCACATCAGGGCAAGGAAAAACTCAACCCAATGGGACAATGAGAAACCTTGGAGGGGACTGCAGATGAGTATACAAATTAGTTTTAAGATGGGACTTAAATGCTTCTACTGAGGTAGCATCTCTGTTACCGGGAGGGCATTCCAGATTACCGAATAGAAAACGCTCTATAGCCCGCAGACTTTTTTTGGGCTCTGGGAATCACTAATAAGCCGGATGTCATGTTCGGGACGCATGGTGATGCGGGATTTTTTGTTCTCCCAAGATGCAAAGGACGAAAACCGGACAGGACTTGCAGGTAACGACATGATTTAATTATAAAATAACACAAAACTGGTACCAAAACAGAAAACAAACCGACAGGACGAGGTGCCGAGCGCACCGGAAGCTAAGGCTAACACTTAGCACAGACTGTGACTACTAGCAGGAGCTAGGAAACTAGAACAAACCTACGTGGCAATCGCGGGATGCAAAACAAAGAAGCCAGACCGACTGACTGAGAAGGCAGGCTTTAAATAATAATCTCAATGATGACCAACAGGTGCGTGTCGGGAACCCCAGCGGCAGGTGAACGTAATAAGCTACTATGGTAACCAACTAAGAGGTGCATAAACAGGAACTAGAATGGGACCAAGACTAACAGAAAAAACACAAGTGACCCGAAAACCCAAACAGAATATGATCCGTGCAGCGGATCCTAACACCGGAGTTCTTTGAACGCAGATTTCTTGCCGGACATATGGTACAATACAATCGGCAAGATAGGCTGGAGCTAGACCATGTAGTATTTTATACGTAAGTAGTAAAACCTTAAAGTCACATCTTAAGTGCACAGGAAGCCAGTGCAGGTGAGCCAGTATAGGCGTAATATGATCAAACTTTATTGTTCTTGTCAAAAGTCTAGCAGCCGCATTTTGTACAAACTGTAATCTTTTAATGCTAAACATAGGGAGAACCGAAAATAATACGTTACAGTAATCGATACGAGACGTAACGAACGCATGAATAAGGATCTCAGTGTCGCTAGTGGACAAAATGGAACGAATTTTAGCGACATTACGGAGATGAAAGAAGGCCGTTTTAGTAACACTCTTAATGTGTGACTCAAACGAGAGAGTTGAATCGAAGATAATACCCAGATTCTTTACCGAGTCGCCTTGTGTAATTGTTTGGTTGTCAAATGTTAAGGTGGTAATAAATAGGTGTCTGTGTCTAGCAGGACCGATAATCAGCATTTCCGTTTTCTTTGCGTTGACTATAGAATGATCACTTTGTTCTAAGAGCACAGCTTGTAAGTTAAATGTGCACCGTTGAATATCTTAGTTGCTCAGACAGTAATGTGTTTATAGAAGTTTAGATTGGGGTATGTTGTTTCTAAATGGGGAAATATGTTAATGTCTCTTGTTTTCATGTTAGCATTTAAGCTAGCGCCAGTCAGTTTGTGAGTTTTTGAGTATCTATCGTTACATCCTTGATTAAAACTTAAAATAATAATAACCTACTCTTTGAAGATGTCTGACATATGTAGGTTATTGGTGTTGCTGCAATCAATAAGTTTATATGAGGAAGATTTTTAGCATAGAAAACAGATTTTCTATATTCCATGGTACGGGCCTACAAATCCTAGTGAACAAGAATCTACAAAAATGAGTCATGTAAGTGGGTTGTTCTGATTCCGCTAACCAATTTAAATGGAGTACTCCTCCACACGGGGGGCTCATGTAACACAGACTAATAGCTTTGGTCAACACCGTTGGGGGTGTTTCTCAAAGAGGCCCACACAGTGTGCAAACACTACCTGGCTGTCTGCTGGTATTGAACTAGTAGACAGGCGGAAAAAATGGGCAGAAAACCACACTGCCTGTGATCCTATTCTTGTGTGATTAAGGACGCTAATCCACGCACACTATTAATCCTGTGGAACAACTTGATCAGTGCACCAGTGCTGAGCAAACAGTGTTACGACGAGGATCTTTAATTAGTATGCAGACAAGAGAATAAAACCAAGCAAAATGGGCCAGAAAAAGAAGAGCATATGATGGGGATTTTCATTCAAACAAAAAAAGACAAACGTGGTTATGGTTCCTCGTCTTTACTCCTAACAAACTACCATACTGAGCAGAAATGTAAGGCAGTATTTGTTTCCAGTCTGAAAAAGACTCCTAGTTTGTAGTCCGGGTCTAGAAAAGCATTTATGTAAACCAACAGGTCACGTCAGCGCGTACTTGCCAACCTTGAGACCTCCGATACCGGGAGGTGGGGGGTGGGGGTGGGGGGCGTGGTCGGGGTGGGCAGGGGGCATGGTTAAGAGGGGAATATATTTAAGCTAGAATTCACCAACTCAAGTATCCATCCATCCATTTCTACCGCTATATGTATGTATGAAATACTTGACTTTCAGTGAATTCTAGCTATATATATATATTGATTTTATTATATATATAAATAAAAGAAATACTTGAATTTCAGTGTCCTGGAGGCTATCCAGTAGATGGCAGTATTGTCCTGTTTAAGAGTGTCACAACATTGCTGTTTACGGCAGAAGAACTGCTTTACGGTAGACTAAACGTGACTGCTGTTGTTGTGTGTTGTTACCGCGCTGGGAGGACGTTAATGAAACTGCCTAACAATAAACCCACATAAGAAACCAAGAACTCTCCCTCGATCATTCTACAGTTATGACGTCATTGGGCAGGCAAGCTGTTTATATTGTGGGAAATCAGACGTGAAAACAGGCTGTCCCCACTCAGGTCCGCATTGAGCTGGAGGGGGCGTGGCCTCCAGCTCCGGCTGAATACCGGGAGTTTGTCGGGAGAAAATTTCTGCCGGGAGGTTATCGGGAGAGGCGCGTTTAGGGAGTCTCCCGCTAAAAACGGGAGGGTTAGCAAGTATGCGTCAGCGGTGTCACCAGATTTGTACAGTCATGAAAAATTTCCAGGCACTGAAAAAGTTGTGGAAAATTATGTTTTTTCAGAGTTTAAAGTTTTAAAAAAGTAATGCAAATATATCTGAAAATTCATTAATCAAAACAAAATCGATGTACCGTAATGAAGTGTGAATTGCTGCGGACCATTGTGATATTTTGATGGTGTGAAAAATGTGTGACGTGCAAGCGCCTACACACTGCCTATGAGCTAGTTACTTCTGCTAGCAAAGTGTGGCTTCAATGCTTTTCAAGCATAAGTACAAATTGTGGCTGGCAAAAGACACTGACCCAAGACAAATGCAAAACTGTGCGGTAAAACTTTTGACATTTCAAATATGGGTGAGGCAAGAATCGTAAAAGCATGAAACTGTAGCCACAGTTGCGAGCAGCGTAATACCCATAGGTGAGTTTATGACGCTGTGAGGACAGCCAGTAACAGTACTATCGTTTCCACAGCAACAAAGCAGACAACTTTGGATATTTCTGCAAGAAATTAGAAAGAAAGCCCTCAAAGTCGAGAACGCGGGCACTAAAATATGTGAATTCGTACATTCGCAACTTACATAAATTCAAGTCATCCGAGGACACGAGCAGCCTTCACGCTGCCGTGTTCCCAGACAGCAAGATTGCAACAACATGTAACTTTGGTGAGAACAAGTGTGCATACATCTGTGCTTTTTGGCATGCTCTGCACTTTAAAAGATAGTATCCCAGCAAGCATTTGTTGTGCTGTTTGACAAAAGACTAAACCATCATTTGTCCGTCCACCTAACAGGTTTATAAAGTGCAACTGAATTTACCACAGGTGGGCTCAATTAAGATGTAGGAACATCTCAAGGATTATCAGATGAAACAGGATGCACCTGATCTCACTTTTGAGCTTCATGGCAAAGGCTTTTAATACTTACGTATATGTGATTTCTCGTTTTTTTTATTTTTAATAAATTTGCAAAAAGCTCTAAAAAATTGTCCACATTGTCATTACAAGGTGTTGTGTGTAGAATTTTGAGGACAAAAATGAATTTATTCCATTTGGGAATAAGGCTGTAAAACAACAAAATGTGGAAAAAGTGAAGCACTATGAATACTCTCTGAATGCACTGTATGTGAGGCTGTGGGATGAGGAAGACGTAATGACTAAATCAATTGGAACAGAAATATGAGAAGATGCATCTAAATGTGCCGGTCTGGTGGTTTTTTTTGTTTTGTTTTTATTTTAGAGAGGCGCCGTATATTTTGGGTGTAAACGTAATTTTACTTAGGATTCAAGGAACTTTGTCATACCAACACACATGAGATGGCAAAATTTAGTACCTAAGGTCCCAAATTTAGCCCAAGGAGTACCGCAAGAAAAATAGTGTGTACATAATAATGTAGTATTTAAAAGGCTGTTAAAAAACTTTATTCATATCCAAATCGAAATTTGTATTTATTTCAATTCTAAATCGATTCATAATTTTCAAGAATATTTAACATAAAAAGTTTTTCTTTTAAGACTCAATTTAAAAAATTGTTTTTTAATTTTTTTAAGAATCAATTTTTGGATTACAAACAAACAACTTTTATTTATATTATTATTATTGATAGTGTTGTTATTTTATTAATTTTAGTTTCTCGTTTTTTAGTATTGTATTTGTATGTCTTAATTTAAAAAAAAAAAAAAAAGACTTCAAAGATTGGTCAATTTAGCTAACATCTGAGGTTGTGATGCTAAATTCAAGATAATGTGGATCAATGAATGGGAATCATCAAACCACAGCTTACAAATATCAATAAAATATGACTAAAATGTGATTTCATTGATATTGAAAGCATGACCTGGGGGAAAAAAATTGTTTCCCAAATATGAGTCTTATATTCAGGTCAGTACGGTCATCACTTCAGAATATGTGAAAAAAAATAGCAAGCGTACCTGAACAGGTAGTCTCGGTCTTTGTAGCGGCAGCCAAAAAACAACCAGGTCTCGCCAAACCCTGCGTCTGCCTTCTGCTGCCTTTCCTTTTCTCTGAAAGTCAAACAGGAACCGTTATCAGGCAATCTTCGCTCACAAAGAGAGGAGCAGATGGAGGAGAGGTGACACCGTTAAAGCAATGACAGACATTGCCTTATACGAGAGAAATGACTGCTTGCAAGGACATTATGTGCATGACTACAAATTCCATCACTATAAACAGGAAGAGGACGTTAGATCTCATACTGTGTGTGTCCAACACTGCATCTTTTGAGGGATTCTTCAAGAGGTGTGTGGAAAAGATTTCTTAGCAGGTGGAGGCCAAAGAGCAGCACAAAGTTGTGCTGCTGGTATCTTCCCAAACATCTGGTGAGGTGATTGGGGGGGGGGGAGAAAGTTGACCCAAACAAACCTTTGTCAGTTTATCAGTCAGCAAAGACAGGAAATCATTATTTGTTTAACGCCATCCGAAAGGAGGGAGGGAGATGACCACCAATGGCCGACTTTTGACATTCTAACCAAGGCCTGCAAAAGTTCCACTCTTTGTAACTAAGCAACAATGTGGTTGCTCTCTTAGGAGATACAAAAGCAAAAAAAAAAAAAAGCATTTTTCCCTTGAGCAATGGGAGTCTTATCACAAATAAACATGTCTTCCTGATTCATAAAGTGAAAAATGTCTATCCAGTATCTAACTGATTGAGATACTGTGAACCATTTATATCTTATCGATTGACAACCCTATAAGAATGAAATATGGATATACTTTAGAGCCGTGTTTCTCAACCATAGGGCCGAGGCCCATTGTTGGGCCACGAGCGCCCCGTAGAGCAGTGTATTTCAACCACTGTGCCGCGGCTTACTAGTGTGCCGTGAGATATTGTCTGGTGTGCCGTGGGAGATTATGTAATTTCACCTAATTGGGTTAAAAATATTTTTTGCAAACCAGTAATTATAATCTGCAAATGTGCCGTTGTTGAGTGTCGGTGCTGTCTAGAGATCGGCAGAGTGACCATGTAATACTCTTCCATATCAGTAGGTGGCAGCCGGAAGCTAATTGCTTTGTAGATGTCGGAAACAGCGGGAGGCAGCGTGCAGGTAAAAAGGTATCTAATGCTTAAACCAAAAATAAACAAAAGGCGAGTGCCCCTAAGAAAAGGCATTGAAGCTTAGGGAAGGCTATGCAGAACGAAATTAAAACTGAACTGGCTACAAAGTAAAAACAGAATGCTAGACGACAGCAAAGACGGCGTCCACAAAGTACATCCGAGCATGACATGACCAGTGTTGGGTTAGTTACTGAAAACCAGTAACTAGTTACAGTTACTAGTTACTTTATTTCAAAAGTAACTCAGTTACTTACACCAAAAAGTAACGTGTTACTGTGAAAAGTAACTATTTAGTTACTTCTTCTACTTTTTTTTTTTTAAACTCCCATTAATGCCCTTTTAGCCTTCATTTCAATACTGTTACTGCACTGGAGAATAATACAATCTGTTGATCAACTTGACATGCATTTGCATCACTGAACTCTGCTAAGCAATGTGGTCTACATACAACACACAAAGAAAAGATATGTTTCAAAGGGCCAATTTATTTCAGGCCAGAACAAATTGACAAAACTATTTTAAATAGCTGCAAAATAACATACATAAGTAACAAACAGCATAATAACACTAGCACTAACACTAACCACGTTAAACCCAGATTCCGAACTAACAAAGGTCTTAACTCATTCTCTTTCTATGCCACATCAATATGGAATGCACTCCCAACAGGTGTAAAATAAAGGGCATCTCTATCCTCCTTCAAAACTGCACGAATACCTCCAGGCAACTACAACCCTAAACTAACACCCTCCCTTCCACATAACACCTCTTCGGATTGTAAATAATCAAATGTAGACACTTTCTCTTATACTTTCTGATCTCTCTCTCTGTGTCCACTACTTGCTGTACATATCCTACCAAGTCAGTCCTACATTGTTTCAATGTCAATTTCTCTGATGATGCAATTGTTGATGCTGATTGTTGATGACTGAAATGTTGATACCAACCAAACCTAACCCCCCCCCCCTCCACATCCCACACCCCAGATTGTAAATAATGTAAATAATTCAATGTATATACTCTGATGATTATCTTTTGTGATGACTGTATTATGATGTTAGCATAGGGGTTAGGGTTAGGGTTAGGGTTAGGGTTATCTGTATCATGAATCAATTTAAGTGGACCCCGACTTAAACAAGTTGAAAAACTTATTGGGGTGTTACCATTTAATGGTCAATTGTACGGAATATGTACTGTACTGTGCAATCTACTAATAAAAGTTTCAATCAATAAACAACATAGCTGTAAACCTGGCTTCACCTAAGGAAGGCATACGTGACATACACAAAGCCTAACCAGGCAGATTAGAATTGTTGTTTTGGGCAGTAGACGGGATCTTTGATCCAAGACACAACTTACATTTAACTAAAATGTTATTTTCTTTGTGCTCGACAAAAGAAAAGAAGTGAGAATATCTCATACTTTCCAACCCTACCGAATTTCAGTGCCTCTCCCCGGGACAACCATTCTCCCCAATTTCTCCCGATTTCCAGCCGGACTTAAGGCACGCCCCCTCCAGGTCCGTGCGGACCTGAGTGAGGACAGCCTGTCGGCACGTCCACTTGGCCAACCAAAAAGTAACCACAGAACACTATACCGTATAGCGTATAGTGTTCTGTGGTTACTTTTTGGTTGGCCAACGGTTTACGTTGTATTGCGCACCCCCCTCTCCTCCCCTCCCCTCTCCCCTCCCCTTCCCTTCCCTTCCCACCCAAACACACAGAGAGCGCAGAGGAAGAATCAGAAGCACGTCACTGCTTCGCTGCAATAAAACACACTCAGATCTTCTGTTTCTAGCCGATACTACATAAAAAGTAACGTAAAATAACGCAGTAACGCATCATGTATTAACGGTAACTGAGTTACTGTATATAAAAAATAACGCGTTAGATTACTAGTTACCGCCGAAACTAACGGCGTTACAGTAACGTGTTACAAGGTAACGCGTTAGTCCCAACACTGGACATGACAATCAACAATGTCCCCACAAAGAAAGATAAAAACAACTGAAAAATTCTTGATTGCTAAAACAAAGTAGATGCGGGAAATATCGCTCAAAGGAAGACATGAAACTGCTACAGGAAAATAGCAAAAAAAGAGAAAAAGACACCAAAATAGGAGCGCAAGACACAGGAAAACAGCAAAACACTCAAACTAAGTCACGGCGTGATGTGACAGGTCGTGAGAGACAAGAGCTATAGTGATGCATAGTTGGTTATTGTTTAATGTCATACCCAACAATTGCGACAACAACTTTTTACTGTCAACTGAGTTTTGTTTTTTAATGATTTCTGCTGGTGGTGTGCCTCCGGATTTTTTCAACGCAAAAAATGTGCCTTGGCTCAAAAAAAGTTAAAAAACACTCCCCGAGAGGGCCGACAAAAATATTTGTTTCTCCGCTGTGGTCAGCGGTACTCAGTTGTAATACACCACCACTTGTAGCATTAATGACGCCCTCAAACAAAGAAATCTGGAGCTAAAGTCAGAAAAGTTTCTAAATGCAAAAATTATGACTGAAGTGGTGAAGTTGTATTTTTATTTCATTTTTTGTATGTATTTTCATTTTATTGAAAGTTTAGTAAAACATATTCATTAATAATTTAGTTTATTTTACAACAACATAATTGTATGTACATTTATTTTTGGGCAGTTATTTATGAGTCACTTCTTCTGCAGAATATTTGTACTTATTTTTATAATCAGCCTGACTTAAGCCTAAGGTTTATGTTTTTAATAAATAATCACATTAGACATAATTATTGAACACAATTAAAATCAAGAAATTCAGTGGTAATGTTTGAGTGGGCCCCAGGCACCTCTGTAGTGCAAAAGTTGGCCCATGAGAACCCCTGCTTTAGAGTAGTCCATGCACAGCTGTGATAGCAGTATAGATTCACTATCAACTAAAAATGATTCAAACACACAGCCTGTTGTCATCTGAAAGGCCTAGTTTGATAGTTCCTTCCAAGAACCGAAACTCCCCAGTGTCAGCAGCACTCATGCAGCCCCAGGCCAGGACCATACCCCCATGTTAGTACAGTGTTTTTCTTGCCATGCTTTCTAGTCGTTATAGAATCAGAATCAGAATCAGAATAGTTTTATTGCCATTGTTTGAGAACGGGTTCACAAACTAGGAATTTTTCTTGGTGCAATCGTGCAACATAAAACACATATAACACATATAGACTAGTATCTGTTGGCTGGGGTTTGCAATCAGATTGGCAACCATTGTCCTAACAATGGCTTCATTGGGCTCTTTTTTAAGTTAATTTGCAAGTTATAACCTGTGATTATTCACCATTAATCCAAATTTAAAAGTGTAATTCACTAGCATAAAAAATATATTATTTGACAGCACTTCTTTATTAATTGAAAAACTAAATCAAATCTATCTCCTTGCTGCCTTTCCTGTCACTCTTCATGATGACAATCACAATGAGACATCAATAGCAACAATAAAAAAGAAGCTGACCTCTTTATATCGTTTCTTTCGGGAATTGCTGGGTCTCCTTGGGTGTCCTTTACTATTCACCATGACTTGTGTGCTACAATTTGAAATGAAAGCGGCAGCTGACTCTTAATTCCGGCTGCTGTTTGGTGAATAGCAATTAGGCGTTAATGCCCTCATTTAGTGTCGGACGTGAGTCTCTGATAATCCAATTAATTTGAATGGAGCAACTGTTAGGTGTTAATCTTAGCGTTTCGCAGAACATTCCTCAAAAACACAGGTTACTGAACAAGGTAGATAAATGGATGCCCAACCTGCACGTTGTGTGTAAACATCAAACAACAAGCATTTAATGTGTGCAACTCAGACTTAATATCACTGTAGTAAAAAGCATCTTTGCTCGGACAGTTTTCCTTTCAGCACCATACTGACTTTTGAAAAAACTTAATATATAGAGTATATAGATTGTTTAATAAATACTGTGCTGAATTAAGGTGTCCACAATGACTCCAGTCCAAAAAAATGTCCATAGCCAACAACCATTTCAGCATCAATCATCAACATAAAGTGTCAAAAAATTGTAAACATCATCCATTTTGACTGAAAACCCCATATTTTATAGCAATAAAGGAGGGCTTCTTAAAGTAATACCAATAATAATCATTTGAAAAAATTTATATAATATATGATATACAGTACATATGTATGTGTATATATATATATATATATATATATATATATATATATATATATATATATATATATATATATATATATATATATATATATATATATATATATATATATATATATATATACACAGTACAGCTTAACACAAGAAGGTGAAATAACCGAAAACATGTTTTATATTCTATTTTCTTCTAAATAGCCACCCTTTGCTTTGATTACTGCTTTACACACTCTTGGCATTCTCTCGATGAGCTTCAAGCACACATGTGAACTGAAAACCATTTTAGGTGACTACTAACTCTTGAAGCACATCGATATATATACAGTCGTGCTCATAAGTTTACATAACCTGGGAGAATTTATGATTTCTTGGCCATTCTTCAGAGAATATGAATGATAACACAAAAACCTTTCTTCCACTCATGCTTAATGGTTGTGTGAAGCTATTTATTGGCAAACAACTGTGTTTACTCTTTTTAAATAGGAAGGACAAAAGAAAGTACCAAAATGACCCTGATCAAAAGTTTACATACCCCAGTGACTTTGATCTGATAACATGCACAAAAGTTGGCACAAACAGGTTTGAATGGCTAATCAAGGTTCCAATCCTCACCTGTGACCTGTTTGGCCAGAAGAAAGCCATCACTCCAAATTACTTTGTTCCAGAAGTTTTAAAGCTTGTCTCTGTGCTGTTTGGCGTAATGTAAGCGGGATACTTTGTGACATTTGCACAGAAATGGCTTTCTTCTGGCGACTCGACCATGCAGCCCTTTTTCTTCAAGTGCCTCCTTATTGTGCATCTTGAAACAGTCACACCACAATTTTTCAGATGGTCCCGTATTTCAGCTGAAGATATTTGTGGATTTTTCTTTGCATCTCAAAACAATTTTCCTGGCAGTTGTGGCTGAAATCTTTGCTGGTCTACCTGAATCCCTCATTTTCTACTTCTTAATCAGCGTTTGAACACTGCTGATTGGCATTCTCAATTCCTTGGATATCTTTTTATACCCCTTTCCTGTTTTATGCAGTTCAATTACCTTTTCTCGCAGATCCTTTGACAATTATTTTGCCTTCCCCATGACTCAGAATCCAGAAACATCTGTGCAGCACTGGATGAAAGATGCAATGGTCTGTCAGAAGCTAAGAAACTCACTGACCTTTTATACACACACATTAATTACAAACAAACATGTCACAGGTGAGGATTTGAACCTTGATTAGCCATTCAAACCTGTTTGTGTCAACTTTTGTGTATGTTATCAGATCAAAGTCACTGGGGTATGTAAACTTTTGATCAGGGTCATTTGGGTACTTTCTTGTGTCATTTTGATATAAAAAGAGTAAACACAGTTGTTTGCCAATAAATAGCTTCAACAACCATTAAGCATGAGTGGAAGAAAGGTTTTTGTGTTATCATTCATATTCTCTGAAGAATGGCCAAGAAATCATAAATTCTCCCAGGGTATGTAAACTTATGAGCACGACTGTGTGTGTGTATGTATATATATATATATATATATATATATATATATATATATATATATATATATATATATATATATATATATATATATATATATATATTATTTTTTTAAATGTTTTTTTTATTATTTAAAAAAAAATGTATTTAATTTTTTAAACGATTTAAAAAAAAAATTGAATCGATTACAAATAAGAATCACAATTCATTCGACAATCTTTTTTTGTTTGTTTTTCACACCCCTACTAGCGATTCAAATTCCAACTACTTGTTTGGAGAAACTTTTAAAGGGAGGCAACATTGTTTTATTAATATATTTTCCATGGTTCCATGGTTTCAAATTTTGGGGACTTTTGGGCGATCCCAAATAGACAAAAACAGGTACCAACAGGTAAGAAAAGTTGGTTTTGCATCAAAGGACCACTACAATGATTTGAAAATAATTTCTCCACAGCAACAGTACCAGCGTCTGTCAACAATTCAGTGTCAAAACATTTTTAAAAACGGTATTAAACAAATCATCCATTTTGACAGTAAAAAAAAAAAATCTAAAAATATTTTATGACAATCAAAGAGGGTTTTCTGAAGAGCATTGTAATAAATAATAATAAAATGCATAAAAAACTAAGAAAACCAAGAAATATGTTTCAGGGTAAGCATATTGTGTTTCTTTCTGCATTTGCAAAAAAAATGTAGGAAATCTTCAATAGTTTATTGTTAGTAAATGGCATTAACTGCAGTTTTTCCTTGCTTTTTTCTCGTTTTGAGGCACACAATTATCTATTTAATCCGAGAGTCATGTCGTCAGCTTTTCAATGGTTTGAGTATTTGTTGTGTGCATTTTCTACCGTAATGCTGCTCAACAAAAAGATGTGCAGTTTAAAATAAGAATACCATACATCTTATAAAAGTTGAGCTGTTTAAAATGGTTTGTCAAAGTCTACAAATAACAAAGGAAGGCTTTTGGGTCTTGCAAATTTAGTGAAAATAATAACAAATTGAATATGTGTATATCCCTTTTGTAAGGTACAAATGGAGCAGAATTAGAAATTCAACAGGATGATGATGAAATGATTAAATGTCTGAACTTTAGCGTCCATCAATTGGGATCAGGTAACAGAGCCGTCTGGGTGCCATTCCCGTCCCCCCCATTCGCATCCTGGGAAAGATTGTTCTGATCCGTAAACAGCCTCAAGTAAACTCATTTTAGCACGCTCGTCTCTTTCCCCTCTCGCCGACTGCCCTGAAGGGATCAATACCAATATGAAAAAACCTGGATTCCATTCTGAGCAGACCATAGCGGCGCCTTTCCCTGAATACAAATCATATCATCGCATCTGCACACTTTTAACAGTGTGCAACACAATCCCACCGAGAGGGCAGCAACGAAAGCACTCTATTTGGTCGGAATCACAATTGTGCCATTTAGCGCGGGAGGGCCAACAAGCCGACTTTGTAAACATCCCAATTATCTTTTATAGTATTTTCTTCAGCCATAGAGGATGCCTACCTGCCATTTCCCATAGCTGACTATGGAAGTAATATTGTAGCAAAATGATTTGCAAACGTGTACCAATCTGTGTGTCTGCGATCCAATTCAAGTGTCTGTGTGTTAATGTGTCTGTCTGTATATCAATCTGTGTGCTTTAATTTGTCTCCGTATTATCATTTGTCTGTGGATGAACACAATCTGTCCGTATTTCAAAATATGTATAAAATACAAAGTAGTACAAAAATTCTTCGGACAACTGAGTTCCTGCTAAAATGTGAACATTTATTGACAAAAGTGAATGAAACACCGTTGTTTTTTTGGCTTCAACGGCAACACGAGTGCAAGTGGGTGTAAGGTGCAGACGAGTGGTGAGTTATATATATATATATATATATATATACTGTATATATATATATATATATATACTGTATACATATATATACTGTATATATATATATATATATATATATATATATATATATATATATATATATATATATATATATATACAAAGACAATATAACATACATCCGTGAACGTGGATTCATATGCAGATATTTATATCTGCACCTTATTGCTCTTTTATCCTGCACTACAACGAGCTAATGCAACATAATTTCGTTCTTATCTTTACTGTAAAGTTCAAATTTGAATGACAATAGAGGACGTCTAAGTCTCTAAGTCTAAGTCAAGTTTAAAGAAAGGAAAGGTGAAGTTACGGACAAGTCCTTTTACACGCACAGACAGATCTTTCACGGCAGGAGTGTCGCAAAAGTCAGGTGTAAAAAGACACCCAATCGAGGGGTCCTGCTTCACACAGATCCAAATAAGCAGACATACAAATTGTATTACACGCACACACATTTGGATCTGCACACACATATTGTATTACACGCACACAAACCTGGATACGCGCACACACATCTTTCACGGCAGAACTAGAACAACACTACTATCAACTAGCATGAAATAGAAAGCCTGTTGATGGTTTTTGCCACACACAAAACTGATACAAACTTTTTTTTTACACACACATCGAAAAACAGACAGATTTTTCTTTCTTCCCACAAACAAATCATAATACAGAAACACAAATTAAAACACGTAAGAATCTGATTACACAAACACAAACACACAGATTGATATACAGACACGTGATTTAGATTACAGACGCACAGACTAAGATACGATTTTTCAAATAATTTTGCTACATTAATAGACTTAGACAAACTTTAGTGATCCACAAGGGAAATTGTTCCACACAGTAGCTCAGTTACGAAGGATGGAAAGTGTAAGGATGAAAAGGACAATGCAGGTGTAAAATAGACTAAAAATACTTCCATAGCTGACATTCTCTTTTGACTAGTTGAGACAGAACAAACAGCGCCTTTGCTGGTTGCAACCAAGTAATGCACTCCATTTTGTGTCAGCTAATTTGATGCATTAATAATCAACAAAGAAACAAATAGTCGATGTGTTTTGTGTAAAATGAATAGGCCGCTTCAGTGTTTCCCAATGGGGTCCAGCGATGACATCGTCTGATTTGCATGAATATATGCATGTCATTTTTATTGATAATAAAAATAATATAATAACACAAGTACCTAACTCTTCTTTTGTCTGTTTTTTTATGTCACAAATAAGAAAAAGCCGCCCTGTGAGAAGAGCTATACATGATTTTATGTCTTCAAATGTGTCCAATAAGACCAGAAAAGGCTGCTTGATTTGTCGCTCATAGCATTCTAAAGTATCTTAAAGGGGTCTGAATACTCACTAAATACAGCAACAAAGTTTCAGTAGGCTGATGGATTTCTATGTGTTTTTTTGTTTTATGTTATGAAATATAAATATGGCCTTAATAGTATTTTGAGTTAAACAGCAAATATATGTGTGTTTATGGGGCATATATTATATGTTTAAACCTCTTTGCTCCATTTCATTCCTGATTTATTTATTGTATCAATTATTTTCATTAAATATAACCAAGAGGGACAAGCGGTAGAAAATGGATGTAAATGGAATCAGTGTGTGGGATGTGTGTTAAGAGTTATGCTGCATATTGCAAACTGCTATACACAGTTGTAACGGCAAGCTACATTCCCAGACAGTCCCATTATAATGTGTTTATGAGCAAGCACGAACAGATAGACAATCTCACATAGATTTCGAGGGTTTTTTTGTGATTGTTGCAGCCTAAAATGCCTGAATTTGCACCAGCTTTTTCAGAAAGTTGCAATGTTTTGAGGCTTATTTTCTTTTTTATGACATTCACCTCAATCAATTTGTAATTTTATGATTTTGTTATCAGTGTTTTAAGTGTTCCTTATAACCTTAACCTTAAAAAGCACAGGATTTCAACAAAAATTGGAAAACAATACTGTATTGATTTTTTCACTTGTTTTATACCGCGCAGACTAGATACTAAATGGGAGTAAAAGCACATACTCAGAGCTCATTATCAAATTACTAGGGCTGTGAAACTTCTGGCACCACACAATTTGATTTGATAAAATTCTTGGGGGTAATGATTCGATTCAGAATCCATTCTCAATTCAAAACGATTCTCGATTAAATATCAATACTTTTTTTAAACATTTGGGGCCAGTTCTATGATTAACTACATTCCTTCATAAAATACATAACGGCTCTGATAAATTTCTATAAAGAAAACTGGTTTTGTTTGAAAAAATTCTACCCAAACATTTAATAAAGTCAAATACAAATAAGGCAAATAAGTATCCAACACTTCTTTTCTGAAGTAAATCTTTACATCAAAAAATACGATTTGTCTAAGTGGCTGGACTAGACAGATAAAAAATAAAAAATATTGATATATTTTAAATATATATATATTTTTAAATACATTTTTATTTTTTTTTAATCAATTAAGAATCGTTACAAATAAAAATCGTGATTCATTTGGCATTTTTATTTTTTTTACACCCCTACAAATTACTGTACTGTTTTAAAGCTTTTAATTAATTATATTATTAACTAAAAGCTTCATTATTGTCGACTGTTTGTTCGGTCGTCCACAAGTTGCAGACGTTCTCCGTGTATATTTTACACTAAAATTGTTTTTTTCCATCTTACACATTCATTTATGTTCCAACCCCTGCATGTTAAGACCATTTGTGCACTGCTGATATCTATCTATAGTGCAAGTTTGTGTTGGTAAATTAGAAATTAAGAGAGATTATCATCACACATCAACCTCTCTAACATGTAAATGCTTCCTCTTTGCTAGGTCAGCGTGGCAAATTAAAATATGTTCCTAATTGTCTAACAATGGATAAATAAATGTAAATAAATTTCAATTAGGAAGTAAATGTTTATATACTACATTACCCAGAAGGCTTAGCGCCATAGACAGAAACCGGAAGTAGGTCTGAGCTATGTGGGAGTATGACAATAGTGTGGTTTGAGCAATGAAGAGTTAATATATTGCTACACGGTGTTTCTTTTGCTTTATCTACACAATTTATATGTGCTGGGCTGCAAAAAATAAATGAATGTATTGAAAACACCAAGGTCATTGTGCGACCTTCTGCTCCAGTTCTGAAGTAGCTATTGTTCAAGATCTCTGTCTAGTACATGCTTACAAAACAATCTCTTGTAGGTCACACACAAGTGAGCCCCAAGAATACAAAGTCCCTACAAAAAAGTAAGCGATATGATAGGTTTAATTGCTGTCACTTGTGTGAGCAGAAAAACACTAACAAGAAGTCATATTCCAGAAGTCCAGCGATCGATGCCAGACAACTGGGGTGGGTGGCGGGTTAAAAATGTGTCTGATCACCAAGTGAGCCTCTGACCTTTTTAGAAACGCTTCGAGCACCTGACAATCCAAATTCAAAGAATGTTTTGACAAACAAGCATCGATTAGCAGTGAGGAAGGAGATAGAAGGATGTCAGCGTGATCGGGCTGCTGGCTGGATGCTTCTTAGCCTCCCAGGCGAAAACGGCGCCTTCCTCCCTGTTGACCACCTGGTGATGGTTGTCTGCCTTCGGGCAAGATTCTAAAAACCAACGCCACTTCAGTTCACACCAGGATGAGTTACAACGCAGATGAGACGAGAATGTATGAGCAGACAGAAAACATGCACTGTATAAGTGCAGGATAATGTAAGAAAACATAATATGAACCACAACAAAAGGGCACAGAGGAAATATTTGCTTAAAGGCCTACTGAAACCCACTACTACCGACCACGCAGTCTGATAGTTTATATATCAATGATGAAATCTTAACATTGCAACACATGCCAATACGGCCGGGTTAACTTATAAAGTGCAATTTTAAATTTCCCGCTAAACTTCCGGTTGAAAACTCCTTTGGATATGAAGTATGCGCGTGACGTAGCCAGTAGAACAGAGGTATGGCTCCCCCATTGAGGCCAATACAAAAAGCTCTGTTTTCATTTCATAATTCCACAGTATCCTGGACATCTGTGTAGGTGAATCTTTTGCAATTTGTTTAATGAACAATGGAGATTGCAAAGAAGAAAGTTGTAGGTGGGATCGGTGTATTAGCGGCTGGCTGTAGCAACACAACAAGGACTACTTACTTGGATAGCAGACGCGCTAGCCGATGCTAGCCGCCAACCGCATCTGTGATCGGGTGAAGTCCTTCGTCGCGCCGTCGATCGCTGGAACGCAGGTGAGCACGGGTGTTGATGAGCAGATGAGGGCTGGCTGGCGTAGGTGGAGCGCTAATGTTTTTATCATAGCTCTGTGATGTCCGGTTGCTAAGTTAGCTTCAGCGTCCTTAGCAACAGCATTGTTAAGCTTTGCCAGGCTGAGAATTATTAACCGTGTAGTTACATGTCCATGGTTTAATAGTATTGTTGATCTTCTGTCTATCCTTCCAGTCAGGGATTTATTTATTTAGTTTCTATCGGCATTTGAGCCAGATGCTATCACGTTAGCTCAGTAGCTAAAGAGCTTCGCCGATGTATTGTCATGGAGATAAAAGTCACTGTGAATGTCCATTTCGCGTTCTCGACTCTCATTTTCAAGAGGATATAGTATCCGAGGTGGTTTAAAATACAAATCCGTGATCCACAATAGAAAAAGGAGAGAGTGTGGAATCCAATGAGCCAGCTTGTACCTAAGTTACGGTCAGAGCGAAAAAATATATATCTTTCACTGCATTCTAGTCCGTCACTCTAACGTTCCTCATCCACAAATTTTTCATCCTCGCTCAAATTAATGGGGTAATCGTCGCTTTCTCGGTCCGAATCGCTCTAGCTGCGTTGAAAACAATAGGAAAATATGAGGAGGTGAATAACTGACTACGTCACGCTACTTCCGGTAGGGGCAAGGCTTTTTTTTTTAATCAGAGACCAAAAGTTGCGAACTTTATCTTCGTTGTTCTATACTAAATCCTTTCAGCAAAAATATGGCAATATCGCGAAATGATCAAGTATGACACATAGAATGGATCTGCTATCCCCGTTTAAATTTTAAAAAATCATTTCAGTAGGCCTTTAAGGGCATTGTGTTTGTATTTGTAAAACAAAACCTTGAATAATGATTTGAATATTGCTGTTTGCTGGAACAGATTTCTATGAATAAAATGCTAAAATGGTAATTTTGGTATTTTAAATTGTTCCGCACTTCTAGGGCACAAAATACATACTTTCCATTTGTCTGCTGATTAATAAGCGGCTGGTGCAGGGTGTCAAATTGTTCTCCTTAAAAATTATCTAAAATATATACATTATATATAGTATGACGTTATTTGTCTTGTTGCTTGACTCATGCAACAAAAAAGGCATACAATGAAACATCTGAAGATTAAAGTCGCACAATTTTGACTTTAAAGGCCTACTGAAACCCACTACTACCGACCACGCAGTCTGATAGTTTATATATCAATGATGAAATCTTATCATTGCAGCACATGCCAATACGGCCGGGTTAGAATAGAAAAGTGCAATTTTAAATTTCCCGCGAAATATCCTGCTGAAAACGTCTCTGTATGATGACGTCTGCGCGTGACGTCACGGATTGTAGCGGACATTTTGGGACAGCATTGTGGCCAGCTATTAAGCCGTTTGTTTTCATCGCAAAATTCCACAGTATTCTGGACATCTGTGTTGGTGAATCTTTTGCAATTTGTTTAATGAACAATGGAGACAGCAAAGAAGAAAGCTGTAGGTGAGAAGCGGTGTATTAGCGGCCGGCTGCAGCAACACAAACACGTAGCCGGTGTTTCATTGTTTACATTCCTGAAAGATGACAGTCAAGCTTTACCATTAGCCTGTGGAGAACTGGGACAACAGAGACTCTTACCAGGAGGACTTTGAGTTGGATACGCGGTACCGTGAGTATGCAGCTGCGGCTTCCAAACATTTGATCACTTGCCCGTACGTGCGTGCCGCTATGTGCATGTCACGTACGTAACTTTGGGTACTTGGGGGAAATATATGTGCTGTATGAACTTTGCGGAGGTGAACGGTACTTTGGGCTATGGGATTGTGTTGTGCGGGTGTTTGATTTGTATTGGCGGGTTATATGGACGGGAGGGGGGAGGTGTTTGTTATGCGGGATTAATTTGTGGCATATTAAATATAAGCCTGGTTGTGTTGTGGCTAATAGAGTATATATATGTCTTGTGTTTATTTACTGTTTTAGTCATTCCCAGCTGAATATCAGGACCCACCCGCCTCTCACAGCATCTTCCCTATCTGAATCGCTTCCAATGCCCTCTAATCCTTCACTCTCTCTTTCCTCATCCACAAATCTTTCATCCTCGCTCAAATTAATGGGGAAATTGTCGCTTTCTCGGTCCGAATCGCTCTCGCTGCTGGTGGCCATGATTGTAAACAATGTGCAGATGTTAAGAGCTCCACAACCTGTGACGTCACGCTACTTTCGGTACAGGCAAGGCTTTTTTATCAGCGACCAAAAGTTGCGAACTTTATCGTCGATGTTCTCTACTAAATCCTTTCAGCAAAAATATGGCAATATCGCAAAATGATCAAGTATGACACATAGAATGGACCTGCTATCCCCGTTTAAATAAGAAAATCTAATTTCAGTAGGCCTTTAACCAACTAGGGCTGGGCGATTTATCGAATATACTCGATATATTGCGTGTTTGTCTCTGTACGATATAGAAAATGACTATATCGTGATTATTCGAGTATATGTTCTCATGCAGTTGCTTTTAGCTGCGGGCATTACACTTCAGGCTTTTCTCACTCTTTCCTGTCTCGCCTTCTCACAGAGACATAAAACAAGCGCACCTTGTTACATACGTCACATACTGTCGCGCGTGCAACGTCATACGCCCTCGCCAAGCAGAGAGGTAACAGCATGGGTAAAGTTAGCAGTGGCAGGTGATTAGCGGAGCGGTGCAAGTGGTAATACGAGAGAGAGAAGGTGCCAATCTGGTAACAAATGGAAGAAGAATTAATTCCCAAGAAAAACAGCACAGGGTCCATCGTCTGGCGGTGGTTTGGCTTCAAGCAGGAAGATGTTCAACAGACAACCGTAATATGTCAAGCATGCGGCAAAAGCGTTGCTACAAAAAGTAGCAGCACTACTAATTTGTAGCATTATTTGAAAAGTCACCTGCTAGAGAATGAAGAGTGCTTGAAACTCCGGATGTCAACATCTCAGGCCGATGCCACACCCACAAAATGCCCAAGCAACCAGCACTGACCCAATTGAGCCTGGCGTCTTACATTTCCACATCAACAAAAAAATAGTCAAAAACAGAAAGAGATAACGTCCGCAGGAACCTACCACATAGCGAAGGACATACACAATTTGATTTGCTATTACGCAGCTAATTTTCATTTTTGTGTGACATCATGCACAAAAGTGCACTTTATTTGTTTTAAAATATTGTAGTGGCGTTCTGTACAAAAAGTGCACTGTAATTTAGTGTTGTTTTGATATGTCATCTTAGTGACATCATGCACAAAAGTGCACCAATAGCTTGTTTTAAAATGTCTGACAACTTTGCACTTTCTGTTATGAAATGACATGAATGTTTGTGCCACTGCTTAATAACTGTTTAATAAATACAGTTTTGCTAAATTGACTTAGTTGTGATTTCCCTCTCTGCATGAAAGTTTAAAATGAGCATATATTAATGCAGTATGAACAAGAATGTTTTAAAGGCCTATTGAAACCCACTACTACCGACCACGCAGTCTGATAGTTTATACATCAATGATGAAATCTTAACATTGCAACACATGCCAATACGGTCGGGTTAACTTATAAAGTGCAATTTTAAATTTCCCGCTAAACTTCCGGTTGAAAACTCCTTTGGAGGATGACGTATGCGTGTGACGTAGCCAGTAAAACAGAGGTATGGCTCCCCCATTGAAGCCAATACAAAATAGCTCTGTTTTCATCTCATTATTCCACAGTATTCTGGACATCTGTGTTGGTGAATCTGTTGCAATTTGTTCATTGCATTATGGAGAAAGAAGCTGAGCAAGCAAAGAAGAAAGTTGTCGGTGCGAAGCGGAGTATTTTGCGAGGGAAGTCAGCAACACAACACAGCCGGCGTTTCATTGTTTACATTCCCGAAAGATGCAGTCAAGATCGAAGAACTCGGACAACAGAGACTCTTACCAGGAGGACTTTGACTTCGATACACAGACACCTGTAGACAACTGGGACAACACAGACTCTTTCTTACCAGGAGGACTTTGATTTGGATACGCAGACGCGCTTCCAAACATTTGATCGCTTGCCCGTACGTGCATGTCACGTACGTAACTTTGGTTAAATATATAAGCTTTATGAACCTTGGGTTAGGTGAACGGTCCTTTGGGCTGAGTGAGTGTGTGTGTTGTGCAGGTGTTTGAATTGTATTGGCGGGTTATATGGACGGGAGCTAGGAGCTAGCATAACAAACACCTAGGTGTTTTTATGCGGGATTAATTTGTGGCATATTAAATATAAGCCTGGTTGTGTTGTTGTTTATTTACTGTTGTAGTCATTCCCAGCTGAATATCAGGTCCCACCCGCCTCTCACAGCATCTTCCCTATCTGAATCGCTTCCACTCCCCACTAGTCCTTCACTTGCACTTTCCTCGTCCACGAATCTTTCATCCTTGCTCAAATTAATGGGGAAATCGTCGCTTTCTCGGTCCGAATCGCTCTCACTTCTGGCCGCCATCACTGTAAACAATGGAGAACTTTGCGGAAATGTTCAACTGACTACGTCACGCTACTTCCGGTAGGGGCAAGGCTTTTTTTTGTCAGATACCAAAAGTTGCGATCTTTATCGTCGTTGTTCTATACTAAATCCTTTCAGCAAAAATATGGCAATATCGCAAAATGATCAAGTATGACACATAGAATAGATCTGCTATCCCCGTTTAAATAAAAAAAAATCATCTCAGTAGGCCTTTAATATAGACACATAGAATCATCATACTGCTGTGATTATATGCATCAAGTGTTCATTCAAGGCTAAGGCAAAATATCGAGATATATATCGTGTATTGTGACATGGCCTAAAAACATTGAGCTATTAATAAAAGGCCATATCGCCCAGCCCTATAACCAACATAATCTGAAAAACTATAGCTCAAAAATTAATGATTATGCCCGATCAGCCGCTAAAGCATTAACTCTGCGAGGGTTTTGGTTTTGGCGTGCGTGCGTGCGTGTGTTCTGTCACGACACTACTGAGGGCAATAACTAGGCGTGACTCCATACAACTTTTTCACATACCATATAAGAACAATATTGGCTGATACCTATATTGATCCAATACGATCTCAACACGAACCATACATACTTCTTTTATTTTGTCGTGTGGAATGTTAGATAATGATTGATCAAATGAAAGTACTCAAAGAACAATGCTATGTAGGTATGAAAAGATCACTAACTTTATGGCAGATGTGTGCTTTTGAAGTGGAGTGTTAATTTGTTTTTGGCAAAAAATAATTTCATTTAGGTAGTGATGCAGTAAGTTGAATGATGCGAACACTTTGTAAATACTTTCTAATACTTTTTTGCCTTGAAAACTTTGTATCTGTAATATATAATAATTATAGTATGGTTTATCAGTTTTTTATACTTGTTTATATTAAAAATGTGGTGTTTCAGACTGCAACATAATAATAATAATAACGATATTATGACTGTTGAATTAAGTCAATGCTTCTCAATTTCTTGTCATGCCACCCCTTCGGGACATAATTTTTTCCATGCCCCTCATAAATGTAAATACAATTGAGAAGCTGATAATATTTCTTTATTCATTAATTGTACAAACCACGCTATGAGTTGCTGGCATCAGCACCTATGCACGCCACCAAGCTGAAGACTTGTGTATTGTTTTCTCATGCGCCTCCCTGACATATATAAGAAGTACTGGTCAAATTATTATAAAACTTTAAATGTTATCTGTGTTTCAGGTATGCAAGCATGTTGTAGCCCCACCCATAGGGGGCGCCACACACGCCATTTACACTCGTGTGAAAAAAATAAAGCATCTCCCCCCCACCACAGATCACACTTTTACATGACATGATAAACCCGTGTAATGTTAGCTTCACATAGGAACCTGTCTGGAACAAAAAATGCTCATCCATCTTCCTGACAGCAGCATCCTTTAAATGATGGGAATTACTGTTTAAGTACAGGCTCAAAGTCTATGTACTACATGTCCTCTGCGTATATCAATTATTTTCTGTCACGCCCCCTCCAAGAGACAAAAAAAATTCACACACCCCCTGAATTGAGATCCTAATGAGATCCTGACAATATTTATTTATTTACATCCTCATTACCGGTAAACTGAAGGGTTATGTATGCGTACTTGGTCATATTTCCTGGTTGAGCCTGTTGATTAATTCGAGCAGTGCTGCCGCCTAGCTGGAGATTTGTGTATCGTTAAAGAATGAAAACAGGCACTGATATTAATAGTCTCTTGCCTCTCAGGCCCCACCTGACACCTCATCGCGCCTGCCCCACTATTTGAGAAGCACTGTTTTAAGGACACGTATTACATATGTTTAGCTTGAGTGCTATTGTGTGCTTAGCTGTTCTGTAGCTGCTGACCTACCATGTTTACCTTTTGGAAATTACTTCACTAAAAGACCAACCTTGTGTGCTTATTGGAGGACATTTAGATGCTTTGCACAAGTAAACACGCTGCAGGACTGCTTGCTTTTGGATGCAAGGTGATATAATCCGATACTTGTTCTTTTGCTGGTATCGGACTGATATCCGATATCAATATCGGATCAGAACACCCCTAATGATAACCAAAGAGCCATCAATGGACCGAACAGCTGCAGAAGAAAGGAGCTGGCTGCTCAGTATAATGTCATTATTATAAACATCTAAATGAATTCAAATACATTTCGCCAAGCAGTAGCTAAAGTAAAATACACTTACCATAAATATTCTAATTTACTGCCAAGTTTCTAATAGCCAACGGATACGTGGTTTAATACCAGGGCAAATAACTGCCAGAGTCTTTAATCAGTGAGGCTGTAGGAAACCTCCTAATGTATATTTTGTTAACAAAAGATGGCATTAGCCTAGTGGTCAGCATCCGGCAGCTTTATCTACATTTAAATATGTCAGTGACGCTACTACGCTGTTTGTGTTAAACTCATATGTACTTACTTTACTGTTGTTAAAGGGGAACTGCACTTTTTGGGGAATTTTTCTATAACTTACAAAACCTATGTAAGACAAGAACACATTTTTCTTTCTTTTTTTATGCATTGTAATTTGTAATATATGGCAAGTGCAAAGTGGCTAGCAATGCAACTAATGGGAGTACTCTATTGCGCCCATAAAGCCCTTTAAAAAAGATAAAAAATCCGCCAACAATAATCTTTTGACCTGAATATTAACCAAGTATTAGCGATATTGTTATTAAAAACACTAATGCAGCAAACTATGTTAGCGGCGCCGTGATAACAGGGAGCTAGCTTATGCTGCCATATTGAAATACTTAGCTGCTGCTGCATCACCTCTGAGTTTGTAAAAGTTAATTTGAAGTTATAACTCATGCCTCTCACCTATATAGTAGAAGGATGTGGCCATAAACCGAAAAGTTGGTCTACTTTGACATCCAACTTAGACTCGAAGATGGCGAGAAAGACATGAAAAAAATGCTTGTTTGCGGCCACCTGTTTTTTTTCTTTACCTCGGGGTGGATTATGAATATTACTTCATCTAAACAGGAAGATATGAACAGTCCAACAGTCAGCATCCCAGTGAGAGCAGACATTGTACAGAAAGTGATTGTTTTATGTTCATAGTTTGTATTTCTTGTTTAGCACTTGGCAATGTTGCTGCATGATGCTTAGTGTTGAAGCCTTAATCTGTTTAGCACACAGCTTCTAAAACATGTTGCTCATCCTCCTAATATTCAGACTCAAAATTACAATGTTCTGGATCATCATTTTTCCCAAAGTAGTGTTGTTGAAGGGAAAAGGGAATGTTGTCATGCGTCTACGAAATTAATACGCCGCCATATGCTTAAAATGGCCAAAATTTGTAAATATTACGTTATTGCGAATGTGCCTGTTACTATATAACATGTATACTTATATCATGTTATACATATATAAAACGTTGAAGGAGGTTTTTGGATGTTTTAAGAGGGCTTTCTAGCTGAATAGAGCTACTCCAATGATTTCCATTGATAGCTGACTTTTGCTAACATGTATTTATTTAGTTAGAATACATAATAAGAAAAAGAAAAACATATGTGCTTGTCTCACATCAGGATTTTGAATCACAGGCAAAATTCCAAAAAAAGTGCAGTTCCCCTTTAACTAAAATAACAAATGTTGACTGAGCAGTTTGCTCCTTACATTTATATCATTGGTTCTGTTGCTGCTGTGTCGCAACAACACAACATTTATTGATTCTAGCAACAATATGACAGTTTCAAAGAATTTCCTGTTCCCTGCTTATTAAATGTATGTCAGGCATATTCACAGAATGAGTAGTTCCACTTTGTTTTTGTTTGACTGTCAAGATGGACAGTATGGCCTAAAATATATATTGCAATATATATTGCAGCTTCTTGCGATAACGAAATATATCACAATATATTATTTGGTATATAAATGATAATACAATCATTTAAAAACAGGTTCAAAGGCTCCTAGTTTAGCTGCTGATGTATGCGGTAACATATTGCGTAATTTCCAGGGGTATTATTTTGTTGAAACTATTATCAATTTACTTGTTAATTTACTGTTAATATCTTGTTAATTTATGTTGTAACATGATTCTATCTGCACTTCTGTTAAAATAATAAACATTTACAGTATTGTTCTGTTTTTTGGATACTTTACATTAGTTTTGGGTATTGATCCAATACCAAGTATTTACAGGGGCAGTATTGGTCATACCAATGTTCATACCTACAAATTTTCAGGATCATTAAATGATAACATTTTTGATCACAACTGTAATTTGACAAAATTGCAGGATGGTAGTGTAACACTATAAATATAATATTTAAATTACTTCAATATTCCTTTTGTTTATAATAAAGTCAATAAGGCAAAAATAATTAAAAGCAAAAACTACCATTCGCTCTTATTTACGGAGTTTGTCATTAATAACAAAAACAACAAAAAACTATTTGCGATAAAAAAAAAAAACAGATCTAATCACTGCAGTATCGACCATCTACTGCTAGAATACTCGGTATTGTTACTGTTATTTGTATGAATCCGCCCACCCTTGTTTACATTCAAGAGGTTTAGTTCAGCGTTTAACTATGCATTTTGTATCCTCCTGCGGTGTGTCGTGTAGCACGTTTAGATATTCCTTGTCTTCTAGTCCTCCAGTGATAATGGTATTTGTAAGAAATGTTTATTTTCCGCAATTGAGACAAGGATTAGTGATTTAGTAGCCAGGACATCAGCTGCTACTTTGTTATAGCGAGGACGCTACATTGCATTGAAGACGCGGCCGTTTGTTTGTCGCTGTCAAATTTGCGGGACACAGCTAGAATATGTCATTAACATGCATTAAATGTTAATGAGCATTAAAAGCTCTATCATCGGCCAAATGTGTATCATTTAGATCATATATCATGTATATTGCGCAACCTAAGTCACTAGTCCCAGTCACTGCTGACTTCCATAGTGGGAAGGTGGGGGATTTAGAGACTATTGAAGCTGACTGGGGCACAACCTCATCTGCACAAAGTCACCTGCGACATAGATGTGTCAGTCATGCTAAAAAAAACCTGCGCTGCTTCCAGACATGCCAAAGCAGACGTATGCTCGGGTATCAGTGTAGGCAGGAGAAGCTTTTAATGACGGATCATACGGTCACTTCAGAAGCTCCAAGGTGTCACATTAAAACCATCCTGATGTCTATAATGACACTTTCAATTAAATCAACAGCTTGTAATAAAAATCACTTCGGCATTGGCTGGCTATAATTTATCCTGCGGCCACCACCATGCGGTTTATTTATGTTTCAATCTATATGCTTTTGTGTGCTCCTGACACTCCCGGCTGCTCATTACACACCAAATCATAAGAGCGCGCATTGTGGAGGACCTCATTTATTCCTAATGAGACGAGTGAAGCATTGGAAACAATCTCTGGCACGATGGCGGGAGTCGTCGTTCATATTTATTACGCCTAGTGATATGGAATGACGTCAACCTTTCTGAAGCCCGGTTTAATTGTCACGACGGATTTAGATGGAAATGTGCGGCAATGGCGCGCTCTAAACATCGCATGGACATTTGTGAATATCCATTACCAGCAAGAAAAGGTCACAGCAACAATCTGTGCAAGACAATAGTCAAGAATGCATGAATATACATTTGTTCACCTTTGCTGCAGGAAACCAATGAAGGGCGCGACTCCGGTGCCAGGCCCGACCATTATGAGAGGAACCGATGGGTCAGGTGGAAGTCGAAAGGAGCAGTTGGGTCTCAAACTCACATAGATCTGACGGAGAGAGCTCTGGTCACAATGTGCATTCTAAATAATGAAAGTAATTACAACACTGCTGAAAAGCCACTGTGGGCCTCCCAATCTATTAATTGATCTACTTAACATTCTAAGACAGACTAATGAGAAAACTTATGAGTTCCAACTAAAATCCATAGAGTGTAGAGAGAGAGGATTTAGTTGCTTTCATTCAAATTACATTTTGTTTTAATCGACAACACAAAAACAGGCCCAAAGCTTGCCAGTTGGTGGAGTCTCACGAATTAAGAAGTGAGAGTAGGGTAATGAAAAGCAAATAATGAAACCAGCTCATTCCGACAGCGCTGGCTTTGCCAAGACTTGAATAGTTCTCATTTGAACATTTCCCCAATTTTTTTAACCTTTGAATTAAAGCAGAATTGTGTACCTAAAATTAAACTAAGAACAAATTACAACATGATCAGAAGGGCTTGATTTTGTGTGTATATTGACCCGAATTTGAGAACATTTTAAAAAACACATTTTTGGAAATAACGTTTTATTATTTCAAATGCGATAAAAGAAAATGTCATACTTCTTATCTGCTCAACAGTTGTTTGCTGCATTTATCATCACCATTGAAGAGTTTGCAATACATTCATCCGTCATTAAATATAGGCCGCAATAAAGGGATTTAGCGCCATCTTGTATTAGTTGTTTTTAGATAATTATAATGATGTCTGAATGTATGTATTGTCATGACTACTCAGTTCAGCAGTGCTGCAAGACTCATTGATATTAAATCCTAATTGGATTAAACTAGATGTCGGCAACTTTACTTTTAAAAAAACAGAAAACAAGTCTAGAGAGGGGTGCAGCTGTCGATTATTTTAGTATTTTATCAATTAGTTCACATCGTTTGGCCGTTGCCTTCTCTAGGCTTATATTGAGCTAGCAAAGCTACAAAAATAAAATAAATAAAAAAGCCTAGGGAAAAAAACAACTTAAAAGCACACAATAGCACAGTATCAAACAGCAGCACTGCCTGAATGAAACGTTTGTACACCAATGCATATTTTTATTCCGCATGTGGTTCGTAAATAGAAAAGTACGTACAATGGGGGGGGGGGTTGTAAATCGAGGTTCCACTGTATTTAGAAAATAGACAATACATATTAGAAAGATAAAATGCATAATTTTTTTCACTTTGGAAATTCACAATCTGGCTGAGCTTCACTATGCCTTATTTTATTTGATTTTGCTTTAAACTTCTGCAGATTGTCTAGTGCAGTGGTTCTCAAACCTTTTTTTCCCAAAGTACCACTTCAGAAAAAAACTTAGCTCTCACAGTACCACCACAATGACCAATATCAAATTAAAGTAGTGTAGGAGGCCTAAGTATTCATTAAAAACAAGGCAAAGGTTTTGTATTTTTAAAAATGTTTGGCTACTGTAACATTATGCATAGTTTTAACAACACTGTGTTTGAATATAGGAAAATAAAACACTGTATTTTCATCCATCCATCCATCTTCTTCCGCTTATCCGAGGTCGGGTCGCGGGGGCAGCAGCCTAAGCAGGGAAGCCCAGACTTTCCTCTCCCCAGCCACTTCGTCCAGCTCCTCCCGGGGGATCCCGAGGCGTTCCCAGGCCAGCCGGGAGACATAGTCTTCCCAACGTGTCCTAGGTCTTCCCCGTGGCCTCCTACCGGTTGGACGTGCCCTAAACACCTCCCGAGGGAGGCGTTCGGGTGGCATCCTGACCAGATGCCGAACCACCTCATCTGGCTCCTCTCGATGTGGAGGAGTAGTGGCTTTACATTGAGCTCCTCCCGGATGGCAGAGCTTCTCACCCTATCTCTAAGTGAGAGCCCCGCCACCCGGCGGAGTAAACTCATTTCCGCCGCCTGTACCCGTGATCTTGTCCTTTCGGTCATAACCCAAAGCTCATGACCATAGGTGAGGATGGGAACGTAGATCGACCGGTAAATTGAGAGCTTTGCCTTCCGGCTCAGCTCCTTCTTCACCACAACGGATCGATACAGCGTCCGCATTACTGAAGATGCCGCACCGATCCGCCTGTCGATCTCACGATCCACTTTTCCCTCACTCGTGAACAAGACTCCTAGGTACTTGAACTCCTCCACTTGGAGCAGGGTCTCCTCCCCAATCCGGAGATGGCACTCCACCCTTTTAATCAAGTGATTTTTTTTTTGGTGTACCACTAGTGGTACACATACCAGAGTTTGTGAATCCCTGGTCTAGTCTATACCACTACTATTACAGCTCTCCTTTTTTCCGTATTTACTCCTCACCTTTGGCGGAGCCGTGCCGCACAGTAGTTCCGGCTTGTCAGGGAGAACCTGGACAGGGTTGACGAGGTCAGAAAGCCAACCACTACACAAGCCTCGCCTCCCCACAGGCCGCCAAGAGCACGCTGGGAATTCCACTACACTAAACACGAAATTCAGCTTTCCTGGCTGCTGAAGGCAGGAGCTGAGAGTTTGAGAAAGGCAGATAAAAAAAAAAAAGTTAGACGCAAGCGGCGGCGAGTGCGTGTGCATAGCATACAAACAGAGATATAGAGTAGTAGAAAAAGGTGAAACGGATTCAGACAAAAAACACCTCTCACAAAAACCCATTTGAACAGCAGCTGATCAAAGAAGCAGAGATGAAAAGGCTTTAAGAAAGTGATATGGCAACAGAATGGCAAGATTATTGTTTGACAATATTAAAAGGGACAAAAAAGTCTAATCATTGGAAGAGTAAAGAATATCTTAGCATACATCCACTTCCTGTTTGCCGCTGGACACCACCATGAATAATGCAAGTCTCTAATGTCTCTCCTCAGTCGGATAAACTAGTCGCCATCTCTCCCCCTCTGCGCCCTCTCTGTCTCTCAATTTTGACATGTGAGCCAGCAGCAAAAAAGCTGAAAAATTCTGACCTTGTGTTATAGACGCTCGTGTGCTACGTGAGCTTTGAAGCGGACCCTAATGGGTACGAGCTTAAGAGGAAGAGCGAAAAAATCAATGGCCGGCTAAGTGAGGCGAAAAGATGGAAACACTTGGGTTGATTTAAATAAAGGAACGTTATCGAGAGGCCTTGCAATAGTCCATTTGTTTTGCTCCAAGTTTCCTCCATCACAAGAGTTTATTAGGGAACGGCAGCACTGAAGTGCACTTAACATGGAGTACTGAACAGACAGGCGGGACAAGGTGACGCAAAGTCTTTTTTGCTTTTAGAAAGAAAGTTAGAAACCTATGGCATGGCTGTCACTATTTATATGACATGCTGAGAACAATGAACACATTTAAAGGTAACTTCAAAAATGTTTTATAGTTCATACAATAAGCGAGTAAACAGTCTAATGTTAACACAAAATGCACCAGAAATCTCTTTTTTTTTCAGGGAATACTCATGGCCCCATCAATATTCTACCAGTGTTTCCCACACAGTATATTCATTTAATTTGTGTCGACAAATAAATTCTGACCATCACAATCAGATTTGGTGCAACCCGTCACCATCGTTTTTAAACACATTATAATGGGACTATGTGTGAATGTCGCTTGTCAGTCCAACTCCGTAGATAGCATCACAACTCTGCTTGGTGAGGAACTTTGGAGTTTTTAGAAATATTTAATGGTATATGCTCTCATTAATGTTAATACAGCTTTCTCAAATACTTCTTAGGCACATTTTTTTATTTTTGTAAAATTCAACAACATTTGTGGTCTTTCCTTTTATTTGTATGTTAAGTAGTAAAGGTCAAAAGTCCAAAAAGTCCAGTTTTGGAAATGTTTTTGAGCTTGTTTTAATCCTCCATCTTGGTAATCACATTAATTCATCATCCAGCAGAGTATTAAAATGTATTTCTTGCATTTTGTTTGTGTAAATAGAGTTTTTTTTTAAACAAGCCGCTGGCTTCTTCAGTGGCAGAAGGTGGTGTGGTAGCAACAAGCGCCTGCTAGCTCACGTACGCCACCCCAATTCACAGACTCAGTGTGTGTGGCGACTGAGGGCACTACAGCACCACTCAGTATAATTTTTCTGTGTCGCCTGATATAATGTCATACTTACATAAAAACCATTACTCAGGCTGTAGATTCTACAGTGTAGAAAGTCATGTTGTAAAAATGATCCTAGAAATGTAGTATTGGTGACATTGCTGCCAGCGGCACTGGGTGCTGATTTGCTTAGGCACTAAATGACCCACCACATAACAACTGCTGGTACACTATAACTACATTAATATGGCTGGATATTTTGGCTCTAACCAAGCCATATACAATGCATCAAGACTTAAAGAAATGCTTATACATTGTGAAATATATGTTGCTGTGTATGTTTTTGTATGCACATGTTTTATTTCCTTGTGACACCTTCAATCATCTCTGATTACCGTGTCTGAAAAACTTTGCGCAAACTACAGATGGTTGAAAAGGTACGTAGAACTACACAAGCTTTTCCGTTAATAACTTTTCTATAAAACCAACGTTTGCGGTGGAAGTTACTTACATACATTTCACCCCTGTAACTTTTTTGTGCACAACAACCTTGATTAATGAGGTCCCTGGTTTCTATAATTCAAGTTTGCATGCGCACCTAGCAGTCAGGAACGTCAGCCTCATATCAGCTTCCTGCAATTCTACAAAATCATACAAAAATCAGGGATGTAAGCACCCTTTGAGGGAAAAAAAGAATAAAATGTATATTAGCACAAAGTGCTGTCACGTTTACAATCCGCCACGTCAATAATATACCCTCTCACTGGCTACAAATAAATATTCCAGAACTACAACTGGCTCGTAACTAACAGTGTTGGGATTGTAATCATCCAAATATGATTAGCAGCAAAGTAGACAGCCACCAACATTGAGCCTCAGAGAGCGAACGGAGGCGACAAGTAAGCTTGCGAGATGGTTCGCTAACTCGCGAGCTTGTTTTAGTGCTCCTGAGATCATCTCCCCGTCTTGCAACTCAGTGCGGCGTTTAGGCATGAGGAACGGCGAATACCTGCAGCTGAGGCAAGCGTTCAACAAATTTTGTTTAGATCATATTTTTATTGATATTTGATTTAAATAAGGGAGAAGTGATATTTTGACAGTAAAAATGTATTTTGCGTTTTCATGGACATTTCTTGTGCCTGAAAAATTCATATAGAACAGTTTAAATACACTACCGTTGAAAAGTTTGGGGTCACCCAAACAATTTTGTGGAATAGCCTTCATTTCTAAGAACAAGAATAGACTGTCGAGTTTCAGATGAAAGTTGTCTTTTTCTGGCTATTTTGAGCGTTTAATTTACCCCACAAATGTGATGCTCCAGAAACTCAATCTGCTCAAAGGAAGGTCAGTTTTGTAGCTTCTGTAACGAGCTAAACTGTTTTCAGATGTGTGAACATGATTGCACAAGGGTTTTCTAATCATCAATTAGCCTTCTGAGCCAATGAGCAAACACATTGTACCATTAAAACACTGGAGTGATAGTTGCTGGAAATGGGCCTCTATACACCTATGTAGATACTGCACCAAAAACCAGACATTTGCAGCTAGAATAGTCATTTACCACATTAGCAATGTATAGAGTGTATTTCTTTAAAGTTAAGACTAGTTTAAAGTTATCTTCATTGAAAAGTACAGTGCTTTTCCTTAAAAAAAAGGACATTTCAATGTGACCCCAAACTTTTGAACGGTAGTGTAAATCAAAAATGTTTTGTTAATTAAATATTTGTTTTTTTAAATGGCCCAGCCTCACCTGCCACGTCCCTAACACATCTCATCTGCACCTGGATCAGTGGTGCTTAGTGAGTATTTAGACCAGGAATATTCAATTGTTTTGGGGGCCACATTTCCAGAAAGCAAAGGGCTTGAGGGGCCAGACTTCCCCCTTCACTATTAGTCTTATTTTGTATACTCCTGAGATTTGGCCCCCAGGTGCCAGTTGAATAGCCTGGTTTAAACCCTTCTGGACTCTGCAGTTTTTTTAAACAACAAGCGACAAATCAAATGACTTTTTCTCGTGTTATTTGACACTTTTGGAGACTAACATAAAAGCATGTATTGATCTTCTCATCGAGCAGCATTTTCAAGTCCAATACCATCCATTCATTTTCTACCCCTTGTCCCTCTCTGGGTGGTGGGAGTGCTGGAGCCTATCCCAGCTGCACTCGGGCGGAAGGCGGGGTACACCCTGGACAAGTTGCCACCTCATCGCAGACAACATTTTTTGCTAATTTTTTGGATGCTGCACCCAATAGAATGATGTAATCTTTTTAGTACAAGAGAAAAGAAAAAGCAATTTTCTACAGAGAATAAAGAGTTCATTTTTTATTTGGTTAACACCTTGACATGCTCTTTATTCATTTAGTCATTCAAACATTTGTATAAGAAACCCATATTTGGCTTGAATGAGGAGATTTCAGTGTTTGAGTGTCATTTCTATATGCAAAAATGAATTCAATGTCAGAGCACATTCTTGATTCGCTTCCTTTCAATTACTACTTATTCTGTTGTCTGATGATTTGCACCATTATTTGTGCAGCAATGAGAAATTTCAAGGTATGAATTTGACGTACTTATCATGGTAATTAATAAATGATGCTTTTTGTCTTACCTGGCGGCTGAATACGGCCTCGGCTGCAGCTTGGGGAGATGCTCTACATAAAAAAGTAAGAAAAAAGAAAGATAGCTGTCAATCATCCTGTTGTCTTACAAATGTTATTACCCATGAAGGGTATAAAGTAAAAGTCATCTTATTTTCAGGACACACTGCTAGTGCTGCATTTAATGAAATAACAGGCAGTTGGAATCCCAAGCGTCCAGATGTGAAGCCAGTGGGAAGCAGATTGTTTATGCAAACCTTTATGCAAAGTCAGCCATGAAGGTGCCCTCTTTTTTGGGTAATAAGCAGCGACGTATATCGCTTGTCACAGTAGCAACTGCTGCACCGCCGATGACTTAACGTGTGCAAGAAATGACTTCACTTACTTGAAACTTGTTATGTGAATAATAAATGAACTTGGAAGAGTAATAATAGTGAAGCAGCCCAGGTATCCCAAGAGCACATTCTTCAGCTAAATCGCTCGGAAAGACCAACAGCTGGACTAATTCTGCACACGCTCTTCCTCTGACACCTCTTAACAGCTCAAGGTGTTAGGGAGACAGCTCAGCAGTTTGATGACACATTCAATCAAAATGAATGGCACACACAGAACTAAACTTTGGAGGATGATGCATCAAAAAAGCACCATGTTATGGCCCGGATATGATATGATTTGGTTTTGGATTATTACAACAGTGTCCTGTTTAACTAAAGAAGAAAAATCATCGCTTAAGGAAGCTATAGTGCAACCTTATACATTATGATTTCTCGAAAAAATATGCCTCCAATGCTTGAAGACCGCAAATCTTGTGATACTGCTCAGTGAATTTCTAAAGCAGGGGTGCCTAAAGTGGGGCCCACTGGCCACATTTAAACAGAATATAATAAGATACTTGGCAAAAAATTATGGAATTACCAGACCTGGAGAATGTTCATTCAGTTGGAGCGGTGTGGCTCAGATGGTAGAGCAGCCAGACAAAAATTAGAGGGTTTCTGGTTCAAGTCCAGCTTCCGCCATAGTCACTGCCATTGTGTCCTTTGGGCAAGATACTTCACCCACCTTGCTCCCAGTGCCACCCAGACTGCTTTAAATGTAGCTTAAAAAGCAGCTAGGATAGGCTCCAGCCCCCCGAGAGGAACAAACGGTAGAAAATGGACGGACCAATTTGTTCCACCATCTAAAGGGCTTTGAGTCTCCAGAAAAAAAAAGTGCTATTAGCTGTAAATATAATTCATTAATAATTCACAAAGTTGTTTAATTTTGTAGAAAAAAACATAAGAGACATGACACAGAACTATAGCCATTTCAAATGGCAACTTTCTGGCTTAAATAAAAACACTAAAATAATTCAAGAATGTATATTTTGGTAGTAACAGTTTCATTTTTAGATCAATCAAGCAGAGTGAAAAATGTATGGAATCACTCAATTCTGAGATAATATTGTGGAATCACCCTGTAAATTTTCATTTCCAAAGCTAACACCTGTTTCAGATTATTAGTTACAGTTCATTAGTCTGCAGTTAAAAAAGGAGTTTTCACATCTTGGAGAGCTGTTGCTCCAGGTGGATTGACATGAATCATGACTCCAACATGAGAGATGTCAATTGAAACAAAGGAGAGGATTATCAAACTTCTTCAAGAAGGTAAATCAACACGCAATATTGCAGAAGGTGTTGATTGTTCACAGTCAGCTTTGTCTAAAATCGGAACTTTTGAAGAAAATATGCACATTTTCACTGTCATTGATGACATGAAGCTGCATGTCAGGTAATGGCACTTGGGAGATGGCTGTCATTGCATATTCAATAAAAATGCACAAGTTTACATTGACATTTTGGACAATATATTTTTCCATCAATGGAAAGGATGTTTGGGGATGATGACATATTTTCAAGATGATAATGCATCTTGTCCATGGAGTAGAAACTCTCCTTGAAGGAAGATACATAAGGTCAATGTCATGGCCTGCAAATAGACCAGATCTCAATCCAATTGAAAATCTGAGGTGGAAATTGAAGAAAATAGTGCATGACAAGACTCTAATCTGCAAAACTGATCTGACAACAGCAATCAGAGAAAGTTCGAGCAAGATTGATGAAAATTCAGTTTGTCACTCGTTAATGCCCCAGGGACTGCAAGCTGTGATAAAAGCCAGAAGTGGTGCAACAAAGTACTCGTGGCATGTTAGTGTTTTTTGTTGAACATCCTCTAAGTCCATAATTTCTTCCCGGGGTTGTACAAAAGAATACAAATAAATAATACTGTGATCTAATAGTAGTAATAGAATGTAAAAACAATGACAGCATGATAAACCTATTTTGTATAATTGTACCCTTATGATTATTAAAATGTAATAAAACATTGCCATTAAAGTTAATAAAGATTTTATAATGGTGAGTTTGAACAAATGTACTTCTTCAGCCTTCTGGTTTTGGCTACCTTCAGAGTATGTTTGAAAAAAGTTATATTATTACCAACAGTCTGTAAGGCAGTGAATGTACACAGGCTGAGTGCTGACTGCTAATTGGATAAGCACAAGGAAAGGGAGGAGGAGCCAGTGTGTGTTGTGAGTGTACAGCCCCCATGGTATGCTAACCATGATGAATACATCTCATAAAAAACCTAAAATCTCTGAGTATAGATTTTATTTCTGCATGGACAGATTAATTTGCCAATAAAATCAATGGATTACAACTTTTATACATTTATAAATGTTTTGCAGCTCCAGATTTTTTTATTATGACTAAAATGGCTTGCTTGAAATGGTTGCCAAACCCCGGTTCAAACCTACCTTTCAAGTAGTTTGCTTAATCTACAGAACTGTTTTATCTCAATAATGTGTAAAACTTACTTGGTCTCTGTGTCTACTTTATTCAGCCAAATGTCCCATTGTCAAATCAATATATGATCATATTGAAAGATAAAACTAATACAGTCTTTAAAGATTTGACCATAGACCAGCAGAAACATGTTAATGATTTCATTTAAAAAGGCCGCAGTCATCATTCGTAGAACATAATGCAACTGCTTTTGGGGAATTCATGTTTTTGTTCAAGTTAAAAACTATTTCTGAGCATCAAGGAGAGTGCTTTGTCTTCACAAATGTAAATGTTTTAGTTGTTATCTGCAAGACACTTAATCTATTCCATCTTTTCAAAGAGGCAATTTAAATGCAAAAGTAATAGTTTAAAAATGAGATATAGAAATGTGGTCAAACATTGATCTATGAAGAGGGACTCCGCCTGCAGACAAATTAAGGAAGGTTGTTAGGATTGTGGCATTTAAAAAGCACTCCCACCAATGCTAAACTACACGCTTTGTTCATTTTGGATGAGAGTCCTTGCCAATTCATTCCAAACCGCAACAATAAGTGGCAGTGAACCAAGAAACTTAATTTTCACTTTTGCTCATTGAGAGGTAAGTTCAAATATGTTGCTTAATTTTCAGCCTGTAGCTCATTTTTTATTAAAACTAATTTATAATTAATGTGGCTGTTTGCAACTTGCTCAAAGTTTTCAAACCAAAAAATAGAACAAGAACATCACCAAGTAACTTACTTACATTGCACAATATATTATTTGGCATATAAATAATAAAAAAACATTTCAATACAGGTTACAAAGGCTAATCGTTTGGCTGGTGACGTACACTGAACAAAAATATTAACTCCCATTTTACATATTTTGAAGTCAAAAGAGCAAAAACATTTACTATACACATAAAAAAATATTCCTCTAAAATATTGTTCCCAAATCTGTCAAACTGTGTTAGTGAGCATCTCTTCTTTGCCAAGACAATCCATCCCACCTCACAAGTGTGGCATATCAAGATGCTGATTAAACAGCAGGAAAATTGCACAGGTGTGCCTTAGGCTGCCCACAATAAAAAGCCACTCTGAAATGTGCAGTTTTATCACAGAGCACAATGCCACAAGTGTTGAAGGAGCGTGCAGTTTGCATGATGACTGCAGGAATGTCCAGCAGAGCTGTTGCCCGTGAATTGAATGTTCATTTCTTTACCATAAGTCGTCTCCAAAGGCGTTTCAGAGAATTTGGCAGTACATCCAACCGGCCTCACAATGGCAGACCATGTGTAACTAGGGCTGGGCGATATGGCCGTTTTTTAATATCGCAATATTTTAAGGCCATATCGCGATGCACGATATCAGGGTTTCCCACACATTCATTTATTTGTGGCGGCCCGCCACGAAAGAATTACGTCCGCCCCAAATTTAAAAAAATAAAACATTTAAAAAATAAAAAATAAAAAATAAAATAAAAAAAGGATTTTATTTTTTATTTTTTTGTCCTCCCCAGCTTCTCAGGCAAATCATATAGTTGATGTAGATGCCCATATCGGCTGTTCAGATTTACTCTACAAAAGAGAAGTGTAAGATACTTCTCTTGTTGCCTTATTTGTATTTGACTTTATTAAATGTATTTATATTAGAAACACAGCATGTGTATATAACAAAGGGTGCAAAGTCTGCAGGCAGTAGGAAACACATGGTTAAGTGTAGGGAGTAAAACTGATGGCAGTCTAAAGTTCAAGATTTTTGGAGCTCTTTGTTCAGTGGATCAGATGTTTGATGAAGCTCTGTGTCTATCTACCACCACTACTGATTTCTGTTTATTTGTTACTGACTGTGGCAGGACACCTCTGCCTCTGTTTCACTTTATGTTGCTGGTAAATAATATGGTTGTAGTAGTAGGCTAAAGTTAAATTATTTAGTATGCACTAATTAAAGGGGCAGAGCTTTGAGACATTTTAGCTTTTATATTTTATAAGATATATTTTTTGTAAGAACCACAATTAATAAATATATTTCAGTGAATAACTGAATATTTTGCCTTAGCCTTGAATGAACACTTGATGCATATAATCACAGCAGTATGATGATTCTGTGTCTACATTAAAACATTCTTCTTCATACTGCATTAATATATGCTACTTTAAAACTTTCATGCAGAAAAGGAAATCACAACTAAAAAAATCACTATTTTTTTCATACGGTGTTGATCTGGAAATGTTTGCCTCGGCATTTTGATGGTGTGGGCGTGTGGCACCGAACGGAGATGTTGACATACGGACTAAGCACTGTTCATTCTCTAGCAGGTGACTTTTGAAATGATGCTACGTATTAGCAGTAATCTACTTTTTATAGCAACGCTTTCGCCCCACACTTGACAAATTACGGTTGTCTGTTCGACATATTCCCACTTGAAGCCAAACCACCGCCAGACGATGGACACCCTGCTGATTTTTGAGGGAATTAATTATTCCTTCATTTGTTACCAGATTTGCACCTTCTTTCGCTCGTATTACCGCTAGCATCACAGCTAACGTTAGCCATGCTGCTACCTCTCTGCTCGGCGTATACGTATGTGACGTGTGTCATGACAGTATGTGACGTGTGTAGAAGCTGCTCTTGCTGTCTGTGAGAAGCAGAGACAGGAAAGAGCGAGGAGAGCCTGTAGTGCAGACCTGGGCATTCTGCGGCCCGCGGGCCACATCCGGCCCTTTGTACGTCCCTGTCCGGCCCGCGTGTGGCCGATCATAAATTACAAAATACATTTTAAAAAGTATCTATCTCGAGTGTGCAATACAACGGTGCTGCTTTTGTTTTGAAAAGCGTTATTTGTATTACTTCCGTGTGGACGTATGCTCGTGCGCGATTGTGAGTGAATGTGAACAGCTGCAATCACAAATTCCATCAATCCATCCATTTTCTACCGCTTATTCCCTTCGTGGTCGCGGGGGGCGCTGGAGCCTATCTCAGCAACAATCGGGCGGAAGGCGGGGTACACACTGGACAAGTCGCCACTTCATCGCAGGGCCGCAATCACAAATTACAAATGGGCGTATGTCCATGTGTAACCTGTGAGTGAAGGTGCACAGTGACAAGTGATGCCCGGTTTTCCCCGAGATGCTAAAAAGAGAAAAGTTGATGACGAATGGCATGTTTTCAACAAGACATGGACTGCCAAGTATTTCTTTACAGAAATTAAAGGTAAAGCTGTGTGCTTAATTTGTGGTACACAGGTTGCTGTGTTTAAAGAATATAGTGTAACGACCTGCTGAAGTTGATGTTGTGTTCTTGAGTTGCGGAAATGAGGAGTGAGGATAGACGTGCGTGTGGAAGGAACGAGATAAGTTGAGCTGTGTTAGTAAATAAATAAATAAATAAATAAATGGGTTATACTTGTATAGCGCTTTTCTACCTTCAAGGTACTCAAAGCGCTTTGACAGTATTTCCACATTTACCCATTCACACACACATTCACACACTGATGGCGGGAGCTGCCATGCAAGGCGCTAACCAGCAGCCATCAGAGGCAAAGGGTGAAGTGTCTTGCCCAAGGACACAACGGACGTGACTAGGAAGGTAGAAGGTGGGAATTGAACCTCAGTAACCAGCAACACTCCGATTGCTGGCACAGCCACTCTACCAACTTCGCCACGCCGAATCTGTACACAATTCTTGGAAGCTGAAAACATCCCAGTTCTTGCATGGCCAGCATACTCATCGGACATGTCACCCATTGAGCATGTTTGGCATGCTGTGGATCGGTGTACACGACAGCGTGTTCCAGTTCCTGCCAATATCTAGCAACTTGGCACAGCCATTGAAGAGGAGAGGACCAACATTCCACAGGCCACAATCAACAACATGATGAACTCTATGCGAAGGAGATGTGTTGCACCGCGTGAGGCAAATGGTGGTCACACCAGATACTGACTGCTTTTCTGACACCCCCACACTCCCAATAAAGCAAAACTCCACATTTCACAGTGGCCTTTTATTGTGGGCAGCCTAAGGCACACCTGTGCAATAATCATGCTGTTTAATCAGCATTTTGATATGCCATACCTGTGAGGTGGGAAGGATTATCTTGGCAAAGAAGAAGTGCTCACTAACAGATTTAGACAGATTTGTGAACAATATTTGAGAGGAATTGCTCTTTTGTGTATATAGTAAACGTTTGAAATCTTTGAGTTCCACTCATGAAAAATGGGAGCAAAAACTTATGTGTTGCGTTTATATTTTTGTTCAGTATATGTGGTAACATATTGCGTCATTTCCAGTTGTATTATTTTCTCAAAATTATTATTAATCCATCCATTGGATCTGGTTACCGTACTTCCTGTTGTAATATGTTTATATATACCCCTCTGCTAAAATGTAAAAAGGACTTCTGTTGTTGACATTAGCTCCGGGCGATACAACAAACTTGGGTATCGATCCCATACCAAACAGTTACAGGGGCAGAATTGGTCATACCTAAAATGTTCAGTATCAACAAATTATACAATTTTTGATAACCACTCTAATCAGAGAGTGGCAGTGTAACAATATCAATTTATATTAATATAACATTTTTTATTCACTTTTAATATATACAAAATGTATAATTAAGTCTATAGGCCAAAATAACTAAACAAAAGCAAATACATCTATTGGCTCTTATTTTCTATTGTTTTGTAAACAATAACCAATGTCAAAAAAATATTTTATGATAATAAAAAATATAAATCTTGTAACTGTAGTATCGTTACTGCCTCTTTGTATCGATCCGTTGACGTTCAAGAGCTCTAGTTTGCAGTTAGCATATCCCTTAACTGACGGGGAGTGTAGCATGTTTAGCTATTCCATGTCTTTAAGTCTTCCGGTGATAATAATACTTGTAAGAAAGGCCCTTCATTTGCCACCATGGAGGCGAGGATTAGTGATTTAGAAGCAGTACTGTGGAGGGACATTAGCCACTACCTTACTGATGTGGTCGTTCGCTTGTTGCTGTCAATTTTGCAGGACACAGCTCGACTGTGTCATTAACATGCATTCTCACGATAAAAGCTCTATCATTGGCCAAATGTATATAATTTTTATCGTCTATCACACCATGCTAAGCGAGACCATAAATCACTCCAAACACCACCTTTTACACCAGTGGCATTGATCTTTTTCCCTGTGCGTGAGCGTATCCTGAAGGTTTGAACAAGGAAGAATGCGGGTCACAATGATCGAACGCGAGCACCCTCTCAGAAGTTACCTAGCCGTGACTGTCAGCAGCTTTAATGAGTTGTATTATTAGATGCAGTGTTTTCATATGCCCGGTTTTTTTAGATTTGGTTTCAGGCCAAAAAAGTCTCGGTTTTCAAACACTGCCTTTGTTTTTCTGCTTTGTTTATTGAGTACAGCAGCAAAATAACCCACCATTAAGCCAAATAAAGTTGTAGCATGGAGTAATATAGTCCAACTAAAGCCATGTTTCCAAAGTGCCACTGAACGCACCTCACTGCTATGGTTAGTCTAGCCCAGGGGTCGGCAACCCAAAATGTTGAAAGGGCCATACTAGACCAAAAATACAAAAACAAATCTGTCTGGAACCAAACTGGAGCCTTATGTAAGTGTTATAATGAAGGCAACACATGATGTAAGTGTCTTTATTAGCTGTATTAGACTACAATCTAAATGACTGTGTTGCAGGCTGACGCAAATCTTCGTTGACAGAAATGTTGAAATGTAATATTTATTCTACACATTTTTACAACATTGGAAAACATTACTAAAATGGAGGCTTTTCAGCGGGTGAGCTAACTCCTGGAAATTACTGGCTTAAAATGGCCAAAGGTAAATATGTGTGTGTTCAAGTTGAAGGAAACAGAAACTGAAAATAAAATGAGCTCAAATATACCTAAAATATGAGGTATAATGATGCATTATGTACATACAGCTTGCATAAATAGCATGTTAGCATCAATTAGCTTGCAGTCATGCCGTGACCAAATATGTCTGATTAGCACTCCACACAAGTCAATAACATCAACAAAGCTCACCTTTGTGGATTCACGCACAGCATAACAAGTTTGATGGACAAATAGATACAAAGGAGAAGAGGCATAAAACATGTCTTTCTGTGGCAGAATCAAGGAAAGTTGTACATGTAAACAAACTACGGTGCGTTCAAGGACTTCCGAAATTAGTAGGACAAAATGGCGCGCGCCAAATACTCTCATCAGTGAAGCATGTTTAATGTAAACAGTGGCATTTCTAACAATTAGGAAGGTTTGTGTTATGTGTGTCCTACAGAAACCATATTGAAACAAAAAATACATATTTTTCCTCATCTTTTTCCATTTTCATACATCTTTTTAAAAGTTCCAGGGAGCCACTGGGGCGGCGCTAAAGAGCCACTTGTGGCTCGAGAGCCGCGTGTTGTCGACCCCCGTCTAGCCAAACAATCAAGGTTAATATGGCGCTTATGGGCTGTCCTCCTCCTCTACTGCCACCTTGATGGCAGAGATGGAGTTTGTTCGCGCTCATAGAGACACAAGCGGGCACGCTTATATTGCCTAGAAGGTTAGTTCCACCTTGTATTCCCTGCTCATAAAAGTAACTAAACTAAAAGTAGTGAAGCTGTAAAAGGAGAGCTCGCGTCTGGGTGCGGCGTCACAGTGTGACGTGTTGCGCCGTAAAGCTGTCCTGTGCATCAGTTGATACAAACAAAGTCATGTGAGCACACAGCCGTTGTTCTTGTACAAAACACCAGTGCCAGCACTTTGATAAAGAGGGTTAGAAGTACCAAAGAATTTAAAACACTATTGAATTCAAACAAAGTAGGGAGGTGGCATTTATGGGTTTACCTACATGATATATTCTAAGAATGTTGTCACGTGTACGCATCGTTTGCTGTGGTCCTGATGCCAAAATCCAGAAGACAGCAACCATCGTGCAGGTAAAAGTATATTTAATGTCCAACGAAGGCAAGTGCAGCTTGGGAGTGCACACAACACTAAACTTTGGCAGGGAACAAAACAAGCTTGTCAGCGTAATGACAGCACATGAAACAAAGCAAATGCAACATTAGCAATGAACCAGCAAAGACAGCAGCGACGGCTGAAACCAAATAGACTGGCAAACAAAGTGAAGGTGCTAAAGAGACAAGAACCAGGAAGTGGAAACTAGAAAATAAGAGCACTGGACAGGGGCTAAATTTACCAAATATAAACATCCACAAAACAAACAAGGCATTTCTTGCACGACAGGTCATGACAATTGTGTTCTCATTTTCTGTTAACCCATCTTCCTTTCCGATTTTTGGACCATTTCATTAAGAAATTCAGTCAGAAGTACCTGTACCTGCCTTCACTCGCCGCTCATCACCACCAAGAGTCTTCATTATAGGTAAAAGTGATGGCAAATGTTTATTTAACCATTTAATTTGTCTTTTACATGCATTTTGCATTGTTTTATATCGGTAAAACTATAATTATTCCCTAAAAACCTGCTCAGTGGCGTTGTGGTTAGTGTCCGCCCTGAGACTGGAATGACCCCGGCCGAGTCATAACAAAGACTATAAAAATGGGACCCATTGCCTCCCTCCTTGGCACTCAGCATCAAGGCTTGGAATTGGGGGTTAAATCACCAAATGATTCCCGAGCGCGGCCACCACTGCTGCTCACTGCTCCCCTCACCTCCCAGGTGGTGAACATAGGGATGGGTCAAATGCAGAGGATAATTTCACCACACCTAGTGTTTGTGCGTGTGTGTGTGTGTGTGTGTGTGTGTGTGTGTGTGTGTGTGTGTGTGACTATCGTTGGGACTTTAACTTTAAAAAAGTGTTTTGTTTTCACAATTCCGAGTGTCTAAAACAGATGAGTTGATTTAGATTATTTCCTTTTCACCAGCTCATTTAAAGGGAAGTACAACTGTGTTACAATATTTTTGCTTTGTCACCAGTGTGGATGTTTAGTTGAGATATTTTAGCATATATTAAACTGTTGATTGGTTTTAGCATCTTTCATGCATCAATGGTGGTACCTGCAACCATCATTTTCTCTCGATGGAAAAAGTTTGGACACCCCTGCCCTACAAGAAGTTAAATAAAAAAAGATCCTTACGGAGTACAGACCGCATCCTGCTGTGACCTTTTCATATACAGAGGGAAAAAAGGATCATATAATAAGGAGGTAGTGCATGGAGACATGCATCTGGGCTCATTATTTACAATCCCTGTCGACCCATGAGTATAAACTCTGATCTTGCAGTCTAATGAACCCCAAGGAGTGCGTAACAGTGTCCTTGCGCTCGCCGAGTCAGACTTCACTATTAACCTCCGCTCTGAGGCGACCCCTGCACTCAGGCCCCCCAACATCTGTTGCTCCAAAAGAAGCCTCCAACGCCACATTTTCACACATCGGAAGGCTGGCATGAAACATAACTGGCATCAGGATAAGGTCAAAAGCTGTGATACAGCTGGTTTTAGAGGACAGCTCAGCTCCTTTTGCAGGCGTTTTTTACACAGTCACCGATCAACCAGCTAATGACTTGGAAGGGAAGTTTTTCAATCAAGAGACTGCATGATGACAACGACATTTATCACATTCATTAACGTTGAAGGGGACAGGACAATCTATGTCTTGACTTGCACAAAAAACTGACACAACAAAAGGAAATTAATTTTGCCTCACTGAGTAGACCAAGAATGTATGTTGTCCATGTCACAGAGTGCTGGTCTTTACAAGGGGAACAGTGCCCCCTGGTGGATAAAGAGCTGCATCAAATTATTGTGTTACTGGCTTGGTGTGTGACTGTGATGATTTGTAGACAAAATCCACTATTGACAACCTCTGTGGAGGATTTTTTTAATTGCTGCTTTTTCGTTTCACTTTGGAGGCTTATTTAGAAATGAATGAAAATGGGTCGGTCCAAGGAAGTCCGAAATGTGATTTGGTTGGGTACCGGTATATGTCTTTAAAAAAGTTTTTTTCCCATAGTTGTAACATTAGGCTTGTCCAGATACAATTTGTTTGCTTCCGATACGACACTGATATTGGAACCAGGGACGTGCACATGATTATAGAGGGGCAGGGGCTCAAAGTCAGAAAAGGGCAGGAATTTTTTTTTTGGTCCTTTACACAATATGGAAATTAATGTAAAATTAAATTTGCTAATAGGAAGCTAACTACTTAGCCGTGTGTCCTTTGTAGGTAAAAGTGATTGCCATTTCTTTTGTGTCAACAAATGATGGTCATAATGAGTTAATTTACATTATCATAGGCTTGGAATACATGAAAAGCAACAAAACACTGGTTTATTATTAGGCTATTTTTTGTTAAAGATAATCACTTTAATATTGAACATTGAACAGTGCAACATGAACTTTGAAAAAAAATAGAAAAATAAATACCCAAATGGAAAAAACTTCAATGTGAAAATCTGTCCTTCTTCCCTTAACTTGATGAAAACACCATCAAGTTGTAACTTATGGTCTATCTCACTTAATGCTCAGACTAAACAACTGAAACGCAATACAGGGCCAAAAATATGGACCAGGGGCCAGTAGAGGGCTGTATCCTTTCTTTTTTTGGCTTTGGGCTGCAGGCATAATCAACATGAATCAAGTTTAAATACAGATGGCAAAATTCCTAACAGATAACCTACATCTTATATCCCCAGAATGCTGAAATTATTATTATTATTAATAATAATAATAATAATTATTATTATTATTATCATTATCATTGTTCTTATTATTATTGTTATTATTATCATTATTATTATTATTATTTTGTTAACCCACAAAGTAATAGCAAAGTCACAATAACCTTATATCTAAAACTCTACTGTGAGAGAAATGTGATCCGCCGTAAACGTGCATTTTATTTAGAAAATTAACCCGGTTTTATTTTGTACATTACTTCCTGTCCCGCACGATCCGCTCTGCTCTGTGCGGACTTGATGTGCCGTGCTCAATTGATGCGCCGTGCTCCGACGTCCGGCAAAAACAGAAGCTGACACATTGACTAATAGAATAATACAGCGTTTTTCTGAAATATTACCCATATTAGATGCTGAATAAGTGGACGGCGACTAGACCATAACTCACAGGTTCAAGTTGCTCCACTGTCACGTCTGAGTAACCTTGGCTGCAGCCCGCAGGTCGAGCAGGGGCTAAACGTTTAAAGGAAGCGGCAGGCTCAAACAACCCGGTATTACAAGAAAACGTGGAGTTTTTGTACCGCTGTTTTTTTTGTTAGTTTTTTTTACATCCCTGACAGGAATTTATTCATGTTGTTTAAAGGCCTACTGAAATGAATTTTTTTTATTTAAACGGGGATAGCAGATCTATTCTATGTGTCATACTTGATCATTTCGCGATATTGCCATATTTTTGCTGAAAGGATTTAGTATAGAACAACGACGATAAAGATCGCAACATTTGGTATCTGATAAAAAAAGGCTTGCCCCTACCGGAAGTAGCGTGACGTAGTCAATTGAACATATACGCAAAGTTCCCTATTGTTTACAATGATGGCCGCATGAAGTGAGAGAGATTCGGACCGAGAAAGCGACGATTTCCCCATTAATTTGAGCGAGGATGAAATATTTTTAAATGAGGACAGTGCAAGTGAAGGACTAGTGGGGAGTGGAAGATGCTGTGAGAGCCGGGGGTGACCTGATATTCAGCTGGAAATGACTACAACACTAAATAAACACAAGACATATATATACTCTATTAGCCACAACACAACCAGGCTTATATTTAATATGCCACAAATAAATCCCGCATAAAAACACCTAGGTGTTTGTTATGCTAGCTCCTAGCTCGAGCTAGTTATAGCTCGAGCGGGTAATATGGACGGGATCCTGTATATATAACCCGCCAATACAATTCAAACACCTGCACAACACACACACTCACTCAGCCCAAACAACCGTTCACCTAACCCAAGGTTCATAAAGCTTATATATTTAATCAAAGTTACGTACATGACACGCACGTACTGGCAAGCAATCAAATGTTTGGAAGCGCGCGGGTGGGACCTGATATTCAGCTGGGAATGACTACAACAGTAAATAAACACAAGACATATATATACTCTATTAGCCACAACACAACCAGGCTTATATTTAATATGCCACAAATTAATCCCGCATAAAAACACCTAGGTGTTTGTTATGCTAGCTCCTAGCTCCTAGCTACTAGCTCGAGCTAGTTATAGCTCGAGCGGGTAATATGGACGGGATCCCGTATATATAACCCGCCAATACAATTCAAACACCTGCATAACACACACACTCACTCAGCCCAAACAACCGTTCACCTAACCCAAGGTTCATAAAGCTTATATATTTAATCAAAGTTACGTACATGACACGCACGTACGGGCAAGCAATCAAATGTTTGGAAGCGCGCGGGTGGGACCTGATATTCAGCTGGGAATGACTACAACAATAAATAAACACAAGACATATATATACTCTATTAGCCACAACACAACCAGGCTTATATTTAATATGCCACAAATTAATCCTAATGCTAGCTCCTAGCTCCTAGCTACTAGCTCGAGCTAGTTATAGCAAGCGATCAAATGTTTGGAAGCGCAGCTGTGTACTCACGTTATCGCAACTGTGTATCCAAATCAAAGTCCTCCTGGTAAGAGTCTCTGTTGTCCGAGTTCTTCCATCTTGACTGCATCTTTCGGGAATGTAAACAAAGAAGCGCCGGCTGTGTACGTGTTGTTGCTGACTTCCCTCGCAAAATAGACACTTCGCACCGACAACTTTCTTCTTTGCTTGCTCAGCTTCTTTCTCCATAATGCAATGAACAAATTGCAACAGATTCACCAACACAGATGTCCAGAATACTGTGGAATAATGAGATGAAAACAGAGCTATTTCGTATTGACTTCAATGGTGTCCGAATACTTCCGTTTCAATGATTGACGTCACGCGCATACGTCAACCCTCAGAGGCGTTTCGAACCGGAAGTTTAGCGGGAAATTTAAAATTGCACTTTATAAGTTAACCCGGCCGCATTGGCATGTGTTGCAATGTTAAGATTTCATCATTGATATATAAACTATCAGACTGCGTGGTCGGTAGTAGTGGCTTTCAGTAGGCCTTTAAAGAAAATAAAAAAACACACACAGGCAGAGGGCACTTTTTAAGACGAGGCAAAAAAGGGCAGGGGCTCAGGCACCCATAGGGCCCTATGTGTGCACGTGCCTGATTGGAACCTTGAGTATTGGCCAATACCGATAATGATCTGATACAATATCAGCACAAATCCTGGTGCATACTTTTATTTTGTAGTGTGACGTGTTAGGAAAGGTTTGATCAAGTGAAATTTTTCACTTGGTATGAAAAACACTAACATTAAGATAGATTTATGCTTTTGAAGTGGAGTAGTAATTTGTGTTTGGGCAACACCTAGTGGTCAGAAAAATGTATCAAATCAAGGTCATGATGCAGTAAATTGAATGATGCAGACATGTTTGTTACTGAATACTTTCTAACCTTAGAGACTTTCTATCTGTAAGTAATATGCAACTATAATTATTTGATACTTGTTTATATTGACAAATGTGGTGTTTTCGACTGCAATATTGTTCAAATAAAGACACATATTACATTTGTCTAGCTTGTATGCTATTGTGTGCTTTGCTGTTGTGAAGCTGCTAGTTTTTAGTAGCCTATGTTTACCTTTTGTAACTGACTTCACTAACATTAGGGATGTTTTGATCAGGGTTTTATGCTGCCGATTCCAATACTGATCACCCATGCTTGAGATCGGTCAATACCGATAGCAATCACGTGTATTAACTGTAAATTTACAGTGAGTGCTGTTGACAGTTTAACAGTATCAACACAATATTTAAACTACTTCCGTATTCTCTTCCTCTGTGTGTGATATGTTCAGCCTTGTCTTCCAGTGATAATGCTATTTGATATTGATACTTATGATACTAATAGTTTATTTGCCATAATGGAAGATATTAATACTTACGATAATAATAAATACAGTATATTTGCCATCATGAAATTTATTATTATTACAGTATCTTAAAAGAGCGGCTCCACAGTGTTTTTGGAGACACATAATTAGCTGCTAGCTGCTTGTCAATCGTGGGACTTAAAAATAAATACAGTGTCCCCAAGAGGTGATTGGCAATAAAACGCATTAATCGGGAATGGCGATCACATACTTTTTCACAAAAATCTTCCAATCGATCGGCACAACCCAAACTAAAATAAAAGAAAAGATCAAACGTTTGTGCTCATTGGAGGACATTTAGGTGTTAACTGGCTGTCCAGCTTTGCAGTAGTTAACACGCTGCAGGACTGCTTGTATCGGAGCTTATATCTGAGATTTTAGATGCAAGCAGATATCATCTGATTCTTTTGCTGATATTACGACCGATATCTGATATCAATATCGAATCGAGACATCCCTTGTTAACATTACAAAGCCCGTTTAGCAACATAGATCTTAATTTTTTTTAAATAAACGCACATGCTTTAGGATGTGCGGCTCGGAATGTCGTGTTGGAATTCATGTATCTATCAATGAACCGGCAGCACTCTTACAACCCCAGATCATGACCCTGGCACAATTATCTTGCTACTCACTTGTGTTTACAGATTTTAAGACAATAATGTCTGTGTGTTGACTCATTTTCAGTGCATTGTAACTGCTATAAAAGCTGTACACTGACTACTCCAAAGTTAGTTCTTATCTATAGTGTTGTCCATTGAGAAGATAAACAGTTGCTAAAAAATGGTTTCTGAAATGTGAGGGGTGCACCAATTTTTGTTGACAATGTAAATAAAAAAGGTGCTCTGACCTATTAGGAGTCCGAGAGGTGGCGAGCATGACGGAAAGGCGTCAAGAAGCTCCAAAAGGCAGAGGTTAGACTCTCTCACATACTGGTTGTAATCTGCAGCACCTTGTTTGCTACAGAGCTCCTGCAGTCTCCTTTTTTGCACGCTGTCCACTGTATGTTCAGCCAGGGCTCGTAAGAAGGCCTGAAAAGATGCCAGAAGACAATTATGGTGTTTGTTAGGTGTCGCCATCTTGTTACTGTTGCTTCATTATACAAGATTAAAATGGGAGTTAGAAGCACTTTGTGTTGTTGAACGGTGTTTAAAATGAGTTTTGTTGCATTTGTATGTTGCAGTCAAAAAGGTCACCGAGATTCAACTTGTAATATTATTTCAAAGTGAATATGAAATGATTGCACCACATTATTCCAGGAAGGGTGTAAAATACAAAAATCATGACCTGCATTTAATGGTGCAATTGCGCTGCATGAATTTAATCAACTTTAGGAGAAAAGTCTGCACATAAACCCTACAACCCTGAATTATAGTGATGCTAAATGGTAATTGCAAGTATGATTACATCTTTCGGGGGACAGTTGATTTGATTTAAGCAAAAGACAGGACACTAAACAATAATTGATGTTGTAAATTCTCAATGTCATTTTAAATGTAATCCTCCAACAAATGAGAGCAACCCTTAGAAAATAACTGCATTTTTCATGAGGTTTATGTTTTCTTTTGCAGTCGTTTATTGTCTTCCAGCTGGAGAACCATTTAAATTATCCTAAAAGTGGACCCTTGGTCATACCTTCTTGGGAACACTTCTAATCTCCAAACACCAGGTGAGCATGTAGAGCAGTGAAATGTTCTGAGGGATGTAGGATGGCAACTGAGCACCTGTGAGACAGCAGGGAAACAACATCAGCTCACAGCTGGATCGGCACAAATGGCACAATAAAAGGGTCGCGTGTATCATAAAAAATGGCATGTTTATTATCATAAAATGGATGGGCTGCTACGGAAGTATTGTTGTAGAAAAACAATTTGCACATGGGGTATCGCAAATCTGAGTGTGTGTAATCAGTTATGCGTGCGTGTGTGTGTGTGTGTGTGTGTGTGTAAAACACACACACACAAAAAACTGTGTGTGAAGCAGGAACACTCAATTTTTTACACATGAATTTTGCTCAAATACTGTAAATGTGATGATCATGGAATAATTTTGTCATTGATGCAAAATAACAAAAACAAAAAATAATTGTGTAACAGAAATAAATGAATGTACATGTTTGTGTAAAGATTCATTTAACAAAGTCTATGGATTGCGAAACCTTTCATCTATTTGTGAAAATGAAATAAATTCACATTTATCGAGGGATGTTCCGATCAGGGATTTATGCTGCATCATATTCCAATACTCATCATCAATAAGTAAGATCGGTCGATATCAATTCTGATCACATTTATTAACTGTACATTTTTCAATGTATTTATAGTGAGTGCAATTGTTTAAGCAAAACAAAGTCAATAGTACACAATAATTAAACAAAAGCAAAAACTACTACTATATACCGGTGCTACTTTTTTTTAATCATTGTTTCCTTAAATGTCCTCCTGTATCAAGGGAATTAGTCTGAGTTTTACACATCAACATTAAAAAGCTCAGTGGCTAGCTTAGCAATAAGCACGCTTGCTCTCTGTATTTGTTTTGCATCATTCTAATACTTGATAATGATACTTAAAATATTAAGAAATGCAGTTTATTTGCTGTAATGGAGGTGATTATTATTAACTTAGGGGGGCGGCTCCACACTGTATAGGGATCCAAAATTAGCTACTCGCTTGTCAGCCAGTGGACTTAAAATATATTATCAGCCAGATGAGATCAGGGTTTTTTGATCGGTATTTAAAAGCAATAATCACATACTTTTTCATGAAAATATGCCGATACCGATCGCTGGCTGATCGAATGGCACTTCCCTACAATTAACCCTTTTTTCACCATGTAGACCACATTAGTTTAGGTCCAGATGAAAAACAACTGTACTTAAAGTTCTCAAATCTGGATTACATTCCCCCCACACACCCTGAAGATAAAAAAAATCATTTGTGGAAACCTTTAGTCTATCCTTGAAAGTTTTTTTAATTAAAATACGCCTGCTCTGGGATGCATTTTCAGTCGTGTAAAACAGGAATGTGTGTGACATTAAACTAATAGCATGAAAAGAGACATGTGATTGCTCAGGTTATTATGGTTAGAATATTATATTTAATGGAAAGAATACGAACTTTAAACTGTCAAATAAATTCAGTTTTTTTTTTGTTATTTTGCACTACAGAAGTGACAAAATCTTTCAATGATGATAACATTTCAAGTAAAAGGAATCAGTCTGGTACTGACTATCAGTATCGCCCACCACTCGTCGAGGGTTTCTGCTTCACAAAGAGTTGTGACACGGACATGCAGATTGTTTTACACACACACACACACACACTCACACACACTCACACACACTCACACACACTCACACACACACACACACACATCACAACAGGGAGTCGGGACACAAAGATTGTTTAACACACACAAATCTGAACACCCACCCATCGCAACAAATGAAAACACAAACACGTGGATCTGATTACACACACAGATTGAGATACAAATCGTTTGGCTACAATACTTTTATAGCTGCTGTCTTGGTTATTTTTTGCCACACACAAAGAAGGTAACAAAATATAAAAATATGTGATCGTGTACCTTTTTTCTTGGTTTTTTCAAGTATGGAAATATGGACTTTATGATTCTTCTGATCCTCGAGGCCCAATCTGCAGAGCATTCGCTCAACCTCAGAGGCTCTATTTGGGCAGAAAACATCAAACGAATCCCCTGGCTGATAGGTCAACGTCGGGTAAGCCTTAGAATATAAAATAAACATTTAAAACTCAAACTTTAGTTTATTTGTTTTTGCAAAAACCACGCATGTACTCACAGTGATGTCCAGTTGCATAAGGATGGCGGTCTTGACGGACTCTCCTGTTGTCAAATGAACTGCCATGGATATGGGTACTTCATACAGAATGTCTTGATTTAATGGTGCAGAAATCTTAAAGAAAAAAATGAGGACAAATTACCAGAATATATAAAAGTGGTCAATATGGGAAATATTGACCGTTTTAACATAGTGTCTTTCTCACCTCTCCTTCGGCAGGAATGACTTCCTGCAGAGACACGTCCAAGAAAGACGGGGGCAAAGCAGGAACATTTAGAGATAAATCAGACAGAGGGGTCCCAGAGTGTGTCAGTGAAGGTGCAGGAGAAGATCCAGGATGCTTGTTTTGTGTCTCTGGTCCTGTTGTTGTTATTAAACTGACACCTTTGGGTGCCACTTTAGAACTCTCTGAGGGAGACACTGGACCAACATTACATTCCGCAGGGGCACATCTGGGATCCGGTTCAGTGGAAACTTCAGGAGTCTGGTGGTTAGTGAGACTTAGGAGGTTTAGTTGGACATCTGGTACAGAAGAATCCAGGGTTTTATTGACTGAATCCTCTTTAACGCTCCAATCCGACGCCATATTGGATATGGCTGCTTTGACGGCTTTCCACAGTCCTTCAAGCCAAGGATCCACGACCACTTCCAGCCTTGGGTGGGTGGGGACAACAACATCAATCTTTGCTTGAGAAAAATTAAGACTTAAATCCTGTTGACCTAACTTCAGCAAAATGGATAACATATTTGTTCCCACTGGGTTAGAGGAGAAATAGATATTTCATGCAGTTAATGTCAAACCGTGTAGTGGTAATTAATCTCTTAATTAAATATTCAAACAGTTTTACTGTTCAAACCCTATGTAATGTTACAGTGGCCAAAAATATTAAATATACTTGTTAAATAAACCTTGCCTTGTTTTTAAAGAATACTTAGGCCTACTACGCTACTGTATTTTAATGTTGGTCATTATGGTGGTACTTGGAAAGACAAGTGTTTTCTGAAGTGATACTTGGTAAAAAAATAAATTGAGAACCACTTAGTTTATGTATTATTCCTACGTCAGTGTATTTACAATAGTTGTATTAAAATTAGGGATGGCTGCCTTTCACATTTTAAATCGATACAATACCGATTACCAAGTATTGACTCAACGGTACCTATTTGAAATAATTCTGTCTGTTCTCGTGTTAATAAATGTAATTTTTTTAAATTAAAAAAATTATTTAACATTGTAAGACAAGAACATATATGTTTTTCTTTTTTTTATGCATTCTATCTTGTAACATACGGAAAATTTGAGGTAACTAACAATGCAGCTAAAGGGAGTATTCTATTAAGTCCATAAAGCCCTCTTAATAAACATCCAAAAGCCGCCAACAATACTCAATTTACATCTTTTGACCTGAATATTAGCCAAGTATTAGCGGTATTGTTATAAGCACCAACGCAGACAAACTATCTTTAGCAACGCCGTGTTTACAAAAAGCAAACTAGATTATGCTGCTATATTGATTTACTTAGGTGCTGCTGCATCGCCTCTAAATTGTTCAAAGTTAATTCTAGATTATAAATCATGCCTGTCACTTAGATAGCAGAAGAATGTGGCCATAAACCAACTTTTATATTTAACTTAGACCGGGAGATGACGAGAAAAAAACGAAAAGATACTCGTTTGTGGCAACTTTTGTTTAACCCTTTGTGATGATTGAGCATTAGGATTAATTATTCATCTAAATGGGAAAATATAAACATCCCATCATTCGACATCACAGTGAGAGCAGACAATGTACAGTAAGTGATTGTTTTATTATGTTTGTCGTTTGTATTTCTTGTTGAGCACTTATCAATAGTGCTACTTGGCAATATTGCTACATGATGATGTTATAGTGTTTCACCAAAGCTGAATCTGTTTGGCACACAGCTTCTGAACTTGTTGCTCATCCTCCTTATATTCAGGCCAAAAAAATAAAGTTCAGGATCATCATTTGTTTTAGAGAAGTCTTTGTTGTTCCTCATGATCTCTGTTGTGATTAGTAGTGCTGTTGATGTTGTTGGAGGGAAAAGCGATGCGCCTGTGAAATTAATGGGACGCCATATGCTTAAAAATGGTCAAAATATGTACATATTAATTGTTATTATTAAAGTGCTTGTTACTACATTACATAAATACTTACAGTGTGTATATAAAACTTTGATGGAGGTGTTTGGAAGTTTTTTTAAAGCACTGTATAGGCGATATAGATCATCTCTTTTTGGCTCTATTGTTGGCTAACTTTTGCGAACGTTTATTTACGATTTAGAATGGCTATCAATAATAATAACAATAATAAATGATAAATGATAAATGGGTTATACTTGTATAGCGCTTTTCTACCTTGAAGGTACTCAAAGCGCTTTGACAGTATTTCCACATTCACCCATTCACACACACATTCACACACTGATGGCGGGAGCTGCCATGCAAGGCGCTAACCAGCAGCCATCAGAGGCAAAGGGTGAAGTGTCTTGCCCAAGGACACAACGGACGTGACTAGGAAGGTAGAAGGTGGGAATTGAACCCCAGTAAACAGCAACACTAATAATAATAATGGATTACATTTGTATAGCGCTTTTCTATATACTAGACACTCAAAGCGAGCAGAGAAGTGAGAACCCTTCATTCAATAAAATAAAAACATATGTGAGCTTGTCTTACATAGGGGTTGTGAATGACAGACAAAATACAAAAGTGCAGTTCCCATTAAACACTCAAATGAGGAAAAATATGCCTCTTATAAACCTGAAAAATATTTAATGTTTCTTCTGCCAAGAAAGTATATTGTTTGTTTATTTGTTTTAGTTATTTTAAAAAAAAAATGATTGGGAGTACAAGTACTTTTTATATAAGTGTGTATATAAGTGTGTATAAGTACTTTTTCAGCGCATTCAACAATACTGCAATAATAATAATAACCGTGATAATTATGGTCACAATAACCGCGATATGACATTTTTATATCGTGACACCCCTAACTGTAAGTATTGCTTATATTCCGACACGTGACTTCTTCCCGGAAGTGAAATAAAGCGGTGGTCAACCAAGCCAAAATGGCTGTTGTGCAGCAAGCTGAGTGCAAACTGAGTACACAATGGGCCTAGATCTTCCAGCAAAACGCAGATATAAACAAAAAATCTAACTACGCAATGGAATAGATCCCTATACTTTATCAAAAAAAGATCTGTCGAGTGATATCAAGGATTATCCGTCAGTGGAGTTACCAGACATATCGAACTATGTTGTGCTACGACGTCATTCTACACGACAAACCAGATGAATTCTGGGAAAAGCGTGGAAGCCTAAAGCTTCTTTGTGTGTGGCTGGGTCAAAGAAATTGGTATCAAGACTCTCCCGAATACATATGCATCGTTTTTGCTCGGGTAAGGTTGCATTTCATGATTTAACTTTGCATCTTGCGAGGACAACTTGACACCAATGACTGCATATCCATTTAACAAACTAATAATTACTGAATCATCACCATATTTGATGTTTGTCTTGTTATTGTATGTACTCTGACACATTTGTGTGAACAAGAAGGGAGACGTACATGTACCTTTCCTGACAAAGTTAAAGTTAAAGTTAAAGTACCAATGATTGTCACACACACACTAGGTGTGGTGAAATTTGTCCTCTGCATTTGACCCATCCCCTGATCACCCCCTGGGAGGTAAGGGGAGCAGTGGGCAGCAGCGGTGCCGCGCCCGGGAATCATTTTTGGTGATTTAACCCCCAATTCCAACCCTTGATGCTGAGTGCCAAGCAGGGAGGTAATGGGTCCCATTTTTACAGTCTTTGGTATGACTCGGCCGGGGTTTGAACTCACAACCTACCGATCTCAGGGCGGACACTCTAACCACTAGGCCACTGAGTAGGTAAGTGTCATTGACTCTGGCTTTCTGTTTGTTAAGAAATTAAAAACATATAATATCAAGATAATATTTAAATGGGAAAAATAAAAGAGTAAAATATGTTAAAAATATATCAAACATAAACATTTAAGGAAGTGGTCACTGCAAACTTGTGCATTCTTCGACTCTGCTCCTTTGTACTGGAGTGTGTGCCACATTTGTCATCGTCTTTTGTAAAATATTGCACTCTTCCACCCTTCTTGATTACTTATCGAGGAACTCTGAAGAACCTTTATCCTTTTCGCGATTTGAACAGTTTGCAGAGCCAACAAACAACGCAAGCATAGGGCATTTTTATTTGAGAATGGCTAAATGGCGCCTAGTACCCATTGAGAACAGACGCTGTTTAAACACCACGCGTATTCAATAAACCGGACGTGAGCCAGATGTGACGTCATTAGAATCCAAGCAATCGCACTTATTACACATCAGCTGTTCGATTGTAATGTGTATCTAAGTTGTAGTTTTCATTACCAAATTTGAAGGTGTTGAAATTGGTAATCAGTAGTATTTTTATGGTAAATCCAATTTAAATTAGCATTGAGCTAGCACATTTTAAAAATTTGAAACATTACCCAGACCGGGGGCATTAAACTCATTTTTATTGAGGGCCACATCGCACATCTCCCTTCAAAAGGCCTCTTGTAACAGTGAATATATATGAATATGAATGTATAATCACCTTATAATATTATTACACAATTGTGTAATATATTTGTACGTACAAATTGATGGATAACTTGTGAAATCATAAGTCAAAATGACAAGCAAATATTAAAGTATTCATTTAAATGTTTACTTTGTTTTGCCTTGAGACACCTTTGACCTCGAGGCAAACTCAGTCTGCTTTAAGTGCTTGTTTGCTCAATAAGTATTTGAGCTGGCCGAGTCTGCACCCGGAAGAGACATCGCGTGCAACAAAGGTATCGAAATATGGCACTGTTTGAGTTTACGTTGATCGATACCTGGTAGTACCGACGGAATTTTGGTCAGTGCCTATAAAAGTACAGAATTTAGTGCCCATCCCTAGGTATAATATTTAGTCTGTGCAATAATGTCTACATTGCATTCCTTACCCTACACCGTCATCTGCATATCCCGTTGCATAAAATTGTTGTGCCCCAAGTTTCTGTAGATGCCTCTCAATAGTCTTGCCACAGTTGCAAAAGTTTGCATAATTTGTGTCTCCTAAAGCTGGAGTACACAGAGAGAGGAAAAGTATGATAAATCTGTATCACATACTCAGCATCTTATTACTTTACATGAAGAAGGCACACAGGATAAAGGTTCACAACACATGCCACCATAATAGAGTTTACCTAAAAGTGCATAATTGAGGTGTTTTAAGTAATCACAGGGGTGGGTCTTCTTCTTGATATGCTTGACAAATTGCAGGGTGTTGTCAGGTGGCTCCCCGTCTCCAGTGGTGGACACAATGAAGACCACAGGGGACTTCTCCTTCTCCAGATTGTACTTTTCCTTTTCATTCAAGCAACTGAGCTCAGCAAGGAGTCCATGCACCTCTGCCTCTTCAGCGATCCCTTCCGCTAAGGACTGAGCTTGACCTTTCTGAGAGCCATAAAGAACCACCATCCGAGGCTTGACTTCACCGGGCATGCTAGATGACAACACAGACATGTTTACAGTTAACAAGCAGGGTTGGGACAGCAGAACAAGATGGCGCAAAAGACAAGTTAAACATAACTAAGCAGATAATAGACATCGCGTTGCTTAGGTGATTTACCTACAATAGATGAGATCAGACAAGTATAAAGAGTTTCGCGTCAAAAATGCTCTCACCATTGAAAAGATCATCACATCTAAACACTGCCATAGGTTACCCGGAAGTTACGTCAACCCTCAACAGTTACTTAACACGTGGAGTCACGCGTGTCTATTCAGTTACTATATATCATTTCTGTACAGCCTTAGTCAAGTAAAATCGCTACTACTATCACTCAGTACGATATTTTATACATTTGTATAAAGCCAAGGTAAAAATGTGGAATACCTTCTCATAAATGAAGGGGAAGTCGTCAATCACACCCAGCTCGAAGCCTTTTTACCCACTGGTCAAACTCTCGCGAGATCGGAACAGACCAAATGAGCAGAAATGTTGCTTTTTTTCGAACTCATCTTTGGATAACATTTAACAATAGCAATTAACATCACTGGAAAGTATTATTTCAAAAACAAAATTCAACTAATGTCGTATTATTTTGTAAAATGACGTAAATTTGTAAGAAGCTAAACATTGCGACTTGGTCCCGCCCTATCCGCCCGTGGATTCTTCCAGAAGTCGCCGGCAGATCCGCGCGGCGTGTAGCTCAGCCACACTCCAGAATTCCGTCTGTAAAAGTCGTTATTTTATCAGTGACAAGACAATTTCCTTCGTCAACATGTCAACGTTAGGCACACTTGCCTTCGACGAGTATGGGAGGCCTTTCATCATTATTAAAGACCAGGACACGAAGACACGGCTAACTGGCATCGACGCACTGAAGGTACAATGGGCTAGCTTAGCGGGGCTAACGTTTAGCACGTTGGCGAGCGCATGGGTGTTATTTTGTTGCTAGTTTGTTTGAAAGATGTATTAAACGTTTGCTAGTGGAAATTTCCAAATTGTACCCTTCAAGTATTTGTAGCATTGCGATAACAACGTGAATTTTAAGATGCGCAGATCCGTTTACTAGCTACAATGCTAACATGAGGCCCATGTGCTTTAGGGCGGTGGGTGTTTCAGCAGGCAAGGGCTGTGGCCGACAGTAGCCATAATTGATGTTGTTTCTAATATCATCGCACATTATTAATGTAATTGTGTATTTACCGGTAACATGAATGAACACGCTCATTGATGTCTTTTGCAGTCTCATATAATGGCAGCCAAGGCAGTTGCGTCAACGCTTCGGACTTCTTTGGGACCTAACGGTGTGTATAATATTAATAATAAACCAAATGCAAAATTCCTTGCTCAGGACATTGTTGTAAACCCTCTCCCACATTACGTGGCCAGGCCTCGACAAGATGATGGTTGACAAAGATGGAGAAGTGACTGTCACCAATGATGGAGCCACTATTCTCAGCATGATGGATGTGGACCATCAGATTGCTAAACTTATGGTGGAGCTGTCCAAGTCACAGGATGATGAGATTGGTGATGGAACCACTGGAGTTGTTGGTACGTAAAAAAAAAAAAAAAATTGCAAGGGGTATTGTATAATGTATATTGCAGCCTCCTTCAATAAACATACATACATATATATCTAGACTTCCTTTTTATTGTCATTCAAATTTGAACTTTACAGCATATATATATATATATTAGGGCTGCAACAACTAATCGATTATAAAAATAGTTGGCGATTAATTTAGTCATCAATTCTTTGGATCTATGCGCATGCGCTGAGGCAATTTTTTTTATTTTTTTAATAAACCTTTATTTATAAACTGCGACATGTACAAACAGCTGAGAAACAATAATCAAACGAAGTATGATGCCAGTATGCTGGGTTTTTTTTCAATAAAATATTGGAAAGGATAGAAATGTAGTTTGTCTCTTTTATCCGATTATTAATCAATTAATCAAAGTAATAATCGACAGATTAATCGATGTGAGTTTTCCTTGCCCTTGTGTGGGCTCTGTACCGAGGATGTCGTTGTGGCTTGTACAGCCCTTTGAGACATTTGTGATTTAGGGCTATATAAATAAACATTGATTGATTGATTATCAAATTAATCGTTAGTTGCAGCCCTAATATATATATGTATGTATATATATATATGTGTGTGTGTGTGTGTTTATATATATATGGTTTGGGAATAATGGAACAATTTCAAAATAGGTTACAAAGGCTCACAATTTGGCTGCTAACGAATATGTTAACCTATTGTAATTTCTGGTAGAATTTTTATTTTTTTGCTAATTTACTCTTCATAGCTGGTTAATTTCAGTTGGATTCTATCTGCAATTCTGTTAAAATTTACTAAGCACGTATTCTTCTGTTTGATACTTCACATCGATCCAATACAGGGGCCGTATTGGTCGTAGGGCTGGGCGATATGGCCTTTTATTAAAATCTCGATATTTTTAGGCCATGTCACGATACACGATATATATCTCGATATTTTGCCTTAGCCTTGAATGAACACTTGATGCATATAATCACAGCAGTATGATGATTCTATGTGTCTACATTAAAACATTCTTGTTCATACTTCATTAATATACGCTTATTTTAAACTTTCATGCAGAGAGGGCAATCACAACTACCGTATTTTTCGGAGTATAAGTCACTCCGGAGTATAAGTCGCACCGGCCGAAAATGCATAATAAAGAAGGGAACTAACATATATACGTCACACTCGATTATAAGTCGCATTTTTGGGGAAATTTATTTGATAAAATCCAACACCAAGAATAGACATTTGAAAGGCAATTTAAAATAAAAAAAGAGTAGTGAACAACAGGCTGAATAAGTGTACGTTACATGACGCATAAATAACCAACTGAGAATGTGCCTGGTATGTTAACGTAACATATTATGGTAAGAGTCATTCAAATAACTATAACATATAGAACATGCTATACGTTTACCAAACAATCTGTCACTCCTGGTTGCTAAATCCGATGAAATCTTCCTCGTTGTCGCTCCTGGTAGCGCCGTTAGCGTCCATTCTTTCTGCTGCTCGATCGCCGTTTTCTGCTGCATATATCACTACGTCCAGCTTGTAATCTGCAGCATATGATTTCCTTTTCGGTGCCATTTTTGTTCAGCCCTTCTCAGTTTTTATAAGTTACCGCCAATGTTCAAATGATCCATTGTAATAGCTACGGCAGTAGCATATAGCAGTTAGCATCCCATTACCCACAAAGCACTTCTGCCATGACCCTCCCCTGCCGAATTCTTATTGGTTGACGTGTGTGTGACGATTGCTGACATTTGCTTCGTCTCTTCCGTGAATTAGATAAATATTATTTGATATTTCACGGTAATGTGTTAACAATTTCACACATAAGTCGCTCCGGAGTATATGTCGCACCCACGGCCAAACTATGAAAAAAACTGTGATTTATAATCCGAAAAATACGATATATATATATATATATATATATATATACAGAAACCCTGTTTCCATATGAGTTGGGAAATTGTGTTAGATGTAAATATAAACGGAATACAATGATTTGCAAATCATTTTCAACCCATATTAGTTGAATATGCTACAAAGACAACATATTTGATGTTCAAACTGATAAACTTTTTTTTTTTTGCAAATCATTAACTTTAGAATTTGATCCCAGCATCACGTGACAAAGAAGTTGGGATAGGTGGCAATAAATACTGATAAAGTTGAGGAATGCTCATCAAACACCTATTTGGAACATCCCACAGGTGAACAGGCAAATTGGGAACAGGTGGGTACCATGATTGGGTATAAAAGTAGATTCCAGGAAATGCTCAGTCATTCACAAACAAGGATGGGGCGAGGGTCACCACTTTGTCAACAAATGCCTGAGCAAATTGTTGAACAGTTTAAGAATAACCTTTCTCAACCAGCTATTGCAAGGAATTTAGGGATTTCACCATCTAAGGTCCGTAATATCATCAAAGGGTTCAGAGAATCTGGAGAATTCACTGCACGTAAGCAGCTAAGCCCGTGACCTTCGATCCCTCAGACTGTACTGCATCAACAAGCGACATCAGTGTGTAGGATATCACCACATGGGCTCAGGAACACTTCAGAAACCCACTGTCAGTAACTACAGTTGGTCGCTACATCTGTAAGTGCAAGTTAAAACTCTACTATGCATGGCGAAAACCGTTTATCAACAACACCCAGAAACGCCGTCTGCTTTGCTGGGCCTGAGCTCATCTAAGATGGACTGATACAAAGTGGAAAAGTGTTCTGTGGTCTGACGAGTCCACATTTCAAATTGTTTTTGGAAACTGTGGACTTCGTGTCCTCCGGACCAAAGAGGAAAAGAACCATCCGGATTGTTATAGGCTCAAAGTTGAAAAGCCAGCATCTGTGATGGTATGGGGGTGTATTAGTGCCCAAGACATGGGTAACTTACACATCTGTGAAGGCGCCATTAATGCTGAAAGGTACATACAGGTTTTGGAGCAACATATGTTGCCATCCAAGCAACGTTATCATGGACGCCCCTGCTTATTTCAGCAAGACAATGCCAAGCCACGTGTTACATCAACGTGGCTTCATAGTAAAAGAGTGCGGGTACTAGACTGGCCTGCCTGTAGTCCAGACCTGTCTCCCATTGAAAATGTGTGGCGCATTATGAAGCCTAAAATACCACAACGGAGACCCCCGGACTGTTGAACAACTTAAGCTGTACATCAAGCAAGAATGGGGAAGAATTCCACATGAGAAGCTTAAAAAATTTGTCGTCTCAGTTCCCAAACGTTTAATTGTTGTTAAAAGGAAAGGCCATGTAACACAGTGGTGAACATGCCCTTTCCCAACTACTTTGGCACGTGTTGCAGCCATGAAATTCTAAGTTAATTATTATTTGCAAAAAAAAATAAAGTTTGAGTTTGAACATCAGATATCTTGTCTTTGTAGTGCATTCAATTGAATATGGGTTGAAAAGGATTTGCAAATCATTGTATTCCGTTTACATTTACATCTAACACAATTTCCCAACTCATATGGAAATGGGGTGTATGTGTGTGTGTGTGTGTGTGTATATATATATATATATATATATATATATATATATATATATATATATATATATATATATATATATATATATATATATATATATATATATATATATATTATAGTTTGGGAATAATGGAACAATTTCAAAATAGGTTACAAAGGCTCACAATTTGGCTGCTAACGAATGTTAACATATTGTCATTTCTGGTTTACATTTTTTTATTACTCGTTAATTTTTTTGCTAATTTACTCTTCATAGCTGGTTAATTTCAGTTGGAACATGATTCTATCTACAATTATGTTAAAATGTACTAATTACGTATTCTTCTGTTTGATACTTTTCATCGATCCAATACCAAGTAGTCACAGGGGCTGTATTGGTCATGCCATTGCTAGTACTGATACTAAAAACATTTTAAGATCATTGAATGAATTACATTTTTTATTACAATTATAATCAGACAAAAATGTGATGGTGCTGTAACAATACCAATAAAATATTTAAATTATTTCCTACTATTGGCTCTGATTTAAATCTGTTGGTTTTTGCTATTGAAGCCCTAACATAACCACTCTTGTATTGACCATATTCTCATACTATACTTGGTATCGTTACTGTCTATATTTGTATGAGCCTGCTCACCTCTGTTTACAATGAAGAGCTCTATTCTAGTGGTTAGCCTATTCCTCGTCCTCCAATGATGTTAGTAAGAGTCAGAGTTTATTTGCCGCAATGGTGGCTGACTTGAAAGTGGCGTTGCACTATTCAGTTCAGTTTCAGTTCATTTTGAACAAGTAAACGATACAATGTAATACATCACATATTTCCAGTTGTTTCATTACAGCATGTCTGAAAAGTAGTAGGAAGAAACAAAGCTTATTTAATCCTACCGCTTTTCATATCACAGCAGTTTCATCCCATTTCCTTATTCTCTGTTTGTAACAGAACAGTGTATAAATACATAAATAATATACCATAAGTAAACAAATATTAAATACGTAATTATTATCTAATTTAAAAAAAGCACAAGATGTTTATCATGATTGTGTTTCTTTGTACTTTGTAAACACTTGTAGTTTGAACAGTTTCTTAAACTTGATCATATTAGTACATTGTTTGATTTATTTGCCTAATCCATTCCATAGTTTAATTCCACATACTGATATGCTGAAGGTCTCAAGTGTTGTACGTGCATACAAATGTTTTTAATTAAATTTTCCTCTCAGGTTATATTTCTCCTCTTTTGTTGAGAAGAATTGTTTAACAATCTTAGGTAGCAGGTTATAGTTGGCTTTGTACATCATTTTAGCTGTTTGCAAATGCACCAAGTCGTTGCATTTCAATATTTTTGATTCAATAAATAAAGGGTTTGTATGTTCTCTATATCCAACATTATGTATTATTGTAATTGATCTTTGTGGACGGACATTAGCCACCAAGATGCTTCAGTGCATTGAAGACGTGTTGGTTCGTATAATTTATGATGTCTATCTCGGGGGTGTCAAAATCATTTTACCTCAGGGCCACAAGGAGGAAAATCTATATCCACGTGGCCCAGACGGATAAAATCATTGCATGATAACTTAAAAATACAACTTCAGATTGTTAATTCTAAAATGTATGTATCACAAATAATTCTCCTGACATAACACTTAAAGTTAGGAAAAAATTGGTCAAGAACACAATGAATTTAGACTTAATCTCAGTGTATCTACAAAGCAATTACACTTTAAATCACAGCCTATCTAGGATTCAGTGGTGTGCGGTGAGGTTAATGTCAGGTGAGGCACTGACTTCATCACAGTCAGATTTACAAACATATGAACCCTAAAGAGTATCTTATTCACCATTTGATTGGCAGCAGTTAGCGGGTTATGTTTAAAAGCTCGTACCAGCATTCTTCCCTGCTTGGCACTCAGCATCAAGGGTTGGAATTGGGGGTTAAATCACCAAAAATTATTCCCAGGCATGGCGCCGCTGCTGCCCACTGCTCCCCTCACTTCCCAGGGGGTGAACAAGGGGATGGGTCAAATGCAGAGGACAAATTTCACCACACCTAGTGTGTGTGACAATCATTGGTACTTTAACTTTACACTTACAAACTGTAGCACACAAAAAAGCACATTTAATTAAAAAAACGTTATTATGGTCTTACCTTTACTTATAAGTGCGGGAGCAGTGGTGTTTGTGTTGGAAGAGTCGTGAATGAATGAAATATGAAATCCGCGCAGCAGTCTGCAGGTGTACCTAATGTTGTGTCCCTGTTCACAGCAAGCATTGTTGTTTTTGCACTTTTTGGCTTCTTGTTAAGTGACTTTTTTTGGGTGGATTCGGTCTTGCACGTGGAGGGTTTGGGTGTGGGCTTTGGTTGGTGTGGCGCTCCCGTCGGGCGGTGCATTCTGCGGCGGAGGTGCTTGGCACCAGGAGGCGGGGTTATGAGACGAGCCTCCAGTTTTATGATCGCTCAGCACAAGAAATACGTTACACACATACAGTTGTTGACAAAATACACTGTACATTATATACCTCAGCTAACTAAACTGTGGAAATGTATAATATAATTCATATAGCAATACAGTCTCACTGCACAGCAGGCCAGCAGTTAGCCGAGTCATTGCACGCACAATCCATGTTGAGGCACAACGCAGTGACGTGCCTCAACTGGCTGCTGATCACCACACCGTCTCTTCTCAGTATTTGAACGGCAAATGTGAAAATAAATATAAAAATAATCTAAAACTGGTGAAGTTAAATGGAAAATAACTTTAGTATAATCACTGGATAAATACAACAATTTAATATTTTTTTTGTCTTTTTACTTTTTTTTTTCTTTCCATGATGGCAGGTGAGGCTGTGCCTCCCCTGCCTCTAGTGACTGCACGCCACTGCTAGGATTGAACATAAAACAAAATAGTATAAATAACAATTATTCTATCAACTACCTCATTTGTCATTTCCACAGTTCTACATTTAAATCCATTTATTTCCATATTTTGATAAGAACACCAGACTCAATTAAAATGTTACAGACCACTTCCTGGCAGTAATCCTGCAAAAATTGTTCTGTTTTTTTTTTTGTTTACATTTTCACATTTTGCACTAAATTGTTGCACTTTATTAATCATTTCCTACATATTCCTTATTTCTGCACCGTAATTTTAAGAGGTTATTGTAAAGTTTTTATTGTGATTTTATAATTTTGTTTACATTAAATGTTTTCCATGTTAGTTTCGATTTCATTTTCTTTCTGCCTTAATAAATTTTTCTGCTTGTCCATACTTAACATAGGTCATAAAAATATGTAATTATCGATATTGACCAAGACAAAAAAACTTATATTGTAATACAATTTTCAGTAGAGATGTCCGATAATATCGGCCTATAAATGCTTTAAAACGTAATATCGGAAATTATCGGTATCGGTTATTTTATTATCGGTATCGTTTTTTTGTTTTTTTTAATTAAATCAACATAAAAAACACAGGATACACTTACAATTAGTGCACCAACCCAAAAAACCTCCCTTCCCCATTCACACTCATTCACACAAAAGGGTTGTTTCTTTCTGTTATTAATATTCTGGTTCCTACATTATAGATCAATACAATCTGCAAGGGATACAGTCCGTAAGCACACATGATTGTGTGTGCTGCTGGTCCACTAATAGTACTAACCTTTGACAGTTAATTTTACTCATTTTCATTAATTACTAGTTTCTATGTAGCTGTTTTTATATTGTTTTACTTTCTTTTTTATTCAAGAAAATGTTTTTCATTTATTTATCTTATTTTATTTTTATTTTATTTTTTTAAAGGACCTTATCTTCACCATACCTGGTTGTCCAAATTAGGCATAATAATGTGTTAATTCCACGACTGTATATATCGGTATCGGTTGATATCGGTATTGGTAATTAAGAGTTGGACAATATCGGATATCGTCAAAAAAGCCATTATCGGACATCCCTAATTTTCAGCCAAATCGCCCAGCCCAAATACTGCCACAAAATGTTGTTAACAGACAAGAAAATTGTATCGAAGGGAAGAAGTTGTCACTATTGAAGACTGCCGGTCACATCTCTAATTATTAATTTATTGTTTCAACAGTGCTGGCAGGGGCTCTGCTTGAGCAGGCCGAGCAGCTCCTGGACCGCGGGATCCACCCCATCAGGATCTCTGACGGTTACGATCAAGCCGCCCGTATCGCCATCGAGCAGCTAGATAAAATCGGGGAGACCTTTCCCTATGATCCCAACAACACAGAACCGCTCATTCAGACCGCCATGACAACGCTGGGATCTAAAGTGTGAGTTTACCACACGGTGTCACTGGCTATTTTATGTTATTTCAGGGTTTTCCCCATATTGCCACTATGTGGCGGAGGGGGCGTGGTCAATGTGACATCATATATATGGCGTCATGATCATTTTGACTGCCAATGATGGATTTTTTTTTTTTTTAAGGCCAACCAAATGTTTAAAGTACATCTAAAAACGAATCTGTGTTATGTATGTACTGTATATTTAAAAATAAATCTATTAATTATTTGAAATAACCGAGGGAAAAGCTGTAGAAAATGGATGGATATTTTTTTAAATATATTGTTCTTCTCTATTTTCCAATTGTTGCTGCATATTCTGCCATACCTGAGTTTTAAAATTTAATTTGCCACATATGTAAACAGTCTTTAGAATCAAAGATGAAAAAAATACCTTGAGGTGGTTTATTGATATTCTCCGCAATGAAGTTTCTGTAAAACCAAGCACACTAAGGAAAGTACATCATATATACACATAAAGTGCACATACATGTACGAATCACGTTAAATTCTTAATACAGTTTGGAATATACTGAAAAAAGCAATACATTTGCACAGGATGAATGTTGGCTATATTGCCGCTAGCTTAATGCTAACGTACGATGGACCAGCTCACTGACAGGCTAGCCAAAATTAGCATGGCTAATCGCATGGTACATACTGTACATGAACAGACAATCATACACACTCACATTTACAATTGCCAACAAAGCTAAAAATGTTAGTTAACAAAGGTTGTTAGGTAACAGATGTTAGTTACATGCATATTTTGGAATTGGAATGTGGGAGGAAGCCGTAGTACCGGGAGAAAACCCCACACACATGGGAGAGCATCCACACTCTACACACACAGATGTCCACACGGCGTAAAGTTAGATGTTATTGTCGATAGTAAGGTCTAAATGAAGGTAGAAATGCCTTTTTTAACTTGAAATACCTTTCTCTTTAACTTTCTCTCCTTGCTTTTGCCGGGTGTCAACTCTGTTTAGGTCTGCGATCAGCTTTTGCGCTCCTGACAAACGACTTGGATGCAGGTTTATTTTTTTTAAATAAAGCACAGAACGTTTTTATAATATTTGAGATATTTTTCTAACTTATTATAGTAAGATCGGTAGGTCGTGAGTTCAAACCCCAACCCAGTCATACCAAAGACTATAAAAATGGGACTCATTACATCCCTAGTTGACACTAAGCAACAAGGGTTGGAATTGGTGGTTGAATCACCAAAAATGATTCCCGGGCGCGGCCACCACTGCTGCTCACTGCTCCACTCACCTCCCAGGGGGTTATCAAGGGTGATGGGTCAAATGCAGAGAATAATTTCGCCACACCTAGTGTGTGTGTGCGACAATCATGGGTACTTTAAGTGGTACATAAGTAGTGAACTACATACAGTATATCCACAGGGTTATCCCTCGATTTCCAAAATACCTGTGGCGGTGGGGGCGTGGTTAGGGCATGGTTAATATGGCCTCATCAAATTATTTATAATTATTTTCTTTAAAAAAGGCAAAACATTTATACATACATTTAAAACATATGTTATTGATTATAGTATTAACATGTTTTTTCTTACATAATATTATTTTGTTCTATTTTTCAACTGCTGCTGCTAATTGTAACATGTACTTTGAGATATTTTTTTTTCTAGAGATTTTTCAAATCACTTTAGGCAAGGCAAGGCAACTTTATTTGTATAGCGCTTTTCATACACAAGGCAGACTCAAAGTGTTTTACAGACAACAAAGTGAAATGAAAGAAAATAAAAGCAAAATTAAAATGCAGACAATAAAAATAAAAACAGTGCAGACGTTAAAAGATTTAAAGATTTAGCTGAAAGCTAAGGTGAACATAAAAGTCTTCAGTCTAGTTTTAAAAGTAGTCAGAGTTGGGGAAAGTCTGACATCTTCAGGAAGTTTATTCCAGCTATTTGTTGCATAGTGACTGAATGATGCTCTCCCTTGATTTGAGTTTACTCTTGGAACCGCTAACAGATTGGTCTCAGAAGATCTTAGTGATCTAGAGGGCTTATATAGTGGGAGCATATCAGTAATATACTTCGGCCCTAGACCATGTAGTGATTTATATGTGAGCAGGAGGATTTCGAAATCAATTCTCTGATGTACATGGAGCCAATGTAAGGATTTAAGAATTGGTGTAATGTGCTCACATTTTTTGGTCTTTGTTAGAACTCTAGCAGCAGCGTTCTGAACAAGCTGTAGCTGCCTGACAGGTTTTTTGGGAAGACCTGCAAGGAGACCATTACAATAGTCTAGCCTACTGGTAATAAAAGCATGTACAAGTTTTTCAAAGTCGTGAGCTGACATGAGCCCTCTAAGTCTTTTTACATTTTTTAGGTGATAGTAGGCCGATTTTGTTACTGATTTGATGTGACTGTCGAAATGTAAATCAGAATCTAAAATAACCCCAAGATTTCTGGCTTTATTTGAGGTTTTCAGGGACAGTGATTGAAGGTGTTGGACGACTTTAAACCTTTCTTTTTTAGCACAAAAAACAATTATCTCAGTTTTATCTTCATTTAGTTGTAGGAAATTTTGGCACATCCAGTGTTTGACTTGCTCAATGCACTGGCACAGAAGATCTATGGGGCGATAGTCATTTGGTGATAGCGCTACATAGATTTGGGTGTCATCGGCATAGCAATGATGGTCAATGTTATTATGTTGCATGATTTGTCCTAGTGGGAGCATATAGATGTTAAATGAAGTCGGCCCCAAGATTGAACCTTGGGGGACTCCACACGTTGGTTGGTTCTGATACAAAGTCACCAATGGAAACAAAATAGTTCCTATCTTGTAGATATGATTTGAACCAGCTTAAAACTGTGCCTGAGATCCCCACCCAGTTTTCCAACCTGTCCAAAAGTATTGAGTGGTCAACAGTGTCAAATGCAGCACTGAGGTCCAAAAGCATTAATACTGAAGTTTTGCCAGAGTCTGTGTTTAGACGGATGTCATTTATAACTTTAAGAAGGTCCGTCTCTGTGCTATGAAGAAATCGAAATCCTGACTGGAAGTTGTTGTGGCAGCCAGTAGAAGCCAAGAAGTGATTTAGTTGTTGGACAACTTTCTCAATTATTTTACTTATGAATGGTAGATTTGAAATTGGTCTGTAGTTGTTGATAACAGAGGCATCTAGGCTCTGCTTTTTTAGAAGAGGTTTAATGACTGCAGTTTTGAAAGCCTTCGGGAAATTGCCCGATTGAATAGAATTATTAACTATTTGCAAGACGTCTGTTGATAGGCAGTCAAAAACATTCTTAAAGAAGTTGGTAGGTAAAACATCAAGGCAGCAGGTGGATGACTTTAGAGCTGTCACCGTTTCCACTAGAGTTTTAGAGTCTATGGCATTTAAGCTTGCCATCATTGCTGTGTTACTTTTGCCTAAATGGGTTGGTGATCCAACTTTTTTACTTGAGATATTGATGGTGCGTCTGATGCCTTCAATTTTATCAGTATAAAAGAATGCAAACTCATTGCATTTCTGCGTGGAATGGAGTTCGGCTGGTATTTGTGTTGGGGGTTTAGTCAGTCTGTCAACGGTTGCGAATAGGGTTTTGGCCTTATTTGTGTTGCTGTTTATGATATTTGAGAAGAATGTTTCTCTAGCACTTTTTAAGACTAAATTGTAGGCCTGGGGGCTCTCTTTATAGATGTCATGGTGAATATGAAGTTTTGTATTCCGCCAGATTCGTTCAGCCTTCCTGCACTCTCTTCTCTGGGCTGTTACAGCAGCAGATTTTCTCCAGGGTGCCTTTTGCTTGCCAGAAATCGTTTTAACTGTAACAGGTGCAATGATATGATATTCACAATTTTGGAATTAAAGTTGCTTACAAGATCATCAGCATGACATGGGTTTAGAGGTGGTAGTGAGGAGATGGCGTTTTTAAAGAGGACATTAGCATGTTCATTTATGTACCGCTTTTTGACATTCTTTGATTCTGTTTGTGTGTCCGGAATTACAGAAATATTAAAGAAAACACAGAAATGATCAGACAATGAAGGATCAATCACAAGAACATCAGAAACATTGAGACCTTTTGTGATAATCAGGTCCAGAGTGTGTCCCTTACAATGAGTAGCCTCTTTCACATGTTGAGACAGTTTAAATGTGTCTAAAATAGTAAAAAGTTATTTTGCGCCCTTGTCATTTAAATCGTCAATATGAAAATTAAAATCACCAGTTATAACCAGGCAGTCAAAGTCAGTGGAGATGCTAGACAATAATTCAGTAAAATCATCGAAAAAATTTGCAGAATATTTAGGTGGCCTGTAGATAATTAACAAGAGAATTTTGGGTGAGCATTTCAACACAGCACACAGGTATTAAAATGATGTAAAATCACCAAGTGACATCTGTTTCCCCTGAAACATGTTTTTAAATATAGCAGCAACCCCTCCACCTCTTTTCCCCGATCTACATATATCAATGAAGTTATAGTTGGGGGGTGCTGTCTCGATCAGAATGCTTGCACTGTTATTTTGTTCCAGCCATGTTTCAGTTAAAAACATAAAGTCAAGTTTAGAAGTGGTAATAAAATCATTGACTAAAAATGATTTGCTATTCAGAGACCTGACATTGAGCAGACCCATCCTGATGGTGTTATTGACTGGCTTCGATGTTGGCTTTGATTTGGAGAGAATAGGAATGAGATTGTTTAGGTTAGCAGGGTGGCTAAGTTTCTCAATGTTTACTCTCTTGGTAGTCACAACAGGAATGTAGAAGGTGCCATGATTTGATGTAGGCAACCTTGGGCCCAGTTGATAATGTGGTCTACTGCTGAACCCTTTTCTGTATCAGAAATATTCAGGACTGCTGTCAGGGCGAGGCGGGGTTTGCCGTAAGGGGGAGGGGGAGTGAGCAGCGTCAGAGCTGGGACGAACTACTGAAGGTGGACGTTGAGGGCGTGTAAGGGGTTGGCGTGAGAAGGGTGAAGTATGGCTGGGGGGTTGTGGAGCACGCCTTCGTGGAGGGGGTGGTGGAGGTGAGCGATGATCTAGGGGGGTAAAAATCGGAGTAGGGCGGGGCGTGAGTGGGGGTAGCTCCCGGAACTCCAAGGGGGAGAAGGGGGGAGAAAGGTCTACTTGAGGGAGGGAGAAAGATGGAGACGTGGATGTAGGGCTGGGCGATATGACTAAAAAATGTATCACGATATAAGTGTTTCATATCAGTCGATATCGATAATTATTGATAATAAAAAAAACTATTCTAAATAAAGACCAGGAGAAAAAAGGCTGAATTTAAATACTTTTATTTTAAATATAACCTTTAACCTTTAGAACGAGGTCAGCATTATGAAAAACAGTCAAATAAATGAAAATACTGGTCGATGTGCAAATATTGACATTAAATAAATGCTTAATCCAACAAAAAGTGCAAAATATTGTAATTAAGAAATTAGTAGTGTACAACTCAGGCTTTAAAGCCATATTGGTAACAATACATGCAAATAAATAACAGTCACATTAAGCAAGCACAAACAAACATGTCTTACAGAATATTGTAAACATCGGAATAAACTTGCGTCTGAACATCTGTGACAAAACAAACCTGTTACCCTCTTCAGTCATTTATGGAAAAATCAAACCAACTTCAGTATCTCCTTTTACACGGATTCCCTGCACATTGTGTAAAGCTTAGGAATAGCTGTCTTGGAAAAGTGCTTTCGGCCAGGTAGAACATAGCGGGGGTCGAGCATGTGTATGAGATTCTTGTACCCAGACTTCTCAACTATGCTGAGCGGTTGCATGTCCTTCGCTAATTGATACACCACTGCATCCGTTATTTATTTATAACGTTTTGAATTTTCTTCGTATGGCACTGCTGCCGAGTAATACTGTCTGCGGCAACAACAGACCACCATCGAGACGATGGTGGTCTGTTGTTGCCGCTTCGGTGCTGTTCCACTTGCACCGGCTGATGTAGATGGTTGTGGCTGTTTGATACTGCTGTACTCAGGCGGGTGAGAGCGGCTCAGGTGGTAAAATAAGTTTGTCGTGTTCCCAGACTTGGTCGGGGCGACGACCTTGCAAAGTTTGCAGACAGTATTACTCTGATTCGTATCTGATTTTAAAAAATCCAAAATACTGCCAAACTGATGACGTGACGTTCCTTTTTTATTTACAATTTCCTCTCGTGCTGCCGCACTCATAATCCCGTTTCGTTTCACTCCTCGTCGTCAGCTAGCTGTTGCTTTTTTTTCCTGTTAGCATTTCCCAGAATGCCTTGTGGTTCATGCTCGGTCGTGATAGGTCGAGAGGCTAAAGCCCTTCGTCTGCCTACACCCCCCAGAATGCCGTGCGGTTCCGGCTCCGCCTTTCTTCCTATTTTTTTCTAACAGAACTCAGTGGAATTATCGAACGTTCTATCGACCCCATTTTCTATTGATATTGATCACATGTCTATCGCGATATATATTGTTATTGTTTTATCGCCCAGCCCTACGTGGATGGCTTGGGGGATGCGGGGGAGGGATCTTCACACGCATTCAGAATGGAGGGAGGGGTGGTAGAGGAGGATAGACACCTCTCCTCTTTGCTCTGGTCTATCTCATGGTCGACGTTCTCCTTTTGCAATGGCGGTCCTCCTTCGACGTTCCTGATAGGCTGTGTTGTGTCTTCCTTCCTCGGTGGCTCCTCTTGTCTCTTGTCCTTGGCAGTGATGATAGATGCAAGATGCAGGAAGTGAAACATGTTGTTCATGAATAGCTTTACTCCCATCTTATTAAGCCAAAGTCCGTCTGCCTTAAAAAGATGCCTGCGGTCCCAGAAAAAGCTAAAATTGTCAATAAAATGCATTGAACGAGCAAGAAGTGCACTTGATAGCCACTCATTCAGCGAGTAAAGTCTACTGAATCTCTCAGCTCCTCTCCTGATTGGGGGTAGAGGACCACTGATAAAAACGTCAGCATTCACAGCGCTGACTGTTTCAAAGAGTTTATTGAAGTGCTCTTTCAGCTCTCTTGATTGTTGTTTTACAATGTCATTAAAACCAATGTGCAGGACGATATTTTTCACATTTGGGTGTGCAGCGACAATTTCCAGGATTCTTTTTTCCATGTCAGATACCATATCCTTTGGAAAGCAGAGTACTTTGGTGTTATTATTGCTTTTCATATCTTCTACAGAAAAGTCCCCCACAATCAGATTTTCAGGAGCTCTCGTTAGCTTTCTCTGTGGTGTAAAGTTAGCAGGTCTTAACCTTCTGCGTGGTGATGGTGGGTTATTCAGGCAATCAGAGGGGGATCCATTGTCCATCAACAGTGGGGCAAACCTGTTCTTTAGTTGGACACTTGCTTGCTGGGGAGGTTTATTGGTAGTTCTCCTCTTCTCAGCTGTCCGCTGCTGTGTCCTACGTGGCAGTGGAGTTGATGACGCAGTATGCCTGGCTGAAGATGGTAACGCAGGCCAGCCGGTCAGATCAGAGATATCGGGGCGCTGGGTCCTGCCAGATATCCATTCTCCCTTGTCGCAGGGAGGTGGTCTTCTCTTTGGCTTCGCACCAAGTGTGTTCCAGGGAGGATTTTCGCTGGTAGATTTATTACCCTCTACAGGGACCTCCCGTTTCTTCGTAGCTTCATTGTTGCTAGTTAGCTGGGTTGTAGCATGGTGCTGTCCAGTGTTTTCAGTCGACAGGAGTGCTAGAGTGGTGTTGTTGCCACATTGTCATTCACTTCTAAATTCACTTCCAACCGATTCATTTTTATTTCCAACAGTGAAATCTTCTGTAGCAGTTTGTGGTAATCTTCCGTAGAGAAAGGAGGCATCTTCTGCTGATTACCTTTAGCACTGTAGCACAGGCTCGGGCTCAGGCTTATCTTGAATGGTAGGCCTCCTCGCGTAGTGTTGAGGACGTCGTAGAAATATTGAAAAATGCCTCTGTTATCTAAAAGAAAATATAGTCCCACTGGTTTTGTAAGTATCCAAGAGCTGTTGCTCTTTCTGTAAGAAAATAGCAGCAGATAGTAGCAAAAAATGCAAGCAGAAGCGAAAGCAAGCAGAAAAGCGTCCGTCCAGCGCAGAGGACGGAAGAAGAGTTCACTTTAGTCACTTTATTAAAAACAACTAACAACTAATCTAGCATTTTTTGGGTGGTATTGGAGACTGTACTCGTGTTTAGAGACACTTTACTTCTGTCGCTCCATGTCTGTGACAAAAAGCAAGTTGCAGAGAGCTTGACGTCATACTTGCTGCATGCTGTTAGAAGCCTTTCTCTCCTTAAAAGCCGCCAGTGTCATCTTAAAATTTGAATATTGCTGTCGGCGGGTCTATCTCGAATACATTTAGGTACCAGTAGAATGGAAAAACGAGTTGCCTTCATATTGAAGCTATATCGTATATATCTGATTTATGACACCAAAATACTTACAAAGTTTGCAAGTAAATGTATACTATTTTGATCATATCTATCTCACAGATTCCAGAGCCATTTTGAGAGATAATGAGCAAGCAAATCATGTGTTCTTTGACATAGACGGGAACCACAGATCCCTTCCACATTAACAATAATGCCAATCATGCAGACATTGTGAAAGCCAACAATGATTACTTTGGGAATAATGATGATCCAGAACCTTATATTTTTTATCCTAAATATGAGGGTGAGCTACAAATTTAGAAGCTGTGTGCCAAACCGATAAAGCTTTAGTGAAACACTATAGCATCATGTAGCACTTACTGTACAATGTCTGTCTGCTTTTACGGCAATGACAACTGATGGGATGTTCATATCTTCCCGTTTAGATGAAGAATTAATCATAATCTACACGAAGGGTTAAAAGGAAAAGTTACTGCCTGCAGACACCGTCTTCAGTTGTCTCTCCATCTCCAGATTTAAATTGAATGTCACAAATGAACAACTTCTAAATTTATGGTTTGATCATCCTATTATCCAGATGAGAGGCATGATATATAATTTTGAAGAGCGAAGACGCCTTGAAGCAGCGGTAGTTGCAGGACATTGGTCGGCTTATAGTACAGCAGCAGAGGGCTAGTTAGCTGTCTGTTATCAATGCGCCACTAAAAATATAGTTTGTCTGCGTTATCGCCTATTTAGGGCTATATAAATAAACATTGATTGATTGATTGAACATTGCTAATATTTAGTTAAAATTCAGGTCCAATATGTATATGTGTTATTGGCGGTTATTGAGGGGTTTTGTGGGCAGAATAGAGAGCCCCCATTGACTTAGTTAGCAGACTTTATTTATTTACGACTTAGAAGGCACAAAAAAAGAAACATTTGTTGAAGTCGCACATAGGGATTGCGAATGACGGACAGCACATCTCTTTGTATTTTTTGCATATTTCCAGTATGACTGATCTACTGATATGTAGGGGTGTAACGGTACACAAAAATTTTGGTTCGGTACGTACCTCGGTTTAGAGGTCACAGTTCGGTTCATTTTCAGTACAGTAAGAAAACAACAAAATATACATTTTTGGGTTATTTATTTACCAAATTTGCAAAATCTTCTACCAAAAATATTTTTCTTAGTGGAATATTTGATGTGAAGTAATCTGAACCTTGGATAGGTCAATAATTCATAATAACATTGATTTTGATTCAATATTATGTTTTGAGCAATGACAGTTTGAAAGAAAGAAAAACGGCTTTGTTTTATTAGTCAACATTACAACTTTTTCTAAATTACATTTAACCTTTTAAGCTTTATTATTTCACTTTTATGTTTTTGTTTATTTTAATAGTATTTTTAGAATGTGCCGTGGGCCTTTAAAACATTAGCTGTGGGCGGCAAATGGCCTCCGGGGCACACTTTTGACACCCCTGCTATAGATAATAAAAAATAAAATCTGATAAATCTATGGATAAAAAACAGAGCCTGGCGACGCATGCGCGTTTATCATAACTCTCTCGCTCTCTCTGTCTCTGCCCCTCCCTCACGAATGCTGCTGCGCGCACAATTTGTTTTGTTTTTAACCCCTTCTTAACCCGGAACTTACATTGAAAATACACTCAACCCTAACTCAAAATGCCGGACATTTGAGGCATTTAAGAAACTCCGCCGTGACAGCGCCGCAAAAGAGGACGTGTCCGGTGAAAAGAGGACGCATGGTCAGTCTATCGTAGCCCGTTAGCTGCTAGCATGCCGTGTGTGTGCATTGTTTACACAACATACGTTACGCTGCTTAATATGTCCGTGTGGAAACTCGTTCGGTACACCTCCGAACCGAACCGAAACCTCCGTACCGAAACGGTTCAGTACAAATACACGTACCGTTACACCCCTACTGATACGTCATCTTACCCCGAATCTATGGAAATTGCCGAAGACATTCAAAGAGGAATATTCAAAACGGCCGTCTGAAACTGTGCCATTTTGTGATGTTTATACAGTATTGTGTAATGGATACAATGAATCACAATTAAGAATATAAAGTCAACTTGTTTTTCCATTTTACTGGTACTTTAAAGTAGGTTCAAATCAGGGGCATGCTGCCTATACTCCAGACAACCCCGTTTACGTCATCCCAACATGCGGTTTCGGCAGCGCTGTTCCGTTGATCAAAGTACGTCTTTTTTGGCCAAATTTCCGGTGCATCACTAGTCAATAGTGCGCAAATGAACACACCATGTCGGCAGAGAATGAGGAAGTGTTGTGTGCCTAGAAGTGAAGCACGGAGGCGGACGTGTGTGCTCAGAGAAATAATTGTTGGAATTGGGCCTGTTAGCATAAAATTGGCAATAAAAGATAAAAATAGCTTTGGACGTTGTCTTCTTCTTGACGCTACAATACATTATATTACTTGATTTTGTTGCCATGTTAAAAAAAACCTCATTTTTAAGGTGTGGCGGCTAATATATTGCCGTGGCGCACCGCCATAATCAAATACTTTAAGGGAAAACCTTAAATTTTTCATACAGTTTGACTTTTTAAAATGTGTTTTCATGTAAAGAAATGCTTTCATGATAAAAAAAAAAACACAAACCTTTATTTTGAATGTGTAGCAGCATTTATCTTGCCGCGGTGGTGCGCCACAATAAGTTGCACCTAGGGGGAACCCTGTATTTGCTAAGCTTTGTGTTCGACGTTCTACTTTCAGCATCAACCGGTGCCACAGACAGATGGCAGAGATTGCAGTAAACGCCATCCTGACCGTGGCCGACCTGGAGAGGAAGGACGTGGACTTTGAGCTTATCAAGATGGAGGGCAAGGTGGGAGGCAAGCTGGAGGACACACAGCTAATCAAGGGTGTCATCGTCGACAAAGAGTTCAGTCACCCGCAGATGCCAAAGGTATAAATATCACAGTAACATTGACATACAGTATGTACAACACAATGGCTAATTCTGACTCTTTGTTGCTACTCAGGTTCTGAAAGACGTTAAAATTGCAATCCTCACCTGTCCGTTTGAGCCCCCAAAGCCCAAGACCAAGCACAAGTTGGACGTCACCTCTGTGGAGGACTACAAAGCTCTCCAGAAATACGAAAAGGAGACGTTTGAGGAGATGATCCAACAGGTTAGTTATTCAAAAACATGACCGTTAACATTGGATGTCTTTACGTCTAAACATAATCAACTCTTGTCTCGTTTTAGGTCAAAAGCAATGGTGCCAACTTGGCCATCTGCCAGTGGGGCTTTGACGATGAAGCTAACCACCTTCTGCTGCAGAACAAGTTACCTGCTGTGCGCTGGGTTGGAGGGCCTGAAATTGAGGTGAGACACTTGATGACATGATGCCAACGTTTACAGCTCGAGTCTGTAAAACATAATCAATGCTAAATTTTGACCAAAGAACCACAATTACATGCTATGTTAAAGCCCTCTAAATAACCATCCACAAACTGCCAACAATACTCCATTTACATTTTGTGACCTTAAAGTAACCAAGTATTAGTGATATTGTTATTATAAGCGCTAACACTATCTTACTATTCGTGGCGCATTGTCACAGAAAGGTAACTAGCTTGTGGCTGCTATATTGACATCATGAGCTTGTGAGCTGCTTTCTCGCCTTGAAACTCGTAAACGTTTATTCTAGATCATAAATAAGGCCTCTCATCCCGATAGTAGAAGGATAAAGGCATACTCCGATAAATTGGTCAACTTTGGCATCCAATTCAGACTAATGGCGAGTAAGATACGAAAAGACCCTTAGTTCCACCCTTCCTTTTTTCTTTGTGAAGATTGAGTCATTCTTCATCTAAACGGGAATATATCAACATTTTATCAGACAGCATTCTAATGACAGCAGACATTGTATAATAAGTGATGTTTTGTGGGTTTTTTTGGCTCTCGATGTCTGCAGTGAGTAGTAATCAGTAATGGAAAAATTTAAACGTGGAGATGCGTTTGAGAAATTAATGCACCGCCGTATGCTTAAAATTAGCAAAATGTAAACGTAAATATTACATATTATGAATGTGCCTGTTACTACATTACTTACCGTAATTTCCGGACTATAAGCCGCACCTGACTATAAGCCGCACCAGCTAAATTTAGGGGAAAATACAGATTGCTCCATATATAAGCCGCACCCGACTATAAGCCGCAGGGTTTTGATGTGTAATTACCGTAGTATATAGGGGTTCCTGCTACCACGGAGGGGATTGTCGGGACAGAGATGACTGTTTGGGAACGCAAAGCGTCCCATTTATTAACAATAAATCTTTCAATCATTCAATCAAACTTTCGCATCTTTGACATGGCGAACAGCATTCGTGCAGAGTACAAATAATACAACGGTGCAAAGTAATACAAAGTGCTCGCCTGTACGTTATCAAAACAGCCTACCGGTATATGAAAAGTCAGTCTTTAATCATTGTGTCATCGTCTTCCTCCTGCGTACTAAAACCACCGAAATCCTCTTCGTCGGTGTCGGAGAAGAACAGGCCGTAAATAAGCCGCACCCTTGTATAAGCCGCAGGGACCAGAACGAGGGGAAAAAGTAGCGGCTTATAGTCCGGAAATTACGGTATATATTTACAGTGTGTGTATAAAACCTCGATGAAGGCGTTTGGATGTTTTTTTAAGTGGTTTATAGGCAGAATAGAGCGACTTCCATTGGCTCCATTGTTCATTGCCCATTGGTTTGATCTAATTAAGTTACTAGTTAGTGTGCATGAAAAGAAAAACGTGTGTTTTTGTATTGTGAATGATAGACAAAATTACAAAGAAAAAGTGCAGTTCCCCTTTTAAACACTTCATACACTTAATTTAAACATAACTTAAATGGGTACGCAAATCTCAATGTACACGATGGTACATTAAATCCATGATGCACTGACACCATAATAAGTGACCTGCAAGACGTCTCAGAAACAATGTATGTAAGCAACTCTACTTATTTTTCCTGTGCAGTTGATCGCCATCGCCACAGGGGGTCGCATTGTGCCCAGGTTCTCTGAGCTGACTCCAGAGAAACTGGGCACTGCTGGCTTAGTGAAGGAGATCTCCTTCGGCACCACAAAGGATCACATGTTGGTCATCCAGGACTGCAAGAACACCAGGGCTGTGACCATATTTGTCCGTGGAGGCAACAAGATGGTAAGATGTAAAATAAATATGATTTGAGGGGGATGGTTTTGGTTTACTCCTGTGTGCCGTCTGCCTGATTAGATAATTGAAGAGGCCAAGCGTGCACTCCATGATGCTCTCTGCGTAATTCGCAACCTGGTCAAAGATAACCGTGTTGTTTATGGAGGAGGAGCCTCCGAGATTGCTTGTGCTTTGGCTGTCAATCAGGCTGCAGACAAGGTAAAGTGTCAAATAGTTCTTAAAATAGGTGATATTTGGCAACATCAGTACTTAACTTTTTATGCTGTGTGTTATTTCAAGTGCCCTTCCTTGGAGCAGTATGCGATGAGGTCATTTGCAGATGCCTTAGAAGTCATCCCAATGGCGCTGGCGGAGAACAGCGGCCTGAACCCCATCCAGACCATGACCGAGGTCCGAGCCAGACAGGTCCGAGACAACAACCCCTACCTGGGCATCGACTGTCTCCACAACAACACCAATGGTGAGCAGCCGCATCAAATCATCTCTTCATTTCAACGCTTCACCGCTAAAAGGCTTTCTACTTTAATGCAGACATGAAGCAGCAGCATGTGATCGAGACCCTCATCGGCAAAAAGCAGCAGATCTTGCTGGCCACTCAGGTCGTCAAGATGATCCTCAAGATCGATGACATCCGAAGCCCAGGAGAGTGCGAGGACTAAAACCCCACCTTGTCCCTGAACTCCCTTGCAGGCTCGGTTGTGCTCTAGAAAGCGGTAATAACAAGTCTGAGCTGTCCTAGAGATTGTAGGCACTTCCAGAGCACCGCACTGCTTACCGCTATTTATCATTTGACACAATTGCTGTTCTAGTATGAAACTTGCCATTAAAATGTTGGTCTGTGGAAATTTCGAGCATCTATTGGTTTATTTTGTGCCATCATTTCCCGAAATGCACTATTTATAAAGCATACATTTCTCACACATGCAAATTTCAAAATAAGTCACTTTTGAAGTACTCTCGGTTCATACTTTGCGGTATTCAGAAGTAAATGGACTCTAGTGACTGATGGCCACAAAGCAAATTAGACCGCCAAGTAAGCCTGGGCCGATATTCAAACGAACGATAAATGGAAATGAACTCGATAACTTTGCTGTCATTGATAAATCGGTGCAGGAGGGTTACTTTGTGCATCGCTCTCAGCACCTAAGTGCATTTATTCAATAGACTTAAAACCTAGTGAATCCTCTTGTCTGTTATCCACAATCTTTGTCTCTGTGGGTGGAGGCAAGACTGCTAGCTTAAACACACAGGGTACATGGGCAAAGCCTCACTAGTTGCTAGTGTGAAGGACTGAGAGGAAACAAAAATTAGGGGAAAAAATATGATTGTGTAGCCAAATGTGTGGGGGAATATTTCAGCTTCAAACGAGTGAGCAAGATGAGCCCACCAACGTGGATGAATGAGCAAGTATGCTGAATGTTTTGGAAAGTGATAGAAACAACAAAAACACTTGACAGTTTTTTTAAGATGTTCATTATATATTAAATTGAACTTTTTGCTAACAGATTAAGAGTTCCTTCTATTTTTGTTTACTTATTTAGGATAATTACAAGTTCTTGGTAAAACATGTTTGTTGCATTTGTAAGGAACAATTGTGTTTTATGTATATTATGATTACATTAGTATTTGATTTGATGTCAATATAATGCAAACAATATTTATTGGCAATAATTTGTGGGACAATGTATTTTCCAGCAAAAGGTATTATTGGCCCAGACCTAATACGACCTATAGATTTGGTGCTACACGCGCACTGTCTACTGATTGGTGCATTTAACCAATTTTGATGTTATTGTTTGTGCTCAGATATTTATTTTGATTTAACCTCCCAAAAAACATGACCCAACATTGCACAAAAATGGCCCAACTTTACATGTAGTCACACTGTCCAAAGGATCCTCCACCGATCCTCATATTTGATATCACATTTTGCATTGATTTAAATGTATTTGTTTAGCCAGTTAATCATATCCGCTCTCGCCTCTTGTATTCTTGGTTCGTCTACAGGGCTGATGTCCTCTGTCTTTCGGTGTGCGAACCCGTGGCTTTGTCCGGGAAAGATCTTCACCTGGTGATCCACTGTGCATTTCTCCTGCAGCTTTGCTTGCAGACCACTCACCTGAGCAACACAAGTGCATGTCAGCAGTTGCATCATTTGATTTTCATAACAAAAATGCTCACCTGATCCAATGGGATGATAGTATCCTTCTCTGCAAAGATAAACAAGGTTGGACTCTTCAGTTGATACCTGTCCTCTCCCTCTCGAATTATCCCTGCATGAGGTTTTAAGAACCAATCAGGAAACCGCAGCAGACAATGACCATAGTGTTGCATTCACAGCAGCACACCATAGAATGACACCCCAGCTTTGACTTCAGGGTAGTGCAGGGTCACATGATGTGTGGCGATCCCGCCCCAGCAGAAGCCCACCACTCCGATGTGCTTGGCGCCACATTTCTCCTTCAGGAACCCCAGCAACACATCCACCTCTCTGGAAGGCAACGGGAATAAGTGCTATGCTCTTTCAGCACATTCCCACCAAAATAAAGCGCTTACTTATTGATGTCGGTTGGCTTTTTGTCCTCAAGCCATGCTGCAAATGTAGACCAGTCATGGGATGGGCTCCATGGTTCCTTTCCGAGGAAGAAATCTGGGCAAACAGCCCTAAAAGACAGGCCGATGTAAGCTACAATATATGTTTTCATATAGTTCATGAATATCTTTCACACACATGTATCCATTGGCAGCCAGCATATCTGCCATGTATCTGGTGTTGGGAAGCTGCCACCCAAATATGTCTTGGATGACTATAATGGCCTTCTCAGAAACAGTGGATGGTTTCACTAAATATGCTTTTAAATGCTCAATCAGGACCTCCTGGCCGAGTCCCCCGTACTCCATCCGATCCCCAATATCACATGGACAAGGTCTCGCCTCATTTGCCATCTGCTAACACACACACACACGTGAGGTGGACACAGTCATAGGTGGATTAATGACCGGGCCTACCAGGCCCAGGGGGCCAGAGGCCCCAAGGGGCCAGGCCAACTTGGCCCCGCGGCCGCGACCCAAGCAAAACTACTTTTGCAAAAATAATAATCTTAAGCCCCAAGGGGCCAGGCCAACTTGGCCCCGCGGCCATGATCCATAGAGGGTAAGAGGCCCCAAGGGGCCAGGTCAACTTGGCCCCGCGGCCGCGACCCACAGAGGGCCAGAGGCCCCAAGGGGCCAGGCCAACATGGCCCCGCGGCCATGATCCATAGACGGTCAGAGGCCCCAAGGGGCCAGGCCAACTTGGCCCCGCGGCCACGATCCATAGAGGGTCAGAGGCCCCAGGGGGCCAGGTCAACTTGGCCCCGCGGCCACGATCCATAGACGGTCAGAGGCCCCAAGGGGCCAGGCCAACTTGGCCCCGCGGCCACGATCCATAGAGGGCCAGAGGCCCCGAGGGGTCAGGCCAACTTGGCCCCGATCCATAGAGGGTCAGAGGCCCCAAGGGGCCAGGCCAACTTGGCCCCGCGGCCACGACCCACAGAGGCCCCAAGGGGCCAGGCAAAATTGGCCCCGCGGCCATGATCCACAGAGGGCCAGAGGCTCTCAATCATTATTATCAAAGCTAATTCTCAAATTGGATGGATCACACAACCTCACTCACATATTCTTTATCAATTATTAAAGGTTGTTTCTGAATTTTGATCACAGAACTTAATGCAAATATTCTTGATTGATTGACAAAGCTCATTCTCAAATTTTGATTACACAACCTTACTCTGACAAATTATCATTATCAAAAAGCTCTATCTCGAATTTGGATCACAGAATCTCACTCAAGTATTCTTAGCTGTGCCCCTCCCCCATCAAGTCTTTCATAAACCGGTCTGTTCTTTTAGAATCTCCTCATTTGGTATTTTGAACTCGTGAGAGACTGCTCAAAATTTGGTTTCCTTTCCCTCAGTTCAGACTCAGAGATAATTTGAAATCATTCAACAAGAAGTTTAACGCGCGCACACACACACACACACTTGAGTTGAGCATTACTTGGAAATTCTTATATTTTCCATTTTGCTGTTATTATCAGCATCTTCCCATTTTGTCCTTTTCTTTCGAGAAAGTTTACAGTCTGACATTTGTCACTGCTGTCAGTTAATAACTTTTTGGTCTTTGACCCATTTTGTCATTTTCTCGATTCGATCGTCACTGACCACTCTCTCCTGTCTGGCAGACATCGTTGCTGCCATCATAGCTAGCAAGCTGCCTGCAGCGGGTCATCCCTATGTTCCCCGTCCCTATGTTACCCGGGTCCTATGTTCCCCTCTACCGGGGAACTAAGGACCCTTTTTAAAAAAAAGGGTTCTATGTTCCCCGCTGCGGGGAACGTACAACACTTTTTCCAGAAAAGGGTTCTATGTTCCCCGCTGCTTCCAATGCGCGACTAAGTAAGACGCACGCAGACACGCATGACAGAGACGCGTTTAAGTTGTCGAAGGAAGGAAGTTCGCGTTTGAGTTGCTCTATCTGCTGCCGCACGCCCTGTGACAGGTTAGGTTTAGGGATGGTTTTGGTCAGGGCACAATTTCGCCAAAAAAGTGCTCCACAACGCCCTGTGACAGGTTAGGTTTAGGGATAGTTTTGGTCAGGGCACAATTTCGCCAAAAAAAAGTGCTCCACAACGCCCTGTGACAGGTTAGGTTTAGGGATGGTTTTGGTCAGGGCACAATTTCGCAATTTCGCCAGATACAATGCAGGGAACATAGGACCCTTTTTTAGAAAAAGGGTCCTAAGTTCCCCGGTCGCATACAATGACCCAGGAACAACCGGGGAACATAGGACCCGGGGAACATAGGACCCGGGGAACATAGGCACGCTCCCGCCTGCAGATAGCAACATTTTGGTGTCCTTTGGGAAAATATTTAGAAAGAAGACAAAAGTACACACAGTTGTACAACTATTATCTTTATGATCTTTTTTTTGTTAGTTTCTCTGTTACTGTGTGTGGCCAATTAAGCGACTTTTGGCCATACCTGGCTGGTGACATTTAGCGACTTTCTGGTTGATGTTAAGATTAATAATAGCAACAGTTCTCTTCATCTTAATGCAATTTATTGTGTCTGTCTCTCCACATTTTGCCATTAGGTACTTTGAGCTCTTGTTGGTCAGTCACTCTAAGGTACATTGTTGCTGCCATCATAGCTAGCAAGCTGCCTGCAGATAGCGACATTTTGGTGTCCTTTGAGAAATATTAAGAAAGAAGACAAAAGTACAAGACATTGTACGATTACTATCTTTTTAAAATTATTTGTTTCACTGTGTGATTGACCGACTTTGCCGCTAGATTTCGCGTCTTTTGGCCATACCTGGCTAGCGACTAAAAACATCATTTAGCGACTTTTTGGTTGTGAAGATAAGTGGTAAAAGCAGATCTTCCTGTTGGTCTTCCCACATTTTGCCATTTGGTACTTTGCACTCTTCTTGGTCACTCCAAGGCATTTGTCCCTGCCTTCAGCTAGTCACTTGGCTCTTTTGGAATATATTTCACTGTAATTGGCTCTCTCTCTCTCTTTCTCCTCAGTACAAATCAGCCTGTTCCCTTGCCATTCATCACTGACCACTCTGCTCTCCTGTCTGTCAGACATTATTGCTGCTTGCAGATAGCTTGGGGTCCTTAGAGAAAATATCAGAAGAGAAAAGTACACAATTATCTTAATTATCTTTTTTATTCAGTCAGTCCTTCAGTGAGTCCCAGTGTGTTGGCGATTAAGCAACGTTGGCATTCAATTAGCGACTTTTGGCCATACATGGCTGGCGACTCAAAAAACTAGAAAAAAAGTACAAAAAGTTGTACAATTAATATCTTTATTATCCTTAATTCCCCTGAATCCTAGAGTGTGTTGCAATTAAGCAACTTTGCTGCTAGGTTTAGCGACTCTTGTTTTGGGCATACCTGGCTAGCGACTACAAACATTATTCAGCAACTTTTTGGCTGTTAAGATTAACGTTAATAAATTAAATCCTAATACAATTTATTGTGTTGGTCTCGCCATCTTGCTATTAGGTACTTTGAATTCTTGTTGGTCTCTGCTAAGGTATCTGGCTGTTGTCTTTGCCTTCAGTTAGTCACTTGGCTCTGGAATATATTTAACTGTACTTGGCTCTCTCTTTCTCCTCAGTACAAATCAGTCTGTTCCCTTGCCATTTAGACATTTTCTTGATTGGATCATCACTGACCACTCTGCTCTCCTGCTGTCTATCAGACATTGTTGCTCCCATCATAGCTAGCAAGCTGCCTTGGTGTCCTTTGTGAAAATATTTAGATAGAAGACTAAAGTGCACAAAGGTGTACAATTATTATCTTTTCAAAATATTTGTTTCACTGTCAGTGTGATTGACCGACTTTGCCGCTAGATTTCGCGTCTTTTGGCCATACCTGGCTAGCGACTGAAAACATCATTTAGCAACTTTTTGGTTGTGAAGATAAGAGGTAAAAGCAGATCTGCCTGTTGGTCTTTCCACATTTTGCCATTTGGTACTTTGCACTCTTGTTGGTCACTCCAAGGCATTTGTCCCTGCCTTCAGCTAGTCACTTGGCTCTTTTGGAATATATTTCACTGTAATTGGCTCTCTCTCTCTTTCTCCTCAGTACAAATCAGTCTGTTCCCTTGCCATTTAGACATTTTCTTGATTCGATCATCACTGACCACTCTGCTCTCCTGCTGTCTATCAGACGAATCAGTTGATTCTCTGCTCTCAATTGTCTATGCTAGTAAGCTGTTATTCTCTGCTTTGGAGTGTTGATGCTGGGTTGCTAGTTTTCTAAATCACCTCACACACTTGAAGGAAGCAGCACCGATCATAAACACACAAACAAACTCACACACACACACACACACACACACACACACACACACACACATAGTTGGTTTATCTGTTGTGATAGGCAAAGAGCCAATGTGCAAAGAAAGAAGGGAAATATGGATCATAAACGTTTAAGTGGAGGAGCTAGAAAAAAAATTCAGCAAGAAAAGAAAAAAAAGGAATCAGTTTTACTTGAGAGTGTTCCAAATATCTCCAGCTTCTTCAGTACAAAGACATCTGCTGAAAGCAATTCTATAAATGCTACTGCAAATTCAGCTAAGGTTAGCAATGCACCTGAGCTAGCATGTAGCTCCCAAGATCCTGAGACCACTACAAGTGTAGACACTGAACCAAATGCTTCTGATGCTTATGATTCAACCAATTCAGCAGTAGCCAGTTGCTCGGATGAATGTGAGGTCACTGCACCTCTGGACAGCATAGAAAATGAGCTGAATCTTTCTTCAACACCATCTACAGTGACAACTCTACCTAGTGATCCCGCTAAATGGGCTGAGACCCTCACTGAGTCAATGAAGGAAGTTCTTATTCAAAGAGGTGCAAAATCATTTCACAACCGTCACAGCCATTATCCAGCTTCTGTGAGGAACAGTGGGCTAGGAGGCAAAACCCGATGCCTAAACAATGAACATTTTACTTCACACTTGCCCAATGGACAACGAGTACAAAGAGAGTGGCTGATGTACTCTCCCTCTACTGGTAATGTTTACTGCTTTGCATGCAAACTGTTTTCCCCAAAAACGCATTCTTTTGTGACAGGCTATTGTGATTGGAAACACTCAGAAAGATTTGGTGAACATGAGCGAAGTGCTGAGCACATAACCTGCATGCAAGCAGTCTTGAACCGCGCCAAAGGTGCCACAGTTGATGCAGACCTGTTCAAACAGTTTCAGGCAGAGAGCAGCTATTGGAGGCAGGTGTTACAAAGAGTTGTTGCAGTCATTAAATTCCTTGCAGAAAGGGGCCTTGCATTTAGGGGTAAAAATGAATCGTTAGGGTCTCCTCTCAATGGGAACTACCTTGGTATTCTGGAGGTCCTGGCTGAATTTGATCCCTTTCTAAAGGATCACATCAGAAAGTTTGGGCAGATGGGTCGAGGTAATACCTCATATCTGTCCTCCACCATTTGTGAGGAATTCATTGAATTGATGGGTGCAAAAACCAAACAGGCTATAGCAGATGAACTGCAAGCAAGCAAATACTACTCTATCATTGTGGATTCAACCCCAGATTTATCTCATGTGGACCAATTGACATTCATATTCCGTTTTGTTAGCAAAGAGGGCAGTGTTGTTGAACGCTTTGTGGGTTTTGAGCCCATTACTAGCCATACAGGTGAAAGTTTGGCTAACTGTGTCATGTCTGTGTTGGAAAATCTAGGGTTAGAGCTGTCAAATTGCAGGGGGCAGGCTTATGATAATGCCAGCAACATGTCAGGGAGGTATAATGGGTTGCAGGCTCACTTAAAGAAAAGCAACCCATTAATACACTATATTCCATGTGCAGCTCACTCTTTGAATTTGGTGGGAGTCAACAGCATTGACAGATGTGGAAATGAAGTCTCTAAGTATTTTGACTTGATTCAGTCTATTTACAACTTCACAACTGCATCCACACACCGATGGGACAGGGTATTTGGCAATTCCAACATAGATCTCACACTTAAAGCTTTATCCAACACGCGTTGGAGTTGCCGTGCAGAATCTACCAAAGCACTGTGGCAGAACTACAGTAAAATAAAAGCAGCACTACAGGTTATTTCCACTGATGACACAGAGAAACGAGACACACGAACTGAAGCTGACAGTCTAGTGCGGAAGCTGGATTCACTTGAGATGGCCTTCATGGCAGGCTTTTGGGACACTGTTCTGTCCAGATTTCAGGCCACAAGTCTGCAACTTCAAAAAGCAGACATGGACCTTGGTACAGCAGTTAGATTGCTGGAATCTCTGCGCACCTTTGTTCTCTCCCAAAGAGATCTATTTGATCATTTTGAGCAGAAAGCCTTAAACATGTTGGGTGGCACCCCATCTTACAGGGCTGAACGGACGAGGAAACGTAAAAAGTTTGCTGATGAATCAGCATCCCCAGATGTTGTGCTTGAGGGAAGGCAACTGTTTCAAATAGAGACATTTATTGCCTCTATTGATCAACTGAGTTCAAGCCTTAATCACCGTCTGGAGGCCTACAAACATCTGAACAATTTGTTCAGTGTCCTTTTCTCTTTGGATACAGAGTCCAATGCTTCAGTCCTTCACAAGGCCAAGATTCTCACTGAATCATACCCATCTGACCTCAATGAAAGTCTTGGACAGGAGCTTATACAGTTCAAATCTTTTATACAGCTCAACAACACTGATGAGGAGAGGACCCCTTCAGGACTGCTCAAAACAATAATACATTTTGGACTACAGCCTACGTTTCCTAATACATACATTGCGCTACAGATTTTTCTCACTCTACCGGTCAGTAACTGTGAGGGAGAACGCTCATTCTCTCTTTTGTCAAGAGTAAAAAATGAGCTGCGCACAAGAATGACTCAGAAAAGATTAAATGCGTTATCTCTAATGGAAATTGAGAGTGAGCTGACAAGAGAGTTGGACTTCAATGATGTGGTGGATGATTTTGCAAAATTGAAAGCACGAAAGAAACCCCTTGCTTAAAGGTGCACTGTGTAAGATTTTTAGGTTATTTCCAGAATTCACCCATTCACTAATGTTAGGCTACCTGTTTTCATGAATACTTACCACCACCATAAAATTCTAAGTATCCATTATGACTTGGAGAATTGCACTTTTGCCATTTCTGGGAAGTGTCACCTGGATTGTGAAGATAGGATTGACTTTAGGCAGAAGCTTGGTGCTTTCTCTGGCGAACTGAACCTCAAGCTTCATTCTCTGCAGCTTTGCATTCTTGTGCAGACTTTCATCCACAAGGAACTTTTCAACTTCCCCACTATCGTGAAGGGGCCATCAAAAGATTTCAGTGTGTCCAGCATGTCTAGTCTCTTACTCTCCTTTCTTTGAGCCATCTCTTGTTTCTCATCTGCCCTACTCTCGAATTTTGCCTTCATGAATTTACTCCAGTTGAGTTCAACCTCCCTTTTTGCTTGTGCTGCTGCCTTGAAACCTCTGAAGCTCCTGGCTCTTCTGTAAAATTATTGACCTATTGACTGCGTTCAGTGTGCCCAACTTCTTCAGTTTGTAGTCCACCTTGCCACATTGTCTCTCCATCCCAATGTTGTGCACAGGGGTGCCATCAATGTTACTAGCCTGTTCACTGACAGGGTCCATTGGGAAGGTCTCCTCATCCATCCTCTGCCTGGCCAGGACAGTCTTCAGATGGGGCAGCATGAGATCTGTCAGCTGCTTCACTTCATCCAAGTATTCGGCAGCCACGTCTGACACTGAGTTCAGGACATGTCCAGTGCCTGTCCAGCCACTATAGCATTCTTGGAAATGGGCTATCTTGACCTGCATGCAGCCCTTGTACCATGAACTGGCCTACACCTTTCTTTGTGGTGCTCTCCGATGCATGTTATCATTTTACCTTTCTCCTTCTCCTCAAGCTTAACCACAAATAGATACAGACTTTGAGCCTCAATTTGCTGCACAGCTGCCGTTATGCCAATGTGTTTTCCTAAGATATTATTTTATTTTTAATGATAGAAGGGAGGAAAAGGGGGCAAAAATCATGTCCGATTTAGTTTTTTGGGTGGGTTGGGGGGTTTATTTCATGATAGCTACCAACTTCCAATACATAATATCTCTCAAATGACCCAATGCACCATCACTGAAGTGGGCGTAATCATTTTCAAAAATGTTTATTTTTAGGCCATTTATCCCCTCCCCCTGTGTCTGTGTGAAACCTGTGCTTGTCAGTGTCTGTGTGGTATACCTAATAGTGTGTGTGCAGTATGTGCACTCTTCTGTACAGTACAGTGTGCATGTCTGTTCACAGTATACAGTATTTCTTGCATAGTGCGTGCGTGTGTGTGCGCCCACACGCGCGGGGGGTTGAGGGGCCAAGACCATGTCAGGCCCAGGGGGCCAAAATTTCTTAATCCGCCCCTGGACACAGTGATACACACTCTCTTACACACACACACGTTAGGTGGACACAGTGATACACACTCACACACACACGTTAGGTGGACACAGTGACCTGGAAAGTCAGTGAGACCTTGTAATAGTGCAAAAAAACAACCAAGTGCACAATAATTACGCAACGATGACAATGCATTTGGAAGAAACTGAAATAGAAAAGTTACACTTGCATTGAAAAGTTACTTCCACCAAGTAAAAACAATTTCACTGTCAAAACAGTCAAAAAATTGTAAGCTTTAAAAAAACCGCCTACCGTGTTGTTCAGAAAGGAATCGTCCGTTTTGTGGACTTTGTATGGGTGGTGATCAACATATTCCTGTCAAAACCTTCAAAATAAAAGCTTCAGGAAGAGAATTTCAGTAAAACATAAATTATATTATGAAGTTTGTTTGCCTTTTGTACGGTTTCAACGAAAGTAATGTATCATGGATAAAATGACATAGATCCCGTTGGTGAGTCTTAAATGCTCTGAAAAGGCACCGCTGGGATTCGAACCCAGGATCTCCTGTTTACTAGACAGGCGCTTTAACCATCTAAGCCACGGCGCCGGTAGATAATATGAAATCAACAAACAAATCCTCCGATATAAAGCATTACTGATCTTGAATTAATATTTTATGTTTTGGACAATTTTGGTTCCTGGCCGATAAATATTCATGTAAATTCATGAATTGAGAAATATAAAATTATTATTTAGCTATGAACTCCGATGCGCTAGGTGGCGGTAAAGACATCCAGTTGTTTTGTGTCCCCGTAAAAGAAGGGTTAAAAAAAAAGAAAAAAAAAAGTTGCTCCCAAAGGACACTGCGCATGCGTCAGGAGGCTTTAGTGAGCCATTTGTCTCCTGCGTTTCTACTGTCATTACTGCCACACACAAGATGAAGTGTTACTCAAGTTATTTGTAGAAGAAAAAGAAAGACGCAGCGCTGGCAACGAGCGAGTAACGTCTGGATGTTATAAAAATAGAAGGCGCGAAGCAAGCGCTGGTGTTTCCGTCTGCTGAGAAACCATTTTATGACTGCCAATGCATCTGAGCCGTCAGGTTAACGTTGGACTCGTACTCTCGCTGGCTTAACGTGGCTAAGCTAACCTGCCTCGCCTGTCGTGAATGGGTTGGCTGAACAAGCTGCACCTGGAAGAAACGGCGACTTTGCGAACAACATGGACACGGCCGAAGAAGGTAAGTACGAGCTTGTCGATGCTCCTCTAAATAGCATTACAGCTCCGAAGAGTCGTACTCGTAAGCGCATCACCGAGGACCAACCCTGCCGCTGAGCTGGCCTGCTAGCTAGTTAGCATTATAGCTTGGTGACGTCATGTTTATTTGTACATCTGTGTCAAGAAAGATACTGACTAAAGGCTAACAAAACGTACAATGTTGTGTTTACACGAAGACGCACTTTGATATCAAAAGATGCAACAGAGACAACTGTTCTGGTGATGTCATTAGCCGGACAAATCATCTCATTAATGATTTCGTACACTTGTGTAATAATAAACACAGTTGGGAGATATGGCTTGAAACTGTATCACGATATATGTTTTTTATATCGGTCGATATCAACAATTACTGATATTTTATGACCTACCAATGGAAAATATGGATTTACAGTAAAAGTATTACATTTTTATTTCAAACGTAACTTTCCTCTGATGTTAATTATCTCAGCTGTCAGCGCAGAAAGGCAATGGAATGTCAACACGACCATGGAGAACAATTAATGCAAACAACTTTTTAAAATCAGCATGATATTAAAATATGGCTTTGTAGTCGCCAACAATGAAATTAAATTGTGTGGATGGATGGATTTGTGAAAAGAGGGAGCAGATACTAAAAGTTTTAACTTCTTTCTGCTCATTTTCGTTTATATTTTACTATAATGTTATGTTGATTGATTGATTTTTGTTTTATTCCTTTTGTTTGATGTTTTATGAATGAAATAATTAAATGAACTGAAATCACAATAAACACTTAACAATAAACTATTGTAAATAGAGGTCCAAACATTTGGAATATGTAATAAATGCTAAATGAAGTGTAACAAAATAGTGCCAAGTATGAAAATGCAAACAGACAAACTTGAGAATTGTTTTTGCAGGAAGTTATGTGGTCTTTGTAACATTCAATTGGGTCTGTTATTCTTACTTAAGAATGGAAAATAATTTATGTTATGCAGTTATTATTGAAATATTATTTGACCGAATTATTATTTCAAAGTAGCACATTTGTTACCTGCTGTTTCTGTACATATAGGGACAGATGAGGGTTGAAAAGAAAAGATAAGCACGGCGAAGGACTACGGTCCGTTTGGAAAAACTGCCAGACTGTCGAGGTGACATCGCTTGTTTTATTGACAATTTCTTAGCAGCTGTCATTTTTAGTTTCTCTTTTCACTCCATGCAGAGAATCAATAGGGAGACAGTAAGATGGCGCAACCAAATTTGATAGTTGATACTGTTATGCAATTGGCTGTGTCACTACACAATCGGTTCAGGAAGACACGATCTGCCAACGCATATGTGAAGACGTCACTTTCTGTCTACTTGATTTACGGCAGATTATGTTTGTGCACGCCGTCACTGTTACCATGTTTTTTTTGTAATCTTTATTTGAATAACAATGTCATATAAAAGATTACATTTGGAAAAAGAACAAATGATGCTTAAGAATACCAAATTTATTTTGAAACATATTCAAACAGAAACCTGAACAATGCGCATAGCCGTTTTAAATGGCAGACATCAATCTTTCTTTTACTACTTTTGTATTTGCTTCAAATACATAAATTCACAATACTGACCATTTAAGAGTCCACTTTTTGTTAGGTTGCAGATATAAATTTAAGTTACACTAAGTGCCTTGATTAAAAAATAAATAAATAAAAAATCAACATTTAAAAAAATAAATTATGCAATGGAGTCAGTGGTGCCCGTGCGTTAGTCATTGCAGTGACAGAAGAGTGAAAGTAGTTGAAATTGTGGCGTTAATACTTCTTGATTGTTTTTTTCATCTATTTGTTCATGTTTATATTCTTGTTCTCTTTTACTCTTTGATAAGATATTTTTTATACAAAACATTAATAAAACAATTAAATATCACAGAACGTGACGTCACAGAAGCTCCATCATAAAAAAAAATTGCAAGTCGAAGAAGTGACATAGTCTTTGCGCAAGAGTGGACCCTTAATGTGTTTTGGTACAGATTGTGTAGTGACAGGCTGTTTTGCTAGGTTACCCGACTGCGAGTGCCTTTGTTCATGCAACCAACTATATGCTTCATTCTTTTCCGGCTTCTTGCGACTAAAAAAAATTTACACAAATAAATATATAAATAAATATATATATTTTATTACAGATGGCATTTTATCGAACATGCTTTATCAAGCACATTTTTAATGCCATTATTGTGATTATGTGTATATATATATATATATATATATATATATATATATATATATATATATATATATATATATATATATATATATATATATATATATATGTATATATATATATATATATATATATATGTATGTATATGTATGTATATGGCGAAGTTGGTAGAGTGGCTGTGCCAGCAATCGGAGTGTTGCTGGTTACTGGGGTTCAATTCCCACCTTCTACCTTCCTAGTCACGTCCGTTGTGTCCTTGGGCAAGACACTTCACCCTTTGCCTCTGATGGCTGCTGGTTAGCGCCTTGCATGGCAGCTCCCGCCATCAGTGTGTGAATGGGTAAATGTGGAAATACTGTCAAAGCGCTTTGAGTACCTTGAAGGTAGAAAAGCGCTATACAAGTATAACCCATTTATCATTTATTATCATTTATATATATATATATATATATATCTGAAAAGTAACATTGTAACCAACCCGTTTTGTTTTTGTGTTTCTGTGTGTTGTACTTTTAGCCGATATTTGTCGCGTCTGCCGCTCCGAGGGGACCCCAGACAAGCCTCTGTACCACCCCTGTGTCTGCACGGGCAGCATTAAATTCATCCACCAAGAATGGTGAGTGACAGCTCTCAAGAATCAATAGAAATACGCCATTGTAATTAAAACTATAGTTTTTAGGTATATACAAGTGGTTTATAGCAGTGGGTTTTAAAGTGTGGCACAGTGAAACACCATAATAAAGCTTGGACCAACCCAGGTCCCCTAACCCCCCGGCCCTTTAGAGAATATTTTATGTTTTGTTTTCTTTATTTTTCTGAAGCAGCTCCGCCTCATCTGAAGTCCACTAATATAGCGTAACAAACATAATTATATAATCACAGTAATACCAATACAAATGTAGAGATGCATTCATAACTTCTTGTTTCTCAAGACTGAACCTGATAACTTATTTATATGTATTATTTTTTTAAATGTATATTTGACAATAGTTTGTGCACACCTAGAGTAACACAAAGTCAAAAAATGGTGGATTTAACAAACTGTACCTGTAGATTTGTCCTAACCAAGTATGACATCCCTGCCATGGTAGCGCTAACCATACTTGCCAACCCTCCCGATTTTCCCGGGAGACTCCCGAATTTCAGTGTCCCTCCCGAAAATCTCCCGGGGCAACCATTCTCCCGAATTTCTCCCAAATTTCTCCCGATTTCCACCCAGACAACAATATTGGGGGCGTGCCTTAAAGACACTGTCTTTAACGTCCTCTCTGACCTGAGACCTTCTCCCCTTAACAGCCGCATGCTGACCAGGCGTCCGCTTTTCCTCCATAAAAACAGCATACCGGCCCAGTCACATAATAATGTAGCGTTGGACAGGTTTAACAATGATCTTTACTCGAAGATGTCCAGAAATGCTGACACGTTGTATGATCTTTTAATTGCTTTAATGATAACGTTAATTTTAAGCACATACACACACACAAGTGAATGCAAGGCATACTTGATCAACAGCCATACAGATCACACTGAGGGTGGCTGTAGAATAGAGATGCGCGGATAGGCAATTGTTTCATCCGCAACCGCTTTACAAAAGTCGTCATCCACCCGCCATCCACCCGAACCAACATTTTATCAAAATCACACCCGCCCGCCACCCGCCCGTTGTTATATATCTAATATAGACGATGCAAGGCATTAGTGAGGTTAGAAAGCTTTTGCCTGTTAAAGAAAGGAGACTGATCCAATGCAGCAGAGACCTTCAATGCGTGCCACGCATTAATATCTCTTGGCCACGCATTAGTGGCTAAGAGATATTAATGCGTGATAATATTATTTATCATTATTATAATATTATTGTCATTTCCATTAAGAAAGTGTTGACTATTGTTGCCAATGCCCTCAGATCAGGAGTGCGTTCCTCACACTTTGTGTGCGCAGTTGCAGCAAGCAGAACGATGCTTTTAAGAAGTTAAAAAATCTTTTAGAAAGACTAGGCCTATATTTTCGTTAGGTAAAAAAAAATTTCTGAATTTATTTCAATGAATATGAACTTGTTAACGTTATAATGCTCAAATAGGGACGAGGGCGGGGTGCACAGTGAAACAGTGAACAATTTTGTGACAAAGATGAACCTTTATTGATTGATCTGCAGCCATGACAAAATATCAGACAATCTCCATTGTCAACGACAGGCAGGAAAATAAAAATAAACACATAGCCTATGTTGTAGGTATAGGCATAGGCTTATACGTTTTTAAGTTGAAATAAAAAAATAAATAAAAAATGTGCCTCATAAGCCTTAGGCTGTCATCACGCGCACAAACTTAAATTATACAATAACATATGTATGTCATCCCTATTTAAACAAAAATAAATTAAATAAATAATAATAACAAAATTACCTGCAACTTATTGGCCAAGGCAAATAGCTGAAGGGGGAAATAGGAAAGAGTGCTGCTCGTTTTTCGTATGTGGGTAAAAACATAAACTAAACTAAACTAAACTAAACATTTAACTATGTATATATATTTCCGAATTGGTTCAACCGCCACCCGCCCGAATCTATTTAAAATCTATTTTTTTCGTCATGTCACCCGCCCGACCCGCGGTTTATCCGCAGACTCCGCGGTTGTGTCCGCAAACCGCGCATCTCTACCCTATAAACAACTTTAACACTGTTACAAATATGCGCCACACTGTGAACCCACACCAAACAAGAATGACAAACCCATTTCGGGAGAACATCCGCACCGTAACACAACATAAACACAACAGAACAAATACCCAGAATCCCTTGCAGCACTAACTCTTCCGGGACGCTACAATAGCATCTACGGCTTTTGGAGCTCAGTGCACAACTGCACACACAACAAGAGGGAGACGAAGCAGAAGAACGAAGAAGAGACATGGCGACGACGAGTAAGAAGAAGAAATACGCTTGCAAGCTCAAAAATGATTGGAAAAAAAGAATTTAATTTCATGGTCTCAAGGTTGGCAAGTATGGCGCTAACATCCCATCCATGAATTGGTCAAGCTGATATACATTTTACCGATACTATTACCAAATCCGTACTTAAAAAATGTTGCTGCTTAAACAGTGACCTAACTGGTACTTAAAAAAATTTGAACATGCAAATTTATTGGGGGCAAAAAACCCAACCTCCAAATTTTGTGACATTATTATTATTATTATAACTTCTGTAAGTAATACATTAAAAATTAAGAAATCTAATGTACAACAAATTGTCATAACTATTGCAGAACATAGAAAACATGGGAACAAAATGACTTAGTTGAGTTGTAATGTTTGATGCTCAAAATACAGAGGGTTCCTTAATGCAACCTTGATCAACACCGCCATGTTTGTGTATACACTGTGAGGTCCGGTTATCTTAGGATCAGTTTGTAACATCCTACGAGGTAGGAGCACAAATGTCATTGTATAATCGTGGCTCCATAACTCTTACTATCGGCCGTATAATTATCAGTCTGACAATTGCATTGCCCCCCCCAATTTTTTTATGTTTTCCCCAAATTCTGAGTTAAAGTAAAATTGTGTTTGGTAAATTTGTGTCCTTTTTTATTTATAAGCGGTAGAAAATGGATGGATGGATGGAAGTTTCAAATTGTATAAGAAAAAATAATTGGCAATCCTATTATTGTTATGATTATATTATCTTATTCAAATATGACAAGATGAGGATTGGATTAGGATTTAATATTTTTTACAAGTACCAAAACCAGAAATAAAATTGGACATATATTTGTTGAATTATATTAAAATACATTAATAATGTATTTTTTAAGTCTTAAGAGTCACACAAGGCAGTCACAAGGCATGCAATTTTAAAAATAGTCATGTACAAAAATGTGTGCCTATGTGCGCAATACATTATCAAGAATCAGTATTTTGGATATAATCTGTCAACCTGGCTATTTTTTTCGTCATATGCTAAAAACAACAACACTTGAGTGTTTTTGTCATTAGGTAATGATCAAAGAGGTTTATGGTCCGATTACCACACAGCAATCGTGTTGTGAAATCCAACAGGATTTTCTTTTTTCTAAGAAACTTTGTATTTAGTTATGTCACACGAACAGAATATCTCATAAAAGGGGTTGAGGACTTTCAATGTCAATATAGCTTTCAGAACAGGTTTATCTCATCCTGGATAGATGAATCTCATATTTCAGACCTGAGGTGTGGAATTGTAACTGTGAAAGGAAAACCAACACATCCATTTTGTGTTGATTGTGTCATGTGACTTGTGTGTGTTCCTGGTAAAAAAAAAAAAAAAAAGAGCCTGGATGCTTCTGAACAGTTGTTGAAGCCGATTTACTGGTAGTGCAACAATGTTTCTAGTTTTTCCAATGTAAACAACACCAGATCGGTGATGGTTCAATTATTTGCTCAATTGTTTTGTCATACATTCCCAGTTGCATAATTAAAAAATCATATGTGACATTTAGAAACTGGCCTATGTGATTGTCAACATACAGGCGCAGAGTATTCAGTGCCATGCTGTTCCTAATTTTTACTTTTCAAACGTTGCTTTTCAGTTTGGTCCAGTGGCTGAAACACAGCAGGAAGGAGTATTGTGAATTATGCAAGCACAGATTTGCATTCACACCAAGTAAGTGCTTGTGGCCTTGGCGGATTTAATCTATAAAACATCCTCATTTTTTTTAAATGTCTTGTATTTTGGGGTTTCCCAATCCAATATTGGTATTGGCAAAAAGGGATCCAGATTATATTGACTTGTTTTGAAACTCCTGTATAAACTCCGATACAAACAGTCCTGCAGCGTGTTTACTTTTGCAAAGCTGGACAGCCAGTTAACATTTTACTGCTGATTTCCAATGTACTGTTCATTAGATTTGACTCAACACACAGCCATTATTGTCCAAAGTTAGGCATGGTCAGTAATGTAATGCATGAGTCCTGCCGGCACTGAAGAGCTGCGATCCTGTGATACAAGCTGTTCACGGACTATACAGTAGGCCTACTGTATATCCAAGATGAATGTCCAATGAAAAGATACTGTCATAACAATGGTTTCGAGGGGTGTAGACACTTTTGTGATACTATTTTCCTATTAATGTATCAGTCACGAAATGCTTGACAAGTGATTGTCTCTTTTAAAGTTTTAAATAGAGTTAATAACTATTAAAATAATGGTATGCCATTTATTTGTAACTATTTGCTTCTTTGTCTGTTCTAGTCTACTCCCCAGACATGCCTTCACGGTTACCCATTCAGGACATATGTTCGGGCTTGCTGACCAGTGTGGGCACGGCAATCCGCTACTGGTTTCATTACACGCTGGTGGCTTTTGCTTGGCTCGGCGTGGTTCCTCTTACAGCATGTGAGTGCTAGAATGTGAAACCATGTGCGCTGTTAACGCTCTGTGGCTCAAACAATGACATCAGCTTTACATATTAGCGTATGTTTATGATCGAGTCACAGAATTACCACTTTACAGCCATTACATAATGAACTAAACATTAAATATGTTAGAAATGTAAACTCCCTTTCAGTAGCAGTGTAATCAACAGTTGGCATGACTATTTTAATTTTGTTAATATATTCTTTGTTACACTGCAGTTTCTGAAGACATATAGATAATGATGACCTTTTCCTTATTGGTTTCAGGTCGCATCTACAAGTGTCTTTTTACTGGCTCTGTGAGCTCACTTCTGACACTGCCTTTGGACATGCTGTCCACGTGAGTGATGATGAGAGCTTCAACACACACTCTTGCAATAGCATCTTGACACGGCATTTAAAGGGGATTTATGATGATTTTAATCCAGGCCTATTCAACTGGCGACCCGGGTTCAGTTTAAATCTTGGGGGACAAACATTTTTGCAGCGGCTCCTGTTGTATAGAGGACCTTGGACCACTGTCCTTGCATTGACATTTTAACCTTGCTAGCAAACATACAATTCTAGGGTCCAAACTTGTGATTGCCATAACTGAGGCGCCCTTTTAAGTCCTTTCCTTTTTGGCAGTTTCAAATGTTTTTTGTAATATGATTTATGTAACCAAGGTGTTGCCGTGGCTTGTTTACTTAAGATGCAGTCAGTCATTTGTTCAACTTTTTACTTTTCTTAGTAGTGTTCATTAAGATTACATTTTAGGTCCTCTCTTTTTCATCATTTGGGCTATTCAACTGGTGGCCTTCGAGTTCAGTTTAAAAAAACTTGTGAGAGACTCACATTTTTGCAGCAAATTATTAAAACCACTAGAGTGCTGTTATGGAGATGATCGTTGACTAGCTTTTTTTGCAGTCTGTCCTTAAAAACAGCAGAGCGCTCCTGTAACTCTGACAAAATAAATAGACCAGATTCTAATGTCTACTGTAGAGGACGCTGGTTCTCCAGAATATACAAAATACTAATAGTAAAGGGAAAAATACGCCCCCCGGTCCTTAGCCTTCTAGAAATGTGGACCCCAAAACAATTCAGTTGAATATCCCTGATTTAATCTCCATTTAAAACACTTATTTTAGGTCTAAATGATATGTATTTGATATGCTTTGGTATACATTTTGCTCCACAGTCACATTTATGACCTACTTTCTGCAAGTGAAAAATGTTTGTTTGTAGGGCCGTTCCCAGATTGCAAATGAAACCACGGCCCCACCAAATTTACAATTTGAAAATGTCCATTGTTAAGTACGTATCTTGAAGACGAACTTCACCGCTATTGTTTTTTCAGTCACGGTCAAAAATAAACTTCATAAACGTTGTATAGATTCAACTAGTCACAACATTCGGTACACCTGCCCATTCTTGGATGGATACAGCGTTGTATCAAAAAAGCTGTTTTAGCGGCATTTATGTCACTGGATGTTGCACGTTGGATATATTGTGCACATGCCAATATTTGATGAAAATATTTTATCTTCTCTTCTCTTGCGTTTCGACAAACCAAGTTGTAAGCTCCGTGTCTGACAGCAGCGCCTCAATCACGTGCCCTTTGAGAAACATCCTCCCAACACTGTTAGTAAAATATTCTTGTATGCAGACAAGTTTTTATGTAATAAAAGATGTTGGAGTCTAAAGCACGCCAGCTGATTTTAGAAATGTGATGCCACATTAGGAAGCGGCGACCGCTCTGAGGAAGTCTAAAGAGACCGCCAAAACTATGATTTATTTCTTACTCTCTAAAACCTATTTGTCTGCACACAATAATAATGTTCTAATAGTTAAAGAAGACATGATGAACACAATAAATTTAACCTCCCAACACACCTGGCCTCAGCAGGTGCCAACTTGCCTCCCTTCTGACAGCAGCACGTCCCGATGAGCATCAATCATATCCCCAATGTAAAAACATCTTCCCAACACTATCAATAAAATATTCTTGTGTATAGAGAAATTGATGTTATATATTAGGAGATGTTACAGTTCAAAACACGCCAACTGATTTTAGAGCCATGATGTCACACAGGAGGCAGCGACCGCACGGAGGAAGTCTTAGGAGACAGCCGAAATTAAGATTTATTTCTTACTCTCTAAAACCTATTTGTTTACGCTAGGGTTGTACAGTACACCGGTACCAATAAAGTACCGCGGTACTAATGAATTGGAAACGGTGTTATACTGCCTTTGAAAAATACCGTTTGTTTATCCGCATGAGCGGAGTGTCAAAACGCACACACAAATCGCATACAAGCAATAACATCGAGGAGAAGAAGAATGGCAAAAAACTGCAATTCTATTGGTTAATAAAAGGGGTGCGTGAAGCGCAATATGGATGTATTTGGGCTTCAAAACTAACAAAGGTGACGCTTTAAACAGGGAGTTGCTTTGAAACAAGCCTAGACAAACGTGGCGATTAGTATTACCACCTTTGCTTCAAACTTAGATAAACATTTAAATAATAAGCGTTCAGATCTGCACAAGGAGTTATGAAGAGTGACAGGTAATATAGTAGTTGTTGCTCCTTTCCTGCTGTTCGGCTCCCATGCAGACTGTAGTCGGGGAGCAAAGGGCGGAAGTTCCCAGCAGGGGCGATGTTTTCGTCTGGGGTAACACCCTTCACTCTACCCGGCAATGGGTCTGATAAGCTCTGCTTTCGGCTCAGAATGACAAGGCCACCGATTTGTGACAATCGCTTTATTATTAGTTTTGCGGGACACAACCGGACCCGTTCATCAGTCTACTGCGCAGTGCACAGGCTACCTCTCTCTCTCTTCACCCGCCCACTCACTCACTGACGTCACTCAGCCAACACGTTGCCATTCTCGCTAAACACATACACTACTCTCTTAACATAGTTCACCTTTATTTTGAAAAGTATTGATATACAATTTGTCACCGGTAGCAGTACCAAATTATTGGTATTGGGACAACCCTAGTCTATGCGCAATAATATTTTACTAATATTTAAGGAACACATGATGATGAATGTAATCAATGTATCCTGCCAACACACCATGCTGTACGTGGGGGCCCAAGCAGGTTTTAACTCTCTTCCCTTTCACGGAGCTGCGTGTCTGACAGCAGCGTGTCCTGGCGAACCTCAATCCCGTCCACCATGTAGAAACTTCCTCCCAATACTATTAGTAAAATATTCTTGTACGCAGACAACTATTTATTTTATTAAAATATGTTGAAGGCTAAAACACTCTAGCTAATATCGTCACACTAAGAAGCAGTGACCTCTCTGAGGAAGTCTGAAGAAAGCTAAGATTAATCGCTTACTCTCTAAAATCTATGTCTGCACACAATAATCTTTTGCTAATATTCAAAGAAGACACGATGAACACAATCAATTTAACCTCCCAACACACCCCAGCAGGGATTAACTTGTCTTCTTCCCACGTAGGGTGGAGAAAATATTAATATCAAGATGATTTGACTGTGAGGTGGATAGTTGAATCAGACTCCTCTGAGTCTAATCTCATACTATTTGAAGACAGCCCTATTTTATAGTAATTATGTTATAGACATAGAGCAGGCAGATGGAAATGAAATGAGAAGGAATATGGAGTGAAAGAGTTGCTGCGCTCAGCAGAGTGGGAGAATAATTGCCAGACCCAGCATGTCCACATGGCACACAGGTCCTCAATCTGTGATGTCACTGATTCCCCATTGTCGAAAAACACTCCAAAACCCAGCGGGCAGAAGCATTCAAAACGGCGTGCAAGGTCACGCCCAAAATTTGACGCTATGACATTGTTTACCACGACTATCCAACATTGTCACGTCATTTATAATCAGAAAAGACCAAATTCATAGTAGGTCTCCTTTAAGGATCTTTGTCAAATATTTTCTGGATGGTTTATTGTACATTTGTTTACATTCTCGTTCCTGCAGAGAGAACCTGCTTGCGGACTGTCTACAGGGCTGCTTTGTGGTCACCTGCACTCTGTGTGCATTCATTAGCTTGGTTTGGCTCAGAGAGCAGATAGTCCATGGCGGTGCACCCCAGTGGTTAGAACAGCACCAGGCAGCACCGCCCAATGCAGCTGGGCAAGCCAATGAGGTACCTTTTTAACTGTTTTTTTAATTTTGTTTTCCATTCATACCAGTTACATTTTAAACTGAGATGTGGGTGTTTCGAATTAATTGGTGCATGTGTGCTCATGAGGTATTAAGACAAAAATCCTTTATTCTGTCCCTTCAGGGACCAGCAGCAGGCCCAGGAGCAGCTGATGAGCCCCCAGCTCACCCAGCCCCTGCAGAACCACCAGCCCAGAATGAGGCAGAACCAGAGCCCCCTGATCCACCAGAGCAGGGCGATGACCCCGAGCTGGAAGAAGAGGAGGGAGTTGCCGCTGAAGACGCCGACCCCAACAATGGAGCACAAGGTTGGAGTCCAATGCAGAGCTCCTTTCTTTCATTTGAATTTTTTAAAAGGAATGGCTGGAAATGTTATCATATATTTTTGTGTTGTGTGCAAATGTGACCCGATTAGCACTTAAAATTGTAGTATTTCGTAATTAGGAATAATATAACCTGGGGATAGGTTGATTGGCAACACTAAATTGGGCCTAGTGTGTGAATGTGAGTGTGAATGTTGTCTGTCTATCTGTGTTGGCCCTGTGATGAGGTGGCAACTTGTCCAGGGTGTACCCCACCTTCCACCCAAGTGCAGCTGAGATAGGCTCCAGCACCCCCCGCGACCCCGAGAGGGACAAGCGCTAGAAAATGGATGGATGGATAACCATGTATGTCCTTTTGATTTGAGATTAAAGGGGACCTTTGATGTTTTTAATCCACATTTAAAACACTTCTTGAGGTCAAGATATGTTTTGGATATGTTTGGTGTAAATTTTGCTCCACGGTAGATATAGATAATAGGTTTCACTGTGTAGAGCGCTTTGAGTCTCGAGAGAAAAAAGCTATATACAAAACTCACTTCAGTCACTTTTATAACTCGTTTTTTGTCAGTTTGCAAGATGTTGGATTCTGGAGGCGTTACCAGATTTCAAATGAAACCACCCTCTCCAAAAGTGTCATCATGTATCTTTTGAAAATATACGCTGTTCAAATATATCTTGAAGTCACGGCTATTTTTTTCTAGACACGGTCAAAAATAAACTTCATACACACTGTAGAGATTCCAGTAAGAGCATTAGGTAAACCTGCACACTCTTTGATCGTTTCAGAGCTGCATCAAAAAGCTGATTTTAGCAGCATTAATGTCACTGCATGTCGCACGCCATAGGTGGAGTGGCTCCTCCCCCTCTGACTGAGCTTGACCTAATGACTAAATAATAACGTCCACCTCGCTGTGATGTCATAACATACCCAGACTCCAAAACCCTGTGAACCGAGGCATCCAAAACTACGTGCAAGCTCTTGCCCAAATGCATGAACCTTAATATTTGATGCTTTGACATTGTTAAACATGAGTATCCAACATTTTAACAACATTTCTAAGTCAGAAAAGGCGGAATTCATCATACTTAAAGGTTATGCTGTATTTGTAGCTATTTTGAGGTACCTGGTTCTATTCTATCTACTTACTTTTGTAGATGACATGAACTGGAATGCTTTAGAATGGGACCGAGCGGCTGAAGAGCTCACATGGGAAAGGGTAACTTCACATGTTATAATTGCCATTTTGCACAACATTATACGATTGAAAAAGTACTTAGTCTAAAATGTGGTTTAATTTGCAGATGCTTGGCCTGGATGGATCCCTCGTTTTTTTGGTTCGTTGTATTCACATACCCTAATTATTTTACATTAACATTCCCACTTCATGACTGCTAATGTTTGTCTCCTAGGAGCATGTCTTTTGGGTGGTGTCTCTTAACACACTCTTCATCCTGGTGTTTGGTAAGTATAAACTTCGATGTACACTTGCTTTTCCAAGCCCTCAAGTTCCCTCTAACCACAGCATTTCTCTTCTCTTGCAGCATTTTGTCCCTACCACATTGGACATTTCTCTGTCGTGGGTCTTGGCTTTGAGGAATATGTAAGCTTTTATAAAAACTCAACTTTGCATTATGAAGGATTCTGATGTATGACTCTTTTCATATTTTCTTTCAGGTTCAAGCTTCCCATTTCGAAGGCTTAATTACAACCATTGTTGGCTATATACTGCTGGCGATGACGCTCATACTCTGTCATGTATCCTTGTATGATGATTTTATCGGAATAATATATATACATTTTTTTACTTGCTGCTGGTGTTGAACCTTAACAAGGATATTGTAGGGATTGGCTGCTCTGGCTCGGTTTCAGCGCTCCCGACGTCTTCTGGGAGTCTGTTACATCGTTGTCAAGGTAATAGTTCACCTACTTTGTATTTCTTATATCTAATCTGCAACCAGAAAATTAAAATTAGCAATAATATTTATTCTGAGTATTATTTCTAGTAGAATTGTAACTGTTTGTTGCAGGTGTCCCTGCTGGTTGTTGTGGAGATTGGTGTTTTCCCGCTGATCTGTGGCTGGTGGCTCGACATCTGCTCTCTAGTAAGATTTTGGTTTGGAACATTCATCATTGCAGTATGCGTTCAGCCACATCATGATGTCTATTATTTCATGTACTGTGTATAAAAAATAAACTTAAAGAACTATTGGACAGCTTCTTTGCCATCCCTTTTTCAGTCTTTTAGCTTGCTGCGTGCTTTGTTTAGAGCCCAACATAATTGCAAATATTGACACTGTTGTTGTTTTATTGTAATGTATAATTTGCATGATTTGTATTATAGCCCTGTTTCATGTAAATGAATAGGCAGCTGTTTAAAATGCTGTCCTGAAGTGAACCAGAGATAAATCTGATTGCTCGTGTGATGCCTTTTATCAACGTGTCAAAAATAAAACCTCTGTTCTATTTAGAGAAGAGAGCACTATCTTAAATTAGACATGTGCTTGAATTAAAATAAATTCTTTTGACTTTGCATTTTCTGGAATTTGTGAATTATTTGACTTTTGTTTCTTAACTTGCAGGAGATGTTTGATGCGTCCCTGAAAGACCGCGAGATGAGTTTCAAATCAGCACCTGGCACCACCATGTTCCTTCACTGGCTTGTTGGAATGGTCTATGTCTTTTACTTTGCTTCTTTCATCCTACTTCTGAGAGAGGTGACTCTGTTTCCAGCAGCCTAATCTTGGTCAGCAAAGGAATATTGTTTGCTCAAAATAAAACTAAAATCTTTATCTGCCAGGTGCTGAGGCCTGGAGTGCTGTGGTTTCTAAGAAACCTCAATGACCCAGATTTCAACCCAGTTCAAGAGATGATCCACCTTCCCATCTACAGACACCTGCGGCGGTTCATTCTCTCCGTGGTGGTGTTTGGTTCCATTGTGTTGCTCATGCTGTGGCTACCCATTAGGCTGATTAAACTACTCATGCCCGCTTTCTTGCCATACAACGTTATGCTCTACAGGTAACCAGCAGACTACAGTTGTTGTCCTACATGTGAAAAATGCTTTTTGGAACACAAATGAAACTGCAACTATTAAATTGCACCTGAACACATTGTTGAAATATATTTTTCTGAACTTTCCTCCCTCAGCGATGCCCCGGTCAGCGAGCTGTCTTTGGAGCTATTATTACTTCAGGTCGTGCTGCCAGCTTTATTGGAGCAAGGACACACTCGGCAGTGGCTCAAAGGCTTAGTTCGTGCCTGGACAGTCAGTGCTGGATATTTACTGTGAGTGTCCTGCTTCAATGCCTTTTCATTCCAGCAATGATTTGTTCAATGTTATCTCTTCCACCACAGAGATCTGCACTCTTACCTCCTTGGAGAACAAGAAGACATTGATGCTAACCAGCCCGTGAACAACAACAACAACCCTCCCCAGGGACACCATAACAACAATAACAACCCGCCACCAGCTGTTGGTGAGGGGCTGCATGCGGCTCACCAGGCCATCTTGCAGCAAGGCGGACCAGTGGGCTTTCAACCGTACCATCGACCTCTACGCTTCCCATTCAGGGTGAAAATACCCCCAATTTCTGCACAGTTTCATTATAGTCCCACTTAATTAGGACAATGAAAATGTTTAACTAGTGACTTTAGCATTTAAAGAAAAATACTCCCTTTTAACCATTGTGCAACCTTAGGTTTGTGGCCTAGTGGTTAGAGTGTGCGCCCTGAGATCGGTAGGTTGTGAGTTCGAACCCCGGCCGAGTCATACCAAAGACTATAAAAATGGGACCCTGCCCACTGCTCCCCTCACCTCCCAGCTGTGATCAAGGGTGATGGGTCAAGTGCAGAGAATAATTTCGCCCCACCTCGTGTGTGTGTGATAATCACTTTATTATATACACATACTCTTAGGATTCAAAAAGGATCTGCTCCTTAGTGTCATAAGTCAGAAATAGTTATCTTTTTTTTACTTTCAGCGCTTGAAATCTTTTCACAACTTCAGATCTATTTATTGATATTAAGGGTTTATTGTATACTGTTCATGTTTAGTGGCCTTTTTGTCAAAAATAACTTTTTATAATGGCAAAATTGCTAAATATGCAATATTTCTAAAACGAAATTGAAGAATGGAATATTTAAGGTTGGGTAATTACAGCCTTGAAAAGGTCAATTAATGACAAAATAGATTTTGATACAATAGACAAGTAGACAGTGACATATTCTTTTTTACAATGCTTACTCTGAAAGCAGGCAGGACTTGGTTGAATTTGAGTTCAAACGAATGCAGCTGAGATAGGCTCCAGCGACCCCCCGCAACCCCAAGCGGTAGAAAATGGATGGATATATATATATATATATAGTCCATCCATTCATTTTCTACCGCTTGTTCCTTTCGGGGTCGCGGGGGTGCTGGAGCCTATCTCAGTTACATTCGGGAGGAAGGCGGGCTACACCCTGGACAAGTCGCCACCTCATCACAGGGCCATGGATGGATATATATATATATAAATATATACATACCATGTAATATTTAACTGCGCAAGATGATTTTCATTGCATGTCAGCAGTTTAATAGCAGTTAAACTCATTTATGCTCATCAAAGCTCTTAGAATTATGCTTATGGTTTTCTTGAGCCATCTCTTGGTTAAGGGGCGCAATTATGCCTGAACAGTATTTTCTTGTTTTTCAATCGACAAGAATGATATTCATTCTGGATAAATGGAAGAAGTGTAGTAATAGACCAGGATTACGGTCTGCTAAAATATAGCAATCATAATGGGAGTCAATGGGGCAAAACAAGTTCTTAAGAGAAAGTGTGTATACTTTGTCTATATCCTGTTTTAATGTTGCAATCAAATACAATGCAATTTTATAAAAAATGTAATACAAATTAAAATAACGCCCTGGTGAAATTTCAGACATTAATCTTCAAACTGAACCAAAATGTCACATAAGGAACGCATGTAATGCTTGTTTTGGGACCAAAGGCTTCCCATGGGTTAATTTGTAGTTGGCTTAAAATTTACAAGGGTGCGACGGCCGACAGCGAGATGGTTGTCCAGTGTTTTTAACATGGCATTAACACAAGCATTTGTCCTCTTCTCTCCCCTCCCCCAGATAGTTCTGCTGATAGCGTTTATGTGTATGACACTGCTGGTGGCCAGTCTGGTGTGCCTTACCCTTCCAGGTAAGAAACATGGTAGAGCTAGCAGTTTTCTACAGTACTCATTTGTGCCCACAGACCACAATTGAAGGTTCCAGCTATTTATAAGTTAGCATGCTTCTAAACCAGTCCTATATTTAGCTCAAATAGCAATTTCACACATCCGTAAACATGCCAGTAGACCACCTTGAAGATCAGAATAATAAATATATGAACGTTTTTATTTTTTAGTGTTCACTGGACGCTGGCTAATGTCCTTCTGGACGGGAAGCTCTAAGATCCACGAGTTGTACACGGCAGCATGCGGCCTGTATGTCTGCTGGTTGTCGATCCGCGGAATCACAGTGCTGCTGGCTTGGATGCCCCAGGGACGCACCATTATAATGCTCAAAGTTCAAGAGTGGACGCTCATGGTGGGTGTTAGTAAGCAACATCTCTTATAAATAGTTTATGTCGCAGTAAACAGAGCAACCCTTCAAGTGCCTGTTTTGCCAAATGAAGACAAAACTCAGTGTTGCCATATTGATAAAAGAAGTCATACACATGTTTATTCCCCCTGTGTTTGCGTAGATTCTTAAAACTGTGGTTGTTGCTCTGCTGGTGGCTGGAGTAATTCCACTGTTGCTGGGTCTGCTCTTTGAGCTGGTCATTGTGGCTCCGCTCAGGGTACCTCTAGATCAAACCCCCCTCTTCTACCCTTGGCAGGTATGACGTCTGCTCTGTCTCCGATTTGTTTCTGTTGGAGTGTAAAGTGAGCGTCCAACTGTTTTTATCCCCTCTGTCGTCTGCAGGACTGGGCTCTTGGAGTGCTTCATGCCAAAATCATAGCGGCCATCACTCTGATGGGTCCTCAGTGGTGGCTGAAGACTGTTATTGAGCAGGTACATTTTCTGTCATGTGATCATAATTTTGTCAATGTCGTATCGCAAAACTTTTTTTTTCACCCCCAAGGTGTACGCCAATGGAATTCGCAACATTGATCTTCAGTTCATCATCCGTAAACTGGCAGCACCCGTCATCTCAGTCCTGTTGCTGTCCTTATGTGTGCCCTACATGATCGCGGCTGGAGTGGTGCCTGCTGTCGGTGAGCATCTCAAACATGTTTCCCCAAACTTGAGTTGCTGCTGCTGTGTTACATATGTGTTGCTTCCATAGGCGTGACCCCAGAAATGGAGATTCTAATGCAGAGGAGAATCTACCCATTCCTTTTGATGGTGGTCTCTCTCATCGGCATCCTGTCCTTTCAAATTCGACAGTTCAAGCGTCTTTATGAGCACATCAAGAATGACAAGTAAAAGCAGTATAATTTTAATGCATTTTATAAATTGTGTGTGGTTGTTGTTGAATGGTTAATCATAAAGTCATGTCTGTGTTTTTGCAGGTACCTGGTCGGCCAAAGGCTTGTCAACTACGAAAGGAAAGCTGCAAGAGCAAGCTCAGCCCCTCCTTCTGACCCAATCACGGAATAGATTTTCATCTGTGACACTGCGTACATCGCTCCCAAACCCCTTTTTGATTCGTAACTCAGTCACCGGACTGTAAACGTTTAGAATCTCCACTGGTTAACGGTGGATTTCATGGAAGTTATTCAAGCCCTGACTTCCCTTTGATGCCTATTATAGGTAAGAAGGGAAACATGTATTATAATCACAGGACAGCAAAGTAAGCACGAGAAGGAGAGGTTTTGATTTTTTTTAGTTTTAACGTTCGTAATGTCATTCTCGCCTTGCTTTGTAAAGAGCTGCCTGATAATTGTACATGTGTAAATACTTTGAATGCAGATTTTGTCTTACAAGAAAGACATGGATTAATGCTATGAAATGGCCATTGTACATCTTAAAAAGTGTATGTATAATTTATTAAATCAAACTGGCAATTTGTTGGTTGTGTTGATGACAAGTAGGTTTCCTGTGACTGTCATTTGAACAACATCATCATCATCCATCCATCTTCTTCCGCTTAGCCGAGGCCATACTTGCCAACCCTCCCGAATTTTCCGGGAGACTCACGAATTTCAGTGCCTTTTCCGAAAATCTCCCGGGACAACCATTCTCCCGAATTTCTCTCGATTTCCAGCCAGACTTAAGGCACGCCCCGTCCAGGTCTGTGCGGACCTGAGTGAGGACAGCCTGTCGTCACGTCCGCTTGCCCAACCAAAAAGTAACCACAGAACACTATACCGTATTCTGTGGTTACTTTTTGGTTGGCCAACGGTTGTTGTATTGCGCACCCTGACGGCAAGTGTGGGAGTCTGTTCTGAAGTATGAAGAAAAGAGATGTAACTTCATCACCTCGCCTGGTTATTGACTCCAACCCAGAATATTACACTGCCCATACCTACGCTCCTTCAAAGTCTGGGGTCCAGATCAATGTGGAGGAACAGCGGCTTTACTTTGAGCTCCTCCCGAATCACAGTGCTTCTCACCCTATCTCTAAGGAAGATCCCCGCCACCCGACAGAGGAAACTCATTTTAGCCGCGTGTACCTGGGATCTTGTCCTTTCGGTGATGACCCAAAGCTCGTAACCACACGTGAGGATGGTAACTGACCGGTAAATTGAGAGCTTTGCTGGGGTGGGGGATCATGGCCAGAGACAGGAGCAGACCCAACAAAGCAACCAAGAGACCCGACTCCACCCTCGGCCGCCCACTAACTCTCGGCCAGTGTCCAGTCTGCATGGATGAGCGAGGATGCGTCTAAGAAGACTGAGGTGTCCGATACAGGCTCATTCAGCCAAGACATAGTGAAGCTTGTCCGTCCCGGCGCTCAGCGCTAGCATCTCCTCCAGTCTCTCCAAACGGACTCTGGTGTGGCAGAGACCTAGCAGCTGGTCTCCATGGCCAAAAGGCCCCCGGAGGCAGATTCAGAAGTTCACAAAAAAGTACCGCAAAAGTCACCAAAGTGCCACCCCTTGTCGCACAGTCCCAAAGGTTCACTAACCACGTTAAACCCAGATTCCGAACTAACAAAGGTCTTAACTCATTCTCTTTCTATGCCACATCAATGTGGAATGCGCTCCCAACAGGTATAAAAGAAAGGGCATCTCTATCCTCCTTCAAAACCGCAATAAAAGTTCACCTCCAGGCAGCTACAACCCTAAACTAACACCCTCCCCGGATTGCTAATAATCAAATGTAAACAATCAAATGCAGATACTTTTTCTTTTTCTTATGCCTTCTGATCTCTCTCTCTCTCTCTCTCTCTCTCTCTATGTCCACTACTTGATGTCCATACCTCCCCCCCCTCCCTCCACACCCCTGATTGTAAATAATGTAAATAATTCAATGTGATTATCTTATGTGATGTATTATGATGATAGTATATATGATAGTATATATCTGTATCATGAATCAATTAAAGTGGACCCCGACTTAAACAAGTTGAAAAACTTATTCGGGTGTTACCATTTAGTGGTCAATTGTACGGAATATGTACTTCACTGTGCAACCTACTAATAAAAGTCTCAATCAATCAATCAATCAATCCAGAACCAAAAAAAACACATGAAAACAAGACGGAAACATCAGGAACACAAAAGGATGATACAAGAGCACAGAGCTACACTACAGTGGCGCCATCTTGGGGGGAAAAAAAATAAAATTCCCTCCACCAATCCACAACATCCTGAGTTGAAATCAGCAGCACACCATCCCCACCATACATGGTGTTGACTGTGCACAGCTTCTCCCTCCTGAGGCGGCGAATGATGGTCCAGAATTGCTTCGAAGCCGCCCGGAAGGATTTTTCCATGGCTTCCCCAAACTTCCAAACGAGTGTTTTGCCTCTGCAAGTTGCTGCAACCGTCAAAGCCACTTGCCGTTTGGCCTGTCGGTACTTGTCAACTGCCTCCGGGGTCCCATGAGCCAAAAGTACTCAATAGGACTCTTTCTTCAGCTTGACGACATCCCTCACCGTTGGTGTCCACCAGTGGGTTCTGGAATTACCACCACAAGAGGCACCAACCACCTTGCGGCCACAGCTCTGTTTGGCCGCCTCGACAATAGAGGTGTGGAACATGGTCCATTCAGACTCAATATCCTGCGCCTCCCTCGTGACATGTTGAAAGTTCTTCCGGAGGTGGTAATTGAAACTCTTTCTAATGGGAAACTTTGCTACACATTCCCAGCAGACCCTCACAATGCGTTTGGGCCTTCCAGGTCTGTTCGGCATCCACCCCCACCATCAGAGCCAATTGGTCGAAAGCTCCGCCCCTCTCTTCAGCAGAGTGTTCAAAACAACAGACCGCAAATCTGATGACACAACCACAAAATCAATCATCGAACTGCAGCCTAGGGCGTCTTGGTGCTAAGTTCACATATGGACACCCTTATGTTTGAACATGGTGTTTCTTATGGACAATCTACACAAAAGTCCAATAACAAAACACCACTCGGGTTCAGATCTGGGCGACCGGGAGGCCTGTCACTCCTCCAGATTTCACTGTCGTTGCTAATGTAAGCGTTGCCTCTTCGGGCTGTACCCAGCCGGGTCCTATGGGGCCAGGCCTGGTCACCAGACACTCGCCATTTTGCCTCATCTCCGGGCCCGCCTCTAGAGGAGGGCATCCAGGCGAGGGAAATCTGAGTCCTTATTTTTTCTTTTTCATAAAGGCCTTCGAGCTGCTTTTGTCTCGTCACTCAACGCGGACCGGTTTGTTTTGAGAGACCCTACCAGAGGATATAGAAGCCCTGGACAACATAGCTCCTAGGATCATTGGGGCAAGCAAACTCCTCTGCAATGATAATGTGGCATCTCAGAGGAGCATCAGTGTCTGTAAATTCACTTTCATACAAATAGTTTTTCTCAGATTTCTCCCCAAGAAAGTGAAAAAGGGTGTTCACTAAACAGAGTTGCACTCAGAAGACACTTAATTCTATAATTGAAAGATTATAACCAGTTCTACTTTACAACAAATATAGCATGTTACAGTTATTTACAATGGATCATTCTGTGAGGTATTACTCTTGGTTTTGGACAAGGAAAATATTAAACACACTTATTCAATGCAGGACTACACCATGGAGTTTGCATGTCCTCCCCGTGACTGCGTGGGTTTCCTCCGGGTACTCCGGCTTCTTCCCACCTCCAAAGACATGCATCTGGGGATAGGTTGATTGGCAACACTAAATTGGCCCTAGTGTGTGAATGTGAGTGTGAATGTTGTCTGTCTATCTGTGTTGGCCCTGCGATGAGGTGGCGACTTGTCCAGGGTGTACCCCGCCTTCCACCCGATTGTAGCTGAGATAGGCTCCAGCGCCCCCGAAGGGAATAAGCGGTAGAAAATGGATGGATGGAGGACTACACTATTTCAGACTGCAATAAATATTTTTTTAAATTAGACTTAGACTTAGACTTAGACTTCCTTTTATTGTCATTCCAATTTGAACTTTACAGTACAGATAAGAACAAAATTGTGTTGCATTAGCTCGTTGTAGTGCAGGATAAAAGAGCAATAAGGTGCATATATAAATACATATATTACTGTACAGACAAATGTATTGCACTTTTGCATATGCATCCACGTTTATGGATGTATGTTATATTGTTTTTATATTCCAGCGAGTTAATCTGTTTTGGGGGGGGGGGAATTGAGGGGATTATTATGATGCGTTCAAGAGTCTAATGGCCTGAGGGAAGAAGCTGTTACAGAACCTGGAGGTTCTGATACGGAGGCTGTGGAACCTCTTTCTAGAGTCCAGCAGTGAAAACAGTCCTTGGTGGGGGTGGGAGGAGTCTCTGCAGATTTTCTGAGCCCTGGTCAGGCAGCGGCTTTTTGCGATCTCCTGGATAGGAGGAAGAGGAGTCCTGATGATCTTTTCCGCCGTCCTCACCACTCTCTGCAGAGACATCCAGTCTGAGGCATTGCAGGCTCCAGTCCAGACAGAGATGCTGTTGGTCAGCAGGCTCTCTATAGTGCCTCTGGAGAATGTGCTGGGAATGGGGGGAGGGAGCTGTGCTCTTTTCATCCGACGCAAAAAGTGCATGTGCTGCTGAGCTCTTTTTACAAGAGCTCCTGTGTGTAGGGACCAGGTCATATTGTCAGTTATCTGCACCCCCAGGAACTTGGTGCTGCTTACGATCTCCACTGCTGTGCCGTTGATGAAGAGTGGAGCGTGGCTGGACAGGTGCCTTCTGAAATCGACGATGATCTCCTTGGTTTTGTCGACGTTCAGGACCAGGTTTTTGGTTCTGCACCAGTCAACCAGATGTTTCACCTCCTTGTAGTCCACGTCATTGTTGTCACGGAAGAGGCCCACTACTCTTGTGTTGTCCGCATACTTCACTAATGTCTTAGTTAGAGATGTCCGATAATTATCGGCCGATAAATGCTTTAAAATGTAATATCGGAAATTATCGGTATCGGTTTCTTTATTATCGGTATCGTTTTTATTTGTTGTTTTTTTTGTTTTTATTAAATCAACATAAAAAAGACAAGATACACTTACAATTTGTACACCAACCCAAAAAACCTCCCTCCCCCATTTCACTCATTCACAAAAAAGGGTTGTTTCTTTCTCTTATTAATATAATGGTTCCTACATTATATATCAATATATATCAATACAGTCTGCAAGGGATACAGTCCGTAAGCACACATGATTGTGCGTGCTGCTGGTCCACTAATAGTACTAACCTTTAACAGTTAATTTTACTCATTTTCATTAATTACTAGTTTCTATGTAACTGTTTTTATATTGTTTTCCTTTTTTTTTATTCAAGAAAATATTTTTAATTTATTTCTCTTATTTTATTATTATTATTATTTTTAAAAGGACCTTATCTTCACCATACCTGGTTGTCCATCCATCCATCCATCCATTTTCTACCGCTTATTCCCTTCGGGTCGCGGGGGGCGCTGGAGCCTATCTCAGCTACAATTGGGCGGAAGGCGGGGTACACCCTGGACAAATCCAAATTAGGCATAATAATGTGTTAATACCACGACTGTATATATCGGTATCGGCTGATATTGGTATCGGTAATTAAGGGTTTGGTCAATATCGGAATATCGGATATCGTCAAAAAGCCATTATCGGACATCCCTAGTCTTAGTCAATATAAATTAGCTACATTAGTTAATTAACTTAGAGAGACTCAATCATTTCATAGAACATCTGCCACTGAAATATTGATGCTTTTATTTTTGTAATACTTTTTCAGAACTTTATTTCAACAGTATGATACAAAATAAACACCATTCCGAACGGCAACAATACGAAGATATAGAAAAAAATCTATATATTTTTTTCCAAAATGTGTACATACTTATATTTACATTTGACTTTCCAGACAAAAATCCAAGATAACTACTATTAAAAATGTGTTCTGATTATGATTTCCAGTATTTCCGCGTGGTGTTTCTGCGCCCTGTTGACGTCACGCAGCGACACGCCCTTTTCGCCCCTAACAAATGGAGAAAGATGGCGCCCACTCACGTCCTGAGATGCTGTCAACGGGGATTAGCATGGATACCTGTGATTTTTATCGCTCTGGTCATTTGCTGGTCCTATTATGCTTACGTGGTGGAGCTGTGTGTATGTAAGTGGGCATCTTGTCGCCACCTTGCATCTATTTTAAACCCTGTTTAGAGCCGCCTTTTCCATACCATTGTACGCGATACAGACAGCCGCCGTTCGTTCGCCAGTAGGAAGTATACAGACGGACCGCAGCCCAATAATAACACAACTTGCCCGCATTGTTCGGAGTATACTTATTATTACAATTATTTCATGTTGTACACCAGACAAACTTTTTCTTGTGCTGTGTTAATGCCTCAGCTTTAGTGTCGAGCTCGGTAGAAAAGTGGACATCCGTTTTGGCTTCATTTAGCTCCACGAGCTAGCATTTCAATTGTGTCAAATGTGTTGTTTTGTCAGCATTTATCATCCCTGAAAAGAACAAAACGTGATTAAAACAACGATTTGTTTAACTGCCGGCTCCAAAATTGGCAAAAACAATCAGAGAAACAGATCAAACTAAAGGATGTGCCTTATAAAAATACTGTTGAATGTGTACATTCATGCAATGCAGCAGTTCGTTGTGTAATGATGAACCTACCCTAGCATTCATCCATTCATTTTCCATCCAGCTTCTTTTCATGATGGTCACGGATGAGCTGGAGCCTATCCCAGCTGTTTTTGGGCCAGAGCAAGCTCGGACAAGTCCCCAATCAATGACAGCTAGGCACATACAAACAGCAACGAAAGGGGAACTGCAGTTTGTTTGGAATTTTGCCTGCTAATAACAATCCTGATTCACGACCGGAATACACACATTATTTTTTTCTGCATTCTAACGTGTAAATAAGTGTTAGCAAAAGTCAGCTAACAATGAAGCCAAATAGAATTGCTCTATTTCACGTATAAAGCATTCTAAAACACCCAAGAAACCCAAACATGTTATATACATGCTGTAAGTAAATTAAAGTAACATTTACCGCCCTGAGATCTGTAGGTTGTGAGTTCAAACCCCGGCCGAGTCATACCTAAGACTATAAAAATGGGACCCGTTACCTCCCTGTTTCGCACTCAGCATCCAGGGTTGGAATTGGGGGGTTAAATCACCATAAATTATTTTTTGGGCGTGGCCACTGCTGCTGCCCACTGCTCACCTCACCTCCCAGGGGGTGATCAAGGGTGATGGGTCAAATGCAGAGAATAATTTCGCCACACCTAATGTGTGTGTGTGACAATCGTTGGTACTTAAAAACTCTTAAAAAAATTTTTACGTAATTTTCTAATTTTAAGCATATGGTGGCCTATCAGTTTCACAAACTCATTACAATGTTCGGTTTTCCTTTCAACACCATCAACAACACTACTAATCATGACAGACTTCATGAGCGACAACAAAGACTACTTAGGAACAAATGATGATCCAGGAACTTATATTTTTGAGCCTGAATAAAAGGAGAATGAGTTACATGTTTTAGAACAGTGGTCCCCAACCAATGGGCCGTGGCCCGGTATCGGTCCGGGGACCAATTGGTACAGGGCCGCACAAGAAATAATAAAAATAAAAAAATTGTTTTTTATTTTTTTTTATTTTTTATTTTTATTAAATCAACATAAAAAACACAATATATACATTATATGTCAATATAGATCAATACAGTCTGCAGGGATACAGTCCGTAAGCACACATGATTGTATTTCTTTATGACAAAAAAAAACATAAACCCCTCCCCCCGCCGTCCGTGGGACAAATTTTCAAGCGTTGACCGGTCCGCAGCTACAAAAAGGTTGGGGACCACTGTTTTAGAAGCTAAGTGATAAGCAGATCCAGCTTTAGTGAAACACTAAGCATCATGCAGCACAATTGCCAAGTGCTAAACAAGAAATACAAACTACGGACATAATAAAAAAATCCCTTACTGTACAATATCTGCTCAGACTGCTTCCCACATCTTCCTGTTTAGATGAAGAATTAATCATAATGGGAAGTGCATTATATTTATATAGCGCTGTTTCTCTATTTAGAGACGTAAAGCGTTTTTCAATGTGAAACCCATTTTCTACATCTTTAAGCTACATTTAAATCAGTTTGGGTGGCACTGGGAGCTTGTGGGTAAAGTGTCTTGCCCAAGGACACAACGGCAGTGACTAGGATGACGGAAGCTGGAATCGAACCTGAAACCCTCAAGTTGCTGGCCCGACCGGTGTACCAAAACAAAAAAGCTGGCCGCAAACTTCATAGTTTTTGGCCACATCCTTCTACTATCCACGTGAGAGACATGATTTATAATCTAGAACCAGGGTCCCCAAACTTTTTGACTCGGGGGGCCGCATTGGGTTACAGTAAGAAAACAACAAAATATACATTTTTGGGTTATTTATTTACCAAATTTGCAAAATCGTCCACCAAAAATATTTTTCTTAGTGGAATATTTGATGTGAAGTAATCGGAACCTTGGATAGGTCAATAATTCATAATAACATTGATTTTGATTCAATATTATGTTTTGAAAAATGACCGTTTGAAAGAAAAAAAAACAGCTTTGTTTTATTAGTCAACATTGCAACTTTTTCTAAATTACATTTAACCTTTAAGCTTTTTTATTTCACTTTTGTTATGTTTTTGTTTATTTTAATAGTATTTTTAGAATGTGCCGTGGGCCTTTAAAACATTAGCTGTGGGCTGCAAATGGCCTCCGGGGCACACTTTTGACACCCCTGCTATAGATAATAAAAAATTAAATCTGATAAATCTATGGATAAAAAGCAGAGCCTGGCGACGCATGCGCGTTTATCATAACTCTCTCGCTCTATCTGTCTCTGTCCCTCCCTCACGAATGCTGCTGCGCGCACAATTTGTTTTGTTTTTAACCCCTTCTTATCCCTGAACGTACATTGTTAATACACGCAACCATAACTCAAAACGCCTGACATTTGAGGCATTTAAGAAACTCCGCCCTGACAGCTCTGCAAAAGAGGACATGCCCGGTGAAAAGAGGACGTATGGTCAGTCTATCGTAGCCCGTTAGCTGCTAGCAAGCCGTGTGTTGTGCTTCGGTATATATATATATATATATATAATATTCCATGCGCCATGATGTCACGTTATCGATGGGTAAAGGAATGTTCAGACAATATAAATTGCCTGAGGGGCTAGGAGATACTGAGAGTAACAAGTGGTAGAAAATGGATGAGAAAGGACAGATTTTAAAAAATTATTTAAAAAAAAAAAATATATATACCTGTATACATACATATTTATTTTATTTTTTTATCTTGGGACTTCCCACTGGCCAGATTTTGGACGCTGGTGCGCCGGATCCGGCCCGCGGGCTGTAGTTTGGGAACCCGTGATCTAGAATGAACTTCCACCAGCTCAGAGGCGATGCAGCAGCTCATCGACTCAGCCTGCCAATATAGCAGCATAAGCTAGATAGACCTGTGATCATTGCGCCGCTAAAAAGAGTTTGTCTGCGTTAGCGCTCATAATAACAATATTGCTAATACTTGGTTAATATTCAGTTTATGAGATGTAAATGGAGTATTGTTGGCCACCTCCTGCTGGCCAAATTTTATGAGTTAGAATGCATAAGAAAAAGAAAAAACGTGTTCTTGTCTTACATAACGATTGTGAATGAGAGGCCAAAATCGCCAAATAAAAAAAAAAAAGTGCAGTAGTTTTCCTTTAACACTCACATTCCTATCTATGGCCAATGCACAGTCTGCAATTAGTCTGACATGCAGGTTTTTTTTAACATGCGGAAGCCCGACTAGAACCCGGAGAAAACCCACTGCCACACATGTTCCAACACAGATTCCATTTCCTGCTCACCTCAGATTGTGTTGACTCAAGTGTATAGCAACTAAAATTAGGGTTGGACATTATGGCATGAAAAATAATGAACATTCTTTTTTTTGAGAAAACAAGCACACATGACAGAAATAATTCAGAACAAGGTTAGCTTTTTTCTTTGCCAAAAACTACTAAAATAACGTTATACTGTATATTGTAGTTTGGGGTTCCAAAGATAGAATAAAGCTTCAATTTATGTTCACTTGTTTCGATTAATTGTTTGTGTAACTAATAAAAAGTGAAAAAATCCAGACAGTATAGAGTGCCTGGAACTGAATACGCGCAACATAGTTTCCTCACAGCTGCTGCAATTGTGCGCACATGAGAACGGTGGTGTGTGGCGGCGAAGAGCGGACAGCTTTTATTTTATAAATATTGCAATTACTTTTTTGTTGATGTGCATTTCTAAGAAAAAAGAATGACGTTTATGGAAAGCAGAAACATCTTTATCTATTTTCTCTCAAATACGCTTTAGGGCTATTACTCCATTAACTAATCGATAGATTACTCTATTGCAAAAATAATAAATAGGCCAAGTTGTTAACATAGTGTCATCAATTTTAGATTTGTTCCCTTACTTTTCGATAGAGAAAATATGCACAAATGACAGTGATAATTCAAAACAAATTTTGCTTTTATTTTTATCAAAAGCTTACCAAAGTAACCCCAGTTTTCTTCATGGAAATAAAGTGCCAGTTGTTCTTTTGTTTTAAAAAGTTTGTGTCTATCTGTGTTGGCCCTGCATTGAGGTGGCGATTTGTGCAGCATGTACCCCGCCTTCCGCCCGAGTGCAGCTGGGATAGGCTCCAGCCACCTCTGCGACCCCGAGAGGGACAAGCGGTAGAAAATGGGTGGATGGATAGTTTGAAAAGAGGAAGTCTTCTTTACATTCACATTGAAAGCTGCACCATCATTTTTTTCTTTTTGCAGGAATTTTCTGGGAGTTTAAGGGGAAAAAAAGTACAACATTTTTTATTTCATAAATCGTCCACAACATAAAAACTTGAATTTCGATATATCGCACAGGCCTACAAAAAATCAATGAGTTTTGCCTTCTACAAAACAAAATAAGTGTCGTTTTCTTTATTTTTCTCTGGCTTCCTAGCTCAGTTTCTTTTTGTCTGTGCTTGAGAAGCAACTCATTTAATATATTTTGTTCAATATCTTCTCTCAAACCTTTCTTCTGCTGCTGTAATTTGAGTACAATGTGCTGACACGACAAGTTCATGTATAGGGCTAGCAGTTTTTTAGTCTTTAAAGCCTTGGATTGGGGGTTGTAAATTGTGACAGGAATTGGAGCCATGTGCAGTCATTTCACTGAGCCCTGTAAAGATGCTCTTGACTCTGCCAAAGTGACGCCAGCGCCATTCCTCCTTTTTCATACAAGTATATTAAAAAAAACATCAAAATAGAAAAAACTGAACTGTAAATCGATCCCAACTGGACTGTTAAAGTTGTCTTAGAAGACGTTTCGCTTACAGACGTTGAAATACAACAAAGTGAGGCCTCAGCTCACAGTGATGTCATGGTTGTACAATTTGTAATAAACTTATCTGTGTTGGCCCTGCGATGAAGTGGCGACTTGTCCAGGGTATACCCCGCCTTCCGCCCGATTGTAGCTGAGAGGCTTCAGCGCCCCCCGCGACCCCGAAGGGAATAAGCAGTAGAAAATGAATGGATGGATTAGAGAAGCATGACAAACTGTCCAACATTTGAAGACATGGAAACAAAGTATTTACATAAAAAGATACTCATAATCCAGCATAGATAAAAAAAGTTGCAGGCAAGGCATTTGCTTTAAAACAAAAAAGCACAACTTATTGCGTAATTTAAGTTTTAGTTTCTTCACAAGTTTTTGTGTGTGTGGTTTAAAAGTTAGGGAGTCATCAGTTAGTACACTACAGCATTAATATACATGTACCACCTTTATGACATTCCTTCCTAGACACTGCTGATATAGTCTTAGTCTTGTCAGCATGAAGAACTAGCTTTAATTTCGGTAGTGAAAGGTGGACCCTGTCAAAAACTTTATGCTGGGACTCAATAGTGTGTGCAAAAGATTATCCATAGCAGTAAAAAAAAGAATTGTCATCTGCATAGAAATGCATATTAGAGTCAGACACATTTGGACCCAAATCATTAATGCACAAAATGGATAAGAGGGGCCCCAAAACAGAGCCCTGTGGCACCCCCTTGTGGATAGATTCACATCCAAATTGCAATTTTATTAATTCTAATTCTAAATAGTTTGTAACCTGTTTTTGAAAAAGTTTTTCTTATAATTTATATACAAAAAAACATATTACGAGAATCGAGTTGAATCAAGAATCTTTTCTGAACCGAATGGTATCGTGTTGCCCCCAAAAATTCCCACTCTAGAGCAAACTTTCTTGTTTAATAGAATGACTTGGATGAATGAGAATATTGCCAGGGATGCTTATAAACAATTAAAAATGCACTTTTGCTAGCCCGCATTGTGTCATGTTGCCAATCTAAAGGTGTAACACAATTAATCTGGGTAAACTTCTTAACATGAGCGATCAAAAGCGGTAAAAGCAAGTCTGATGTCGTTTTTGTAGTTTTAAGGAACGGCATGGCTTGGATGGTAAAGCAGGTTCCAGGTTTCCAGGTTCCAAGTTCGATCCCAGCTTCCGCCATCCTTGTCATCTCCGTTGTGTTCTTGGGCAAAACACTTTCCTTGCTCCTGATGGGTGGTTAGGGCCTTGCATGGCAGCTCCTCCCATCAGTGTGTGAATGTGTGTGTAATGGGTGAATGTGGAAATAGTGTCAAAGTGCTTTTAGTACCTTGAAGGTAGAAAAGCACTATACAAGTATAACCCATTTACCATTTATTAATGTATCTTCTTTCGGCTCTCTAAAAATATGCCTGACAGATTGTTTACACAATGCTCCCTTTATTTTATTTGTCACATTTATTTTCCTGTCTTTTACAGTCACCATCCCCAGTATAGGAGAGAAGGGTAAGCTTGTGTGTTGCTTTTAAATGTGTTTTGCTGTGTTGCCGCAGCAAAATATGCTGACATTTGAGTTTTTCCTCTAATGCTGATATGAATGTTTTTCCAGTTGTATACCTCATCTTCTTCCACCTCTCTTTCGTCCTGTTTGTGTGGTCTTATTGGAAGACCATCTTCTCAAAGCCCGCCAACCCTTCCAAAGAGGTAATCCAGAGGGATTCTTCTGGGGTTTTCAGGCCAATTCCCTAAAGTCTACAAATTGCTGTTTGTTTTCAAGTTCTGCCTCCCCAAGAATGAAAAGGAGCGCTACGAGAAGGAGGAGCGGCCAGAATCCCAGCAAGAGATTCTGTGGCGAGCCGCCACTATCCTGCCACTTTATACCCGCACTGGAGCAGGAGGTGCGCAAACACCCCTAATGTTTCCTTTATTTTCCCACACCTCAGTACTTACCAGCTTTTGGGTTGCAGCAATCCGTTACTGTGACCGCTGTCAAGTTATCAAGCCGGATCGTTGTCATCACTGCTCGGCATGTGACATGTATGTTTTTATTTATCACTTCCATTTTCTCTTCCTTATCTGTCAAACTTTGTTGACGTGATATGTAATTGTGTTTAATCTGCTTTGTGATAGGTGCGTGCTGAAGATGGACCACCATTGTCCATGGTATGGAACCAATTCTCACATTTGTAAAAGCACAATATTTATACCACAAACACTCACCGGCTGCAGTCACAACATTAGGTACACCTGCATCAGACCTGTCTCAAAACATCAGCCGCTGTTTACTCAGAGATCCTACAAATAGCTTTCTGTGTGTAGTGTAGCTTACTACTTTGACAAGGGATGTCCTGATACAATATCTTCACTTCAGATACCGATGTTGAAGCCTTGCGTATTGGCCGATACCGATTATAATACAATATCAATTGAAATCATGGTACATGCTTTTATAATTCTCTAGTGTGCAATATTAGAAAAGGCTTGATCAAGTGAAATTACTCAAATAACAATGGTAGGTATGAAATCACTTACCTAATGACAGGTTTATGCTTTTGAAGTGAATTGTTAATTTGTGTTTTGGCCACACCTATAGGTCACAATAATTCATTAAATTGAGGACATGATGTCGTAAGTTGAATGATGCGGAGACGTTTGTTACTGGATACTTAAATACTCTTCTTCCTTGGAGACTTTGTATTTATAAGTAATATACAACTAATTATTTGATACTTGTTTATATTGACAAATGTGCTGTTTTAGAATGCAATATTGTTCAATTACGGACACTTATTACGTATGTCTAGCTTGTGTGCTGTTGTGTGTTTAGCTGTTGTTTAGCTGCAAGCTCCTGGTAGCCTATAGCCTACCATGTTTACATTTTTGTAAATGTCTTCACTAAAATACAAGAAACGATCAAGCTATGTGTTTATTGGAAGACATTTTGATGTTAACTGGCTGTCCAGCTTTGCACAAGTAAACACGCTGCAGGGCTGCTTGTATCACTATATATGCTTATATTAGAGATATAAGACTACCCCTCTTTCTCATGACCAATTATTGTAAAATGTGTTTTTACAAAGAAAAAAAACTATTGAAAACATTTTATTTTCGAGCTGCTACTGCATGGAACCTCAGCACCCCAAAACAACAGTAATGTGAAAACATATGATACATTTGTCTGATTGACAAACCACTGACATATTTATCTTCATTGTACTTTTAAGTAATGTATTGTAAATACTATATTTTTTACATGTCAGTATGTAATTTTATTTTTTTAAGGTGACTTTAATCATGTGTCTAGGGCAGGGGTCACCAACCTTTTTGAAACCAAGGGCTACTTCTTGGGTACTGATTAATGCGAAGGGCTACCAGTTAGATACACACTTAAATAAATTGCCAGAAGTAGCCAATTTGCTCTATTTACCTTTAACTCTGTTAATATTAATAATTAATTATATTTATCTTTGTGGAAACACTGATCATCTTAATGATTTCTCACAATAAATATATATAGAAACAGATAAATATAAATATGCAACACTTTATTTTTATATTTTCTCTAAGTGCACATTTTTCAAATTGAACATTTTCAAATGATCACTTCTAAGACAGTCTTGTGAAATCACAATATCCCATTTTAACTAGCTAGCCACTAACATTTTTTAACAAATCATGAATTACTTTGCACCATGTTTGTACAAATAATAACTCATGTAAAATACAAAAGTAAACTCTCAAATTTTTAAATCATGTCACACTTTGAACTGGACACCAAATCTGTTATCTGTTTCTTTGTCAGTTAGTGGGAAGCCTGGCATTGCATGCTGTTAACTAGTGTGTTGTACCCTGGTGTATAACTTGACACTGCAACTCTGAGTGAGTCTTGCAGATGTGCATCAGTGAGGCGTGTTCTGTGTTTGTTCTTGATGAAGTTCATGTCAGAAAAGGCTGATTCACAAAGATAAGATTTGTCCTCATTGTTTGCGGAACCTTCTTAATCTTTTGGACATATTTTCACAGCAATCTGGCCTTAAGCTTAATTATGATGAATGTAAAATGTTAAGGATCGGAAATCTAAAGGGAACGTCCTTTCGAATGGAATGCAAAGTGACTGTTTTGTGGACAGATGGACCAGTTAACATACTTGGTGTTGTTCTCCCAGAGAATCTGGAAGATCTAGGCTCAGTAAATTATGATAATCGACTAAGAAAGCTGGACAAAAGTAGGCAATTATGGAAAGGGAAATCCCTAACCTTGTATGGTAAAATGTCTATTGCCAACTTGTTAATTATTCCTCAATTTATTTATTAGTTTTTGTCATTACCAGCTCCATCACAAAACTTTTTTAAGATTTATGAGCGGAGGGTCTTCGATTTTGTCTGGAACGGCAAACCAGAAAAGATTAAAAGAAAGGTTTTGTACAAAGAGTATGAATATGGGGGCCTGAAACTTCTCAACCTTGAAGCTATGTGTCTGTCTTTAAAAGCATCAATTGTTCTAAAGATGTATTTAAACATTGAGTGGTACACAAATGTCCTGTTGGACAAAAAACATGTACTGTATCAAAAGAAATTGTATCCTTTTTTACAAGTGATCCCCTCCCAGAGAGTCTGCTGGGAAACATGGCGGGGTTCATAAAGGAAACAATCCACTCATAGTGGTGTTTTCAATTTTATGTGCCAGAAAAAAGAGACGATATTTTGCAGCAGTTAATATGGATGAACTCTAATATTGTAATAGATGGAAAGCCTTTCTTTTGGAAAAATATGTTTGAAAGAGGAATCATTTTTGTCAATGATATTATCAATGAGAATGGTAAAATTATGAAGTATGATGAATTTAGAGCTATGTATGGTGATGCTTGCTCAAGCTTTTCATTTTATCAACTAACTGGAGTAATTGGGAAAAAATGGAAACAAATAATTAATTATGGAACTACTAAATTATTAGTTTGTAAACCTCTAATAAGAAATTCTAGTTGGCAAAAAGGAACTAAAATAAATAGAAAAATATATAATTTTTATTTAATAAAGAAATCTTTGAAGGCTGCCTCATACAACACAAATGGAAAATGGGAGGACTTTTTTGACTGCCCGTTGCCATGGGATGCCATATTCAAACTAATCTATATATATATATTTTTTAATTTTTTAATTTTTATTTTTTTTAATTTTTATTTATTTATTTATTTTTTTAGAACAGGCCCGCGGGCAACTCATCTGGTCCTTACGGGCGACCTGGTGCCCGCGGGCACCACGTTGGTGACCCCTGGTCTAGGGCAAAGTGTGGCCTGTGGGCCACTTACGGGTCGCGGCAAATTTTTTTAACGACTAGCCGCACATTCTAAATATACTATTACCAAGAAACACATAAAAAGCCGAAGTACAAACGAGTACAAGTTGAAATGTTGACGCTAGAAACTATGAATGCACAATTTTTTTTCAAGCCGATACCCATAATTGTTTAACTTTGTATATATATTTTTTTTTCTAAATGTTGTTATAACTAGTTTTTGCACACATTTCTCTGCAGCTGACTCTGGGGCAGCTCCTTTGGCAGCAGGCATCTATGTAAACACTGTGGTATTGATGCTGGCTTTTCATGTAGCCTATAGATTTGATGTGTTGAAGCGCAATGTTCTTTCCTTTGTTTGCAGAATATTTGGCACAAATTGCAAGCAAAATGAAAACTGTTGTTTTGCTAACTCTGCCATATTGACAGAAATGTTTATTCATATGCATTGTCCCTGTAACAAATAAACTACAAACATGTAAATCTTAAATATCAGTTGAATAACAACTGGTAAATTGGAGTAAAAAAAGGATCATATCTCTTAGCTGCTGGACAATTTGCTAACTTTCTCAACCTTTGAGACACTTTTCCAGCAGGTCTTTGTCAGGGCTGTATGTCTCCACCTTACTGTTGTGATGGGAAGAAAAGCTGATTCGCTTTACGATAATTTTTTTGGCATCATTTGCTGGTTTACATGTATAATTCCCGGACCCAAAACAGAAGGTGACAGGGTTCATAATCACAGTCTTATATTTGGGTAGGTACAGAGAAGGACTGTAATATATCTGTAGCGTTTGGATGCATAATTTTTCAGGTTGATCTCCTCCAAAAGTGTGCGATTAGACCAGAACGAATCGCTCGATTTGTTGCTAGTCACTTTGTTGAAAAGTATGGTTTGAAGACTTGCTAATTTGGCAATACTAATCCCACATTGTCTTACTGTCTGATAGACCAGGTGCTTATGAGGTGTGTTAAGAAGCAGAGTTATGATGCTATCTACTGTACCAATTTCTAAAAACAAGCTACATTCACATACAAAACCATTATAAAGTGTTTAGAAGGTAGGGCAGTGGTTCTCAAACTTTTTTCACCAAGTACCACCAAGGGAAAACTTGGCTCCCTAAGTACCACCATAATGACCAACATTTAAATACAGTAACATAGTAGGCTTAAGTGTTCATTAACAACAAGGCAGATGTTTTATTTACGAGTATATTTAATATTTTTGGCCACTGTAACATTACACACAGTTTGAACAGTAATACTGTATAGGAATATAGGAAAATAAAACACTGTACTTTAATCAAGTGATTCTCACTAGATGGAGTACCACTTCCACAGTTTGAGAATCCCTGAGCTAGGGCGTAACAGGTAGAATCCAATCTTTTTTAGCGGTCCAAATGTATGTTTTGTTTGTGGGCGGCCACAGATAAATGAATGTTTGGCAAACACATGTGGATTTTGAGTATTAACCTTTTTACCTGTATGATCAGTGTCAGACCTTGGTCCGCAGTAAGTCGGACCCGTTTCCAGTGAGGGTTGGACTCCGCCGAGGCTGCCCTTTGTCACAGATTCTGTTCATAACTTTTATGGACAGAATTTCTATGCCCAGTCAGGGCGTTGAGGGGTTTCGGTTTGGTGGCTGCAGGATTAGGTCTCTGCTTAGTGCTTTTTGCAGATGATGTGGTCCTGATGGCTTCATCTGGCCAGGATCTTCAGCTCTCACTGGATCGGTTCGCAGCCGAGTGTGAAGCAACTGGGATGAGAATCAGCACCTCCAAGTCCGAGTCCATGGTTCTCGCCCGGAAAAAGGTGGAGTGCCTTCTCTGGGTTGGGGAAGAGATCTTGCCCCAAGTGGAGGAGTTCAAGTACCTCAGAGTCTTGTTCACGAGGGAAGAGTGGATCGTGAAATCGACAGGCGGATCGGTGCGGAGTCTTCAGTAATGTGGACGCTGTATCGATCCATTGTGGTGAAGAAGGAGCTGAGCCGGAAGGCAAAGCTCTCTCTATTTACCGGTCGATCTAAGTTCCCATCCTCACCTATGGTCATGAGCTTGTGGTTATGACTGAAAGGACAAGATCACGGGTACAATTGGCCGAAATGAGTTTCCTCCGCCAGGTGGCGGGGCTCTCCCTTAAAGATAGGGTGAGAAGCTCTGTCATCCGGAAGGAGCTCAAAGTAAAGCCGCTGCTCCTTCACATCGAGAGGAGCCAGATGAGGTGGTTCGGGCATCTGGTCAGGATGCCACCCGAACGCCTCCCTAGGGAGGTGTTTAGGGCACGTCCGACCGATAGGAGGCCACGGGGAAGACCCAGGACACGTTGGGAAGACTATGTCTCCCGGCTGGCCTGGCAACGCCTCAGGATCCCCTGGGAGGAGCTGGACAAAGTGGCTGGGGAGAGGGAAGTATGGGCTTCCCTGCTTAGGCTGCTACCACCGTGACACGACCTCGGATAAGCGGAAAAAAATGGATGGATGGATGGATGGGCTTCACTCTGAGATTACCCAACGGACAAATTCTGACTATCTTTTGAAGATTTACATTTGTTGCAGTGGTGGAAAAACTTAATTTTTGATCACAGCTCTTGCATTACATCTCATATTTGATTATTTGAAAAGTCAATTGAGTGGATGTGTGTCTGCTTCTGACGCCTGTTAGTGCGAATACATGTTCTAGTATTTGGGCTTTCAGTTAATGCATTGCTGAAGTCTGATAAGTAAGATAGTCTTTTCACTGAATTAGTTTACTTACTTAGTTGTTTCTCCCTGCAGAATGTCCACATGGTTAATAAGGGGGATTTAAGCTGGTGTTGCTGAGGTCCTGTTTGACTTAGTAGGTGTGTTGGTCTTCTCCAGGGTGAACAACTGTGTGGGATTCTCCAACTACAAGTTCTTCATCCTCTTCCTGGCCTACTCGCTGCTCTACTGCTTGTTCATCGCAGCCACTGTGCTGCAATATTTCATTAAGTTCTGGACCGTGAGTAATAAATGAATCGGGCCAGATCTGGACCGCTTTGATCTCCATGACGACTCCTGAAGAGTCAGCTGTGCTTGGCACTGAGCCGCCTCTCGGTTACCTCTGTCTCCCTTCACGCCTCACACTCTACCTCTGCTTCCTGTGTGTTACATCCACGTTTTTATCCACGCTTTTACCTCCAGCTCATCCATCACGGCAATCATCTTTTTTTTCTCTCAAAGCACCCACTTTGGTTTCCCCGCTCGTTTATGGCGCACCCCCTCCTTTCCCGCCTGGTGTTGCTAACAAGTCTTGTTTCTGTTTGTACTAAAGCTATGTCGGAGGAAAGCGGCTGAAAACTGTCCGAAGGTAACCCGGCCATCCTCTCGAGCCTTTTGGCTATGCAGCGCCTCATAGGTGTCAACGTGACGTGCATGCAGTGCTCAGTCTTTTTCCTCCCGTTTCCATTCCACCCGTCATAAATGTCCCAAGTGTAGATGTGTGATTGATGTCTCTCTTGCTGTCCTTCTTGTCCCCCTAGAATGAGCTGCGAGACTCTCAAAGTACTGCCAAATTCCATGTCTTGTTTCTCTTTTTTGTGGCGGCCATGTTCTGCATCAGTATCCTTTCCCTCTTCAGCTACCACCTGTGGCTCGTCGGGAAGAACAGGTCAACCATAGGTAACACCTTTTTTCTCTAAAATGTACACTGTGAATTATTTAATTGTAAATTTACTGCAAATGACTGTCTAATAATTGCATTATTTTCACAGTAACATTTACAGTAATTTACTGGAAAAAAAGCATTTACAGCAATTTACTGTAACTGCAAAATTTAGGATTTTACAATTATTTACAACTAAATGCTGTAACTTCACGGTTGTAGTTTTATAGTTTTTTACATTAAAATTACAACTTTATGCTGAAACTTTAACATTTTAATTCTATTGTTAATTACTCTCTTTTTAACACTGCCACCTACTGTACAAGAGTGTGCCACGTAGTCTACGGGAACCCCTTTAAGAGACAAGTCACTTAGAATTTACAGAAATTTGTTGTGATGTTACAGAGGACTATGATTACAGTATTTTACATGTGATACAACAGTTCATAGCTGTGAAATGTAAGGATGTCGTAATTTTAATTTGTAATTTCTTGTAACGGTAGTACATTTTCATTACAGTATTTTACTGTTAATAAATACAGTGAAATCCTGGTAAAGTTTTTACAGTGTACCGGTTATTATTCATGACAGTAGTGACCTGAATATAAGAAATGTTGTCTTCTACTTAGGGTCTTGAGATTTTACATGCAGCCAATAGATATTGGCAAATGACTCTTCCGAAGCGAATCAGAGCTTTGCTTCCTGTGATTCACATACCAGCGACCAGTGTTTGTCTTATATTTGGGTCACTACTGCATTCTGTGTTTACTAAACAACTTACATACAGTCGAATCTCGATTAATTAGTTCGGAAACAGAAAAGTTTGTATATTGAAGCAAATTTCTTCAAAAGGAAAAATTTAAACAGAAATAATGGGTTCTAACTTCGACAAAAGTCCATATTTTAGTAAAACTTTGTACACTCTGAACACTATTTAAAAACCTATACAGTACTGTGTATTAAACAAACATAACTCTGGGTTGGTGGATCAACTTTCTATTTATCCATCCATCCATCCATCCATCCATCCATCTTCCGCTTATCCGAGGTCGGGTCGCGAGGGCAGCAGCCTAAGCAGGGAAACCCAGACTTCCCTCTCCCCAGCCACTTCGTCCAGCTCTTCCCGGGGGATCCCGAGGCGTTCCCAGGCCAGCCGGGAGACATAGTCTTCCCAACGTGTCCTGGGTCTTCCCCGTGGCCTCCTACCGGTCGGACGTGCCCTAAACACCTCCCTAGGGAGGCGTTCGGGTGGCATCCTGACCAGATGCCCGAACCACCTCATCTGGCTCCTCTCGATGTGAAGGAGCAGCGGCTTTACTTTGAGCTCCCCCCGGATTGCAGAGCTTCTCACCCTATCTCTAAGGGAGAGCCCCGCCACCCGGCGGAGGAAACTCATTTCGGCCGCTTGTACCCGTGATCTTGTCCTTTCGGTCATAACCCAAAGCTCATGACCATAGGTGAGGATCGGAACGTAGATCGACCGGTAAATTGAGAGCTTTGCCTTCCGGCTCAGCTCCTTCTTCACCACAACGGATCGATACAGCGTCCGCATTACTGAAGACGCCGCACCGATCCGCCTGTCGATCTCACGATCCACTCTTCCCTCACTCGTGAACAAGACTCAGAGGTACTTGAACTCCTCCACTTGGGGCAGGGTCTCCTCCGCAACCCGGAGATGGCACTCCACCCTTTTCCGGGCGAGAACCATGGACTCGGACTTGGAGGTGCTGATTCTCATCCCAGTCGCTTCACACTCAGCTGCGAACCGATCCAGTGAGAGCTGAAGATCCTGGCCAGATGAAGCCATCAGGACCACATCATCTGCAAAAAGCAGAGACCTAATCCTGCAGCCACCAAACCAGATCCCCTCAACGCCTTGACTGCGCCTAGAAATTCTGTCCATAAAAGTTATGAACAGAATCGGTGACAAAGGGCAGCCTTGGCGGAGTCCAACCCTCACTGGAAACGTGTCCGACTTACTGCCGGAAATGCGGACCAAACTCTGGCACTGATCATACAGGGAGCGGACCGCCACAATCAGACAGTCCGATACCCCATACTCTCTGAGCACTCCCCACAGGACTTCCCGAGGGACACGGTCGAATGCCTTCTCCAAGTCCACAAAACACATGTAGACTGGTTGGGCAAACTCCCATGCACCCTCAAGGACCCTGCCGAGAGTATAGAGCTGGTCCACAGTTCCACGACCAGGACGAAAACCACACTGTTTCTCCTGAATCCGAGGTTCGACTATCCGGCGTAGCCTCCTCTCCAGCACACCTGAATAGACCTTACCGGGAAGGCTGAGGAGTGTGATCCCACGATAGTTAGAACACACCCTCCGGTTCCCCTTCTTAAAGAGAGGAACCACCACCCCGGTCTGCCAATCCAGGGATACCGCCCCCGATGTCCACGCGATGCTGCAGAGTCTTGTCAACCAAGACAGCCCCACAGCATCCAGAGCCTTAAGGAACTCCGGGCGGATCTCATCCACCCCCGGGGCCTTGCCACCGAGGAGCTTTTTAACTACCTCAGCAACCTCAGCCCCAGAAATAGGAGAGCCCACCACAGATTCCCCAGGCACTGCTTCCTCATAGGAAGACGTGTTGGTGGGATTGAGGACTTTCTATTTATTATATATAATATATATATATATATATATATATATATATATATATATATATATATATATATATTTAAAAAGAACAACAAAAACTGACTGAACTTTCATCCTCATTTTCAGCTGCCCTGCCAACACGCACAAACACTGTCACTAGACCTGTGTTAGTCAGTTTGAAATCACAAAACTCCTTAACTTTATCAGCCAGGTCACTAAACCGATTAGGAATAATACATTTTAAAAATCCACTTTACCTTGACTAATAATCTTCTTGGCATGCAGCTGAAGGGACTAGGAGGGAAAGGCAGTGTTGACAAAGCTGGGGATACTTCCTGAATGTTTCAAACCACACATTGCTTCTTATTAATTGCTATCTTTGGAATCATATTGAGCTAGCAAAACTTTAAAAATGTTGTGGAAAAGGCTAAAAAAATAATTTAGAAAGCACACAAAGTAGTGCAGCAGCTTGCCCACAGTGGCTGTGCTGCAAGGCACACAATGGGTGGATGAAATGTCCGTATACTGAGACAAAGTTTGTACACCAAAGCATATTTTTATGAGGTCTGTAGTTCGTACATGAAAAAGTTCCTGCAATGAGGTTCCGCTATGTTCTGCTGAGTGAAAATGGGGATGTAAAATATTCATCAAGGCAAATACCTGCTTATCTTTTTTTGTGTGTGTATCCAGAGGCATTCAGAGCACCCGTCTTCAGAACAGGCTCTGATAAAAATGGCTTCTCTCTGGGCTTCCGAAAGAATATCGCTCAAGTGTTTGGAGACCAGAAGAAGTACTGGCCATTGCCCGTCTTCACCAGGTAAAACAAGTAGCACTGAGTTGTTCACTCGGTTTCTATTGTTGCCATGCATATAAAAACTTTAATTTACAACAGTCAAGGAGATGGTCTGACGTTCCCCACTCGACTTGTCAATGCTGATGTGGAGCAGCCAACAGTCACCTTGCACCCAGAGCCTAATAAAAGGTGATCAATCTGAGCAATGCTTTAACCGTTAGCAAAGGTTAATTTAGTTTTGTATTTTTTAGTGCTGTCGAAGTGATTGTGAGCCCACTCAGCGAGTCACAGAACCGCCTCCTGTGTAACGAGCAGCACGCCGACAGCGAGGGAAACCAGGTCGCGAACAGTGCCCTCAAGTCAGGTGAGCTCCTTTTGAAATATTTATTTTTGCTTGAATTGCAATTCACTCGGTGGGTGTTCTTGTTTACTTTCATAGCCGCAAGTGAATGCCACGTCGTCTCCATGGAGAGCGAATCATAACAAGGTGATTTGTTTGTGTTGTATCGGTCATACGTCCCCAATTATACTATATTTTAATTGTTGTGGCCACCAAATCATCTTTTCCCTCCACTTTGGAGAGAGGAGGTGCTTAATGGGGTGATTTTTAAGTTTTGTGTTATGACTTTACCAAAACCCTCATTCGGCCTTCTAAACCCCATGTATAAATCCACAATTTTATGAAGAACAGCTTTGTAAAAAAAATTTTAAAGCAGGCTTTGCTGCATATTCTAAAATAAAGCATCTAGCTCTGCCAACTATCCGGCCATCAGTGAAAGATGTGTTTTTTAAAGATGATTTTGTTTGTCTTCCACAACTAGGCTATAATAGCATGATCCATCCAACCATCCATTTTCTACTGCTTGTCCCTTTCGGGGTCACGGGGGGAGCTGGAGCCTATCTCAGCTGCATTCGGGCAGTAGGCGGGGTACACCCTGGACAAGTCGCCACCTCATCGCAGAGCCAACACAGATAGACAGACAACATTCACACACTAGGGCCAATTTAGGTTGCCAATGATGTTGCTGTTAAAATATGACTTTGATGTTAGCACTGTAGCTAACAAAGCTATGCTAGTGTTGCTCAAGGCTTGTGTCCCCGCCCAACCCATTACAATGGGGCAAGTCCATAGTTACAGTGCACAATAGCACTTTTTAGACCACACATTGTGGACAAACACATTACATTAGCATTACAGCTTGAGACACACAAAGCAGTCTGTTCTTATTAAAACACTTAAAATACATTATCCTCTGACTTTTAAAATTTAAAATTGTTGCAATAATATGTGTGAGTCTGACCTTTTTAAAGCAACAGTAGTACCTCATTTTAAGAGCTTAATTGGTTATGTGATAGAGCTCTTAACTCAAATTACTTGTGTTTTAAATCAGGGTCTCCAATTGAAATTTAATACATTTAATTGTGGCTTGAGCCCCCCAAAACAGCATAATTTGAACATAAAATAATAAAAAAATAAAAAATAAATATTGTATGAAAAACAATGCAATGGAACTAAAATTATTTTATAAACTAATGTAATAATGTACAGTATTTACCTTAGAGTGCTAAGGTATCTCCTTCCAGCTGCTTCTCCGACAAACACACTATCAACAGCTTTTTCATGTTTTCATGGATAAATGTCGATCGTTTAGATATTATTTTTAACATTATTGGCTTGCATTATTCATTCTGCTTCAGTATGGTGCAGACTAGCAGTGATATGCTTGGTCAAGTTTTTGATTAGTGCTTTTCTGATTCAACGAGTATCGTACACTTCTTTTAAGCACTGTCCATCACACTCACTTTCTTCCTTCCCAATGTTGAAAAAAACGGAGTCAAGTCGATCTCTAGCTATAAGCTAATGCTAGCAAGTAAGACCAGATATTTTGGTCGGCTCTTACGGGTTTCACTATGACATTATAACATTTAAGTTGAGGTACCAACTTTATATAACATATCTATTGATTTAACTTTTGTTTCTACCACAGGAGTGACTCCTGATTCATCCAGTCTGATGCCTTAAGCTGTGCGATACTTTGACTCATCACCATGGTGACAAGACAGCCCCTCTGTGCAACCTCAGAGTAACTATGGAAATGCATTCCTATCACCCGTCAGGACGCAGAGCCATGAATATGGCGTTGGTGTTTTTCCTGCATGCAGTGACAACAGTTGCCCACCCAGGGCAAATAACACAAGCCTGTCCCCCCCCACCCCTCTCTCTCTCTCATTCTCACACGCACACGCACACACACACACACACACACACACACACACACACACACACACACACAAACGTTTAATTGCAACACATATCTATAACATTTGTGAATGATGCAGGAAATATTTGAATTTTTTTTTTGTGTTTTTAACAAGTATTTTTGGTGCCAAAAGCTACCGGTACTTGAATCGGCATTATGAATGCTGTGAAAAGTGGGTGAGAATCTGGAACAGTACTTTTTTGCTTTGTCGTTTTCTGTGAAGAAGGAACAATTTTTTTATTTTATTTTTTGAAGGTTTTTTTTTTTTAAAATACAAAGATGGTAACATTTCCAAGCACAGATGTCCGCGGACTGAAGAAACGCAGAACAGGGAATATATACTTGAGTCTGTTTTTGGATGTCAGGAGCACAAGAAGGGCATTTGCACTGCAAGGATTGTCAATGTCCATCAAACATCGGGTTGCTTTTTAGCGGGTCGGCAAAGCAACACACTGTTGATGGAGCTTTGATGTGTTTATGTGTGTGTTTGCAATGCGTAGCCTTTTCTTTCTAGTTCTATGTCACTCAAGTGGAATTTGTTCAGTTCAGCCCACAAATTAACATGTTTTGCCAAAATAAGGGCTGACCCGTCAGGAGCTCGGACTTCTGGACCTCAAGTGTTTACAGCATCTTAGCTTTACTTAACCTCTTTGGGCCAAACCGCATTAGATGTCACGTCATGGCGCTTTACTTTCAAACTGGACCTCTTGCCTGTTTCATTGTCTGGCAGTACCGCCTTTAACTGGCAGGTGGCGACAGGGCTTCATTTTGCCTGCATACACTACATGTAGCCTCAAAAGATGTTATGATGCTTGTCAATGAAAGGAGCCTTAGCCTGTGTGTTCCAGTCAGTCAAAAATGATCTTGTTTATATTATACGTATTAGATCAGATAATTTTATTATAATATGACCAACTAATTTCCCCAAGGGATACCATACCATATATGCAACTTTTTTCTTGTCATTGTTCAGACTTGCGGTGTGTTACATATTTTATCTGATCACATCCGCATTCTGGTTGCTGGATGAGCCTCCTACGTTTTACATCCCTCACTGTACGAGTTTACAGCCATTTCTATTGTATAGCTTTGTACATTGTTTTCTGTCTACATGAGAGATAATTGTTAATTGGATAAGATATGAGCTAATGCCACAAATTACTTACAAAAAAATTGACGTTGCACTTTAACTGATCTGCCAATGACATTTTTTCCCAGACATTCAAAGCTATATCCCTTATTTTCTAAAAAAAACAAAAAAAACCTCCTCTCTCTCGACTTTGAAATCAGAGCGTGCGTGTGTTTTTGCAATGCGTGTAAATGTGTCGTTTTGTAAAATTATTGTCTTGTTAAGCAGCATATTTTTTACAGAAGTGTGTACGGCGGGGTCAGAATAAAGCTCCAAAGCATGGGGAAAAAAGTGATTTTAAACATTTCTTGGTGGGAGCCTGATGGTGACAATAGAGGTGCGTCGTGTTTGAAAGCATCTTTTATTCTGGTGTATCCCAACTTGTTAATAAACGAAGCCATAAAAACACAAATATGCATGTCGATGTACCGCACTCAGCATTTTCCATGTCGTCAGGCGTTCTCAGGATTTCCTACCATTTATAGAAAAAAACCCAGAGGAAAAATGTCCCCTATTTGTCTTATTTTTATATCTCCACTGCCATGCCTGCCATATTTAAACAGTATTAATTGTACAGGCAGTGTACATTCTCATAGTTTGAAATGTGATTGGGAGTGCATGAGAAAGTGGAAGGGAAAACACAGCTACAGTATGTGCCTACATGGTCATGTAATACTACGTACTCTACAGTGTGTGTATAGCAGCAGAACCAATGTTGCAATAGTGTTAAGAAGCTTTAATAGCACTGAGTTCATTGTAAACAGCAGGTGTAACAAGTTTCACACCAGCAGACGAAAAACCTTGCCAACATTTTCAAACTCATTCAGAGGTGAGAAAAACTGCTTTATGCTGAACATTTATGAAACTTTAAATGCAACTACATGCGTGTGGGGTAATTAAAACTACATAGAGGTTGCCCACAGCCACAGTTGTTAATGTCAGTGTCTACAGTTAAAGACATCGGCGGTTTATTTGTTGTACGAGACTGCGATTGATTGAATCAAGTCTTGAATTTGAGCGCTGGTTAGTAATTGTATTGCAGTAAATTCCATTTCTTGTTCTATGGTTATCATCAGATTTACAGTATATGCCTGTACTACAACCCATGGCAAAATAATGGAACCACCAGACATGGAGGATGTTCAATAAGTTGTTTAATAGTGCAAAAAAATAAAAAAGTAGATATAATTATGGAATCACTCAAATCTGAGTAAAAAGTTATGGAATGAAACTTATATTTTCATTTCCAAAGCTAACACCTGCGTCAAATTCTAACTTTTCATTGTACTGCAGTTAAAAAAAAAAGTGTCCACACCTGGGAAAACTGTTACACAAGGTGGATTGACTGAATCATGTCTCCATAACAAGAGGTGTGAAATGAAACTAATGAGATGATTATCAAACTTCTTCAAGGAGGGAAATCAACACGCAATGTTGAAAAAGATGTTGATTGTTCACAGTCAGCTGTTACTGAAATCTGACCAAGTACAAACAACATGGGAAGGTTGTAAAAGGCAAGCATTCTGGTAGACTAAGAAAAACATCAAAACGCCAAGACAGAAAACTGAAGGCAAACATTTTCTTCTTTAATGATTGTCACACACACACTAGGTGTGGCGAAATTGTTCTCTGCATTTGACCCATCACCCTTGATCACCCCCTGGGAGGTGAGGGGAGCAGTGGGCAGCAGCGGTGGCCGCGCCTGGGAATCATTTTTGGTGATTTAACCCCCAATTCCAACCCTTGATGCTGAGTGCCAAGCAGGGAGGTAATGGGTCCCATTTTTATAGTCTTTGGTATGACTCGGCCGGGGTTTGAACTCACAACCTACCGATCTCAGGGCGGACACTCTAACCAAATGTCCTGAAAACAGAAAATCCACAGCAAAACTAACGGAGAACAAAATAGGTGGAAACTGAAGTCACAGTCTGTGACCGAACTGTAAGAAACTGTCTAAAGGAAATGGGATTTAAATACAGAAAAGCTAAATGAAAGTTGTCATCAACACCTAAACAGAAAAAAACAAGGTTACAATGGGATAAGGAAAAGCAGGACTGTGGATGAAAGTTATAATCAGTGATGAATAGTGAATCTTCAGTAGGCAAGGTGATGATGCTGAAACTTCTATTTGGTGCCAACCCAACGAGATTTATAAAGACAACTGCTTGAAGAAAACTTAAAATTTTCCTTGCCATCTGTGCCTCAGAGACTGCAAGTTGTTATAAAAGCAACTTGGTGGTGCAACAAAGTACTAGTGACAACCACAATTTATTTTCTTGATTTCTTTTAGTTTTTCTTCAAGTCAGAACATTGCCAAATGACTATAATTTTGTATGATTTTTTTTTTTTTTTTTAAACTGAATGAACATCCTCTGAGTTGGGTGATACCATCATTTTTGCAAGTGGTTATGGTATTGTTTTGTGGTGGCATTAAAAAAACAATCAAAAAACCCCAAAATGTTACGTGAGATGATGGGTTTGAAGTTCCATCCATCCATTTTCTACCGCTTATTCCCTTCAGGGTCGCGGGGGGCGCTGGAGCCTATCTCAGCTACAATCGGGCGGAAGGCGGGTTGAAAGTTTTAACCCAAAAATTGGTTAAACTCCAAATTGTGGAAGGATTACTGCAACTTTTGAATCGACATTTGTGTCAGTCGCGGTTCGAGGTTTTCCCCCCTCATCCTTGTGGTGCCCCGTGTCACCGCGGACAATTGTCCATTTGGTCTATATATCATCCGCCGCTGATTGTGAGTCTGTCTAAAAACTTCCATTATTTCACATGAGCTCACCTTTCCACTTGGCATGCATGAGTAACAAAACTCTCAGCATGCACAAACTTCACATTTTGATATTGGCCCATCCTTTTGGCCCTTCTACACTGCATTGTGATTTCATTATAGTGTACAAAAGTGGCTAGTAAATGTTAAAAGATACCAGTGAGCCAACTTTGGAGTTGAACCTTTGCTATCTTTTTAAACTCCAGGCCATTGACTCAAGGAAGGAAGCTTGTCCACTAATATAAATACTTGAAGTCCTGACACTTCTTTTAAATTTTCCTTAAAAAGTGATCAACAGCAGTCATTCACTGGTATTGATTGAGCAGGGAATCCCTCCTACTGTACTGCCGAAATACTGAGAACGTTTTGCCCATCGAGCACTTATTTTCTCCCAAGGCAATGACCTCCATGTCAGTTTCTCTTTTCGAGAGCATAAACGTTGACTAGTTTCAAAGCAAACACAGCGCAAGGCCAAATAGGCCTCGGTTCCACTCAGCAACTTTGCATGGCTTATCTGTTAAAATAAAAAGCACCATTAAATGGGGATTTGAACATTTGCAGTACTTTCGAGTCATATTTGGCAACTAAAGCAATCATTACAAAGGAAGATAACCAGAGAACATACTGTATATGGAACTTATTGCTACAAAGGAAAGGGTCTGTCTGCTCAATACAATGTTAGCAATACAAATAATAAATAGGAAAATATGTTAACCAAGCATGTTTATGTAAATACCATGCATAGCTGAACACTTTATGGACAATAATTAGCACGGAAAAAAGGAAAACTAAACCAAAACAAATTTAAAATCAGGGGAAAAAGCCAACAATGTGAGCCAGGCATCTTCAAAGGGTGAGTATTTCACTTTTTTGTTTTATTAGTAAATGTTTCAGCCTGCATCAAATCAAGTCACTTTACATAATTTAGAAACGAGTATGATATATAGAAACATATATATGTGTATACATACATACAAGTCACATACAGTCGTGGTCAAAAATGTACATACACTTGTGAAGGACATAATGTCATGGCTGTTTTAAGTTTCCAATAATTTCTACAACTTATTTTTTTGTGATAGAGTGATTGGAGCACATACTTGTTTGTCACAAAAAACATTCATGAAGTTTGGTTCTTTTATGAATTTATTATGGGTCTACTGAAAATGTGACCAAAACTGCTGGGTCAAAAGTATACATACAGCAACATACATTATCAATTTTGGTGATGTAGAAAAGTTACAATCAAATCAAATTAGCTTCCTTGGCAATGAACATGATTGTCAAGTCTGCGGAGGTTGAATGCAGAGGGCCAAAATCAAGATCTGGGACCTGGCAGCCCCCCATAAGAGCTTTTATGGATGACTTGACAGTGATGACCACATCTGTGCCTGGGTGCAGGTGGCTCCTCCAGGGGCTTGAACGGCTCATCACATGGGCAAAGATGAGCTTCAAGCCAGCAAAGTCCAGGTCTCTGGTCCTAAAGAAAGGTAAAGTGGCCGACCATTTCCGCTTTACAGTTGGAGGGTACTTGATTCCAATGGTGACCGAAAGACCTGTTAAGAGCCTGGGCAAGATCTTTGATAGCTCCCTGAAGGTCGCAGTGGCCTTGCAGCAGACAAAGAGCGACCTGACCTCATGGCTCACAGCCATCGACAAATCTGGTCTCCCAGGAAAGTTTAAAGCCTGGATGTACCAACACGGAGTCTTGCCTAGAATACTCTGGCCTCTGTTAATCTACGAGGTACCAATGACAACGGTTGAGGTACTAGAGAAGACCATCAGCCAGTTCCTGAGGAGATGGCTGGGGCTCCCTCGGTCCTTAAGCAGCATTGCTCTTTATGGCCATTCCACCAAGCTGCAGCTCCCTCTCAGGGGACTGTTGGAGGAATTCAAAGTCACCCGCTCCAGAGAGGTAATGATGTACAGAGACTCCGCAGATGTCAAGGTCGCCTCGGCAGGAATCGTTGTTAAGACCGGGAGGAAGTTGCAGGCACAAGAAGCCGTAAGCAGAGCAGAGGCGCGGCTGAGGCACAAAACCTTGTTGGGTACTGTGGCAAGGGGAAGGGCAGGCCTCGGCAGCTTTCCAAAGCCACGTTGGGACCGGGCCCGTGGCAAGGAGAAGCGCCAACTGGTCCAAGAGGAGATCCGTGCAGAGGTGGAGGAAGAACGTTGCTGCCGGATGGTCAGCATGTCCAAACAAGGGGCGTGGACAAGGTGGGAGCATGCAGAACCTCGAAAACTCACCTGGGCAGAGCTCTGGAGAGCTGAACCTCTGCGCACAAAATTCCTCATACAGTCTGTGTACGATGTCCTCCCATGCCCCGCCAACCTGCACATCTGGGGCCTAGCAGACACTCCGGAGTGTAAACTGTGCCAGAGGAGGGGCACCTTGGAGCACATCCTGAGCTGTTGCCCAAAGGCACTAGGGGAGGGGCGGTATCGCTGGCGCCACGACCAAGTTTTAAAAGCCCTGGCGGATTCTATCTGCGCAGCGATACAAAACAGCAAGTCCCAGGCCGCCCCGAAGCAGTTAATCACCTTCATCAGAGCAGGACAGAAGGCAAGCCGCCAGCCCAACTTCTCAGGAGGGCTCCTGGCCACCGCTCGTGACTGGCAGCTCCATGTTGACCTGGGAAGGCAACTCAAGTTCCCGGCCAATATCGCTTCCACGTCACTCCGCCCAGACATGGTGTTAACATCGGAGTCAACCAAGCAAGTGGTGCTACTGGAGCTAACTGTTCCCTGGGAGGAGCGAATTGACGAAGCAAATGAGCGAAAGAGGGCCAAATACGCTGAGCTCACTGTAGAGTGTCGGAGTAACGGCTGGAGAGCCCGCTGTGAACCAGTCGAGATTGGGTGCAGAGGTTTTGCTGGTCACTCACTACAGCGTGTGTTCAGAATCCTTGGCATTAGAGGACTGCAGTCGAGAAAAGCCACCAAGAACATCCTAGAGGCCGCAGAAAAGGCCTCCCGGTGGCTGTGGATCCGTAGGGGGGATCCGTGGTGCGCTACTTGGACACAGGCCGGGGTCTGATCACCCCCGGCTGGGTCGCCCGGGCGAGGGTGTCTGATGATTAAAGACCCGAAACACCCTATGACCCCGGGTTTATCACTGATGACGTGTCCAAGCATCACCGTGAGGTGTATTCAAGTTCATGGCATGGCCTCTTAACTTCATGTGAGTCATTATGATTGACGAAACCTGTTGACTTATCTGAGCCCATTCAAATAGGGCTCATGTGATGCAGTCATTATACTTTGTTTAAAATGTGACAATGAGAAAGTCAAAAGAACTCAGCACAGATCTGAAAAAACGAATCATTGACTTGAACAAGTCCGGAAAGTCACTTGGAGCCATTTCAAAGCAGCTTAAGGTCCCAAGAGCAACTGTGCAGACAATTTTTTGTAAGTATAAAGTGCATGGCACAGTTTTGTCACTACCACGATCAGGAAGAAAACGCAAGCTATCACCTGCTGCTGAGAGAAAATTGGTCAGGATGATCAAGAGTCAACCGAGAACCACCAAAAAGCAGGTCTGCAATGAATGTGTTCCAGCAGCAATTAGTAGCTGCTGGAACACAGGTGTCAGTGTCCACAGTCAAGCGTGTTTTGCATCACCATGGACTGAGAGGCGACCATGCAAGAATGAAGCCCTTGCTCCAGAAGCTACCCTTTAAGGCTCGTCTAAAGTTTGCTGCTGATCACATGGACAAAGACAAAGACATAGAGGAAAGTTCTGTGGTCAGATGAAACTAAAATTTAGCTGTTTGGCCACAAGACCCAGCAATATGTTTGGAGGGGAAAAGGTGAGGCCTTTAATCCCAGGAACACCATCCTACCGTCAAGCATGGTGGTGGTAGTATTATGCTATGGGCCTGTTTTGCTGCCAATGGAACTGGTGCTTTACAGAGAGTAAATGGGACAATGAAAATGGAGGATTACCTCCAAATTCTTCAGGACAACCTAAAATCATCAGCCCCGAGGTTGGGTCTTGGGCGCAGTTGGGTGTTCCAACAGGACAATGACCCCAAACACACGTCAAAAGTGGTAAAGGAATGGCTGAATCAGGCTAGAATTAAGGTTTTATAATGACCTTCCCAAAGTCCTGACTTAAACATGTGGACAATGCTGAAGAAACAAGTCCATGTCAGAAAAGCAACAAATTTATCTGAACTGCACCAATTTTGTCAAGAGGAGTGGCCAAAAGTTCAACCAGAAGCTGGTAACCAAATATTAACATTGCTGTTGACCCACTAAATGTGGTCACATTTTCAGTAGACCCATAATAAATTCATAAAAGAACCAAACTTCATGAATGATTTTTTGTGAGAAACAAGTATGTGCTCCAATCACTCTGTCACAAAAAAATAAGAGTTGTAGAAATGATTGGAAACTCGAAAACAGCCATGACATTATGTCCTTCACAAGTGTATGTATTGTAAACATTTGACCACGACTGTACATGTGTGTGTACATCTATACACACATTGGTTTGTATATATACATTACATACCATCCATCCATTCATTTTTTACCACTTGTCCCTCTTAAGGTCGTGGGGGTGGCTGTAACATAGACAAGTTGCCACCTCATCGCAGAGTCAACACAGACCTACAACATTCTAATTTGCTTTACAAAATCAAGTTAATTCTAATTATTGGATCGACCTAATGTTTTTGTGTCGACCCAATGCAATAAAATGGTGTTGTACAAAAACTAATACAATAACTTACTATGCACTATAATAAATAATACAATTGTAGACTTATGTCAGGGTCCCTGACATAAGTCTACAATATCCGATATATCCAGTATACGATATTCCGATATTGACCAAACCCTTAATTACCGATACCGATATCAACCGATACCGATATATACAGTCGTGGAATTAACACATTATTATGCCTAATTTGGACAACCAGGTATGGTGAAGATAAGGTCCTTTTTAAAAAAAAAAAAAATAAGATAAATAAATTAAAAATATTTTCTTGAATAAAAAAATAAAACAATATAAAAACAGTTACATAGAAACTAGTAATTAATGAAAATGAGTAAAATTAACTGTTAAAGGTTAGTACTATTAGTGGACCAGCAGCACGCACAATCATGTGTGCTTACGGACTGTATCCTTGCAGACTGTATTGATATATATTGATATATAATGTAGGAACCAGAATATTAATAAGAGAAAGAAACAACCCTTTTGTGTGAATGAGTGTAAACGGGGGAGGGGGGTTTTTTGGGTTGGTGCACTAATTGTAAGTGTATCTTGTGTTTTTTATGTTGATTTAATAAAAAAAAACAAAATAAAAAAAAACGATACCGATAATAAAGAAACCGATACGGATAATTTCCGATATTACATTTTAAAGCATTTATCGGCTGATAATATTGGCCTGCTATAGTCAGGGATATATTTTATTTAAGCACACACAAATTTTATATTGGGTTATGAATCATCCATCCATCCATCCATTTTTTACCGCTTATTCCCTTCGGGGTCGCGGGGGGCGCTGGAGCCTATCTCAGCTACAATCGGGCGGAAGGCGGGGTACACCCTGGACAAGTCGCCACCTCTTCGCAGGGCCAACACAGATAGACAGACAACATTCACACTCACATTCACACACTAGGGCCAATTTAGTGTTGCCATGAATCAGTCAAAGTTATTATTTTATTGTTGGGTTGAAAAATAAATTCTAAAAAATGTAATTAAGAAATAATTTACTGTTAAAAAAAATTAAGTAAATAACTTTTTGGAATTAGAATGAAGTCAAATGTATACGTTTGCATTTTAATAACATACTGTATATGATAATGGGACAATTGAGCGGCGGTTGTGTGTTTTTGTGTGTCTGCGTGTGCGCGCACGCGTGTGCATGTGCGTGTGCTCGCAGTAGGGGGCGGCGCCGGGACGTGCTTTTAGTGTGTGGACCGTGGACGCCCCCTCGGCCCTGATGCACAACATATCAGTGCCCTGCCAAGTGGGAACCGTCTTGTTTAGTTGGACGACACACTAACAAGCACCACTTGCTGCTGACTTCCATCTTGGGAAGCCACCATGAACGAATCCATCCCCACCATGGACCCTCGCTGCCGGGAGAAGCCGCCGCTGGCTTTGGACATCATCCTCCGTGAGTTGACTCTTTCCTAACGTCATTTCCTTTAAGTTTCAGCTTTATTTTCTTCGGGAGTTTGCATCATTTGTGAGAAACTACACACTAATTAGAAACACATTGGACTTTCCTAATGGGGGGCAAACATGTGGTATCGTCCAATGAATAGAACGTCCTAACAATATTTATTTGTAAAACCTTTAGATTCAATTGAACTCACTCACTAAAATTGTACAAAATTTGATGAATATAAGAGTAATGACGCGTTTTTGGCCAATTTGAATAATTGTTCGCGCTCATAGCTAACTTTTTCGTGGGCCAGTCCGTCGGCTCCTCATTAGCAAGGAAACGCCCCTTTATACCATATAAGGAAATGCCAAGCTGCGGGGCACCTAAAGTGAGATACTGAGGTTTTGTTCTTATATATTATGTGTATAGAAAACATATAATACTATATGACATAATTTTAATTAAATAGAGAGATACAGTTCAACATAGTTTCAAAATGATGAATGCAACTGATGTGCTATACAGATAGTTTATTTTATTTTTTCCAAACGCAATTTCAACAACAGTATAATACATTTAGTAATGAAAATAACGATATCCATGTATTTTATACATCAACAAGAAATTGTAACCCACAAACATAAGGAAATTAGACAAAACAAAATAAACAAACGTGTGACAGATAACACTTTAAAAATAAAATAAAAAGCACATAAAAGTATCAAGCATTTAATTCTTCTTAAATGGTAATTGTTTTTATAATTTATTTTACAATGTTTTTTTTGTCATAAGTGAGTTGTACATTTTTTTCCAATTCAAAATGAAACAAAAAAAATATTAGGATTGCATGACATTACTCTGGATTTATGAATATGGAATTTGTACAGACAGTTTATAGCTAATGCTCATTTCCAACTCTTGTCCCTTTTAAATATATACCATACTTTAACACACCATATAATCAATCACTGCACTATAATAACAAGTACAACCGAGGCCAAGTGAATGTGTACGTATTTGTTTTCCCTTTAGCCAACGCTTAATCTTTTTGTTGTAAACAGATTAAGTACATTGCTCTTGTTAATGTATTCCCTGGTTGACAGTCCATGATGGAAAAGGCAGAATAGACATAATAGAATATATCATTTGAAAGTAAATTAATGTTGAGTAGATTAACTCTGAGCAGGTTCACCCTTTACACAGCAGCGTTCTCCAATTCTCTAGCATTGGAAAGTGTCGCCAAATCTTTGAGTAGTATTGTTTATGTAGTTTTTTTTTAAAGCTAAGCAGAAAGTATGGGTGTAAAATTAACTTAAACATTGTATAATGAACATAGTCTTGTATAGACAAGAGATAATTATGTAATAGATGATAAATAATGCCTTATTATCCATCATGAAATAAGTTAATGTCTTAAATTATCACGGGAGAGTTTACTTATTCATTTATTGATATTGGAGATATGCCATTCATGCCCTCATTATGGCTTTGGAGGACATTTAATAAAGCTAATGCATATTCCAGACAGGACCATATATAGGAACATATTCGAGGACTAAGGTCATCATAATAAAATAATACTATTTTTTATCAAATAAAGTGTGCAATCACAGAAAATGCAATCATTTTTTGATTAATTCTATGAAATATTTGGTGAATACCGTTATACATGCATGGCATTATAAACAATAGAATGACTGATGTTTAGTTCTTTGTCTTTTTTGTTTTGTTGCATTCAAAAAATATCCTCAACATTGAGTTGTTTATGGTTGAGTGTAACTCCATTTTCTGCAATAAACTCCATGATGTCCACCCACATGAATGACGCTTAGTTCCAAGCAACAAAATGAAATCACTGATTCGACCTTCAAACATAGGAGTAGCTGCAGTCTTCTTTCTAAATGCACAACACATGTGTTCTTTTGCAAGCAGCGTGCATGTGGACTATGCATATATTGTACATGTATGACTTTGTTATTTATGTCACACTTTTATTGGCACGGATATGACAGTTAGTGAAAAGTTGTTTGGTTTATTTCTTTAAAAATGACCAACCGTTGATATTTCAAGGTATTACATTACAATTGAACATTCCTAGTAGTACTAGTAGTAGTAGTAGTAGTATGGATATCTCATTACAATCAAACATTTTCATAGTAGTGATATGGATAGCGCAATACTAGTAGTAATATTTAGTAGTAGCAGTAGTAAAAGCAAGTGGTAGTAGTAGTACTACTGTAGTAGCTTATAGTATGAATATTAAATTACAGTCCAAGAGTATTTGTAAAGTTTAATAATAGTAATGGTATGGATATTGCATTGCTAGTAGTAGTATGGATATTGCATTTGAATCAAACAGTCATAGTAGTAATAATGATAGCAGTAAAGTAATAATAATACGTTACTAGTAGTAAGGATATTTGAATTACAGTCTAAGTATTAGTACAAATGAGAAGTAGTAATAATAATAATATTGGAATATATTTTTTATAGCACTTTTCTATACACTTATAGCGCTTAGTAGTTGTTGTCAAAGTTGGTAGTAGTTTTCTGTAAAGTTTATTAGTTATAACAAAAGTTGTGGTAAAAGTAGTAGTCGTAGTTTGGATATTGTATTACAATTGAACATTCTTAGTAGTTATGATAGTATGTGTATTTCCTTACAAGTAGTAATAGTAACAGTGGTAAAAATAAGTTGTAGTAGTAGTAGCTAGTATTATAACCATTGTATTAAAGTCCAAATAGTAGTGATTGTAGTTGTTGTAAAAGTTAGTAGGAGTTGTAAAGTTTAATTGTCATACGAATAGTATTTGTAATAGTAGTATGAATATAACATTACAATCGAATATTCTTCTTAGGAGTAAAGAGGGAGTAGTAGAATGGTGATGGATATTGCATATTGGAGTTTGATCAAGGAGTCATTGTAGTAGTAATAGTGGTAGCAGTAATAGGCATAAGTGGTAGTAGTAATAGCTTGTAGAATGCTTGAATATTGAAATGCACTGTATGTAGCAGTAAAAATGAGAAGAAGTATTGGTTGTAAAAATTTGTAATAGTTGTAAAGCTTAATAGTAGTAAAACAAATAGTCAAATATTATTTTCTTCAAATATTACATAAATGAATTCATTATTCATGCAATCGTTATGTCTCGTTTCCATTATTCTAACATATAATTTTCGGGTCTCCCCAAGTCAACATAACATTAAAAGGTTACAGTTGGTTCAAAATGCGGCTGCCTGACTTTTGACGAGGACAAGAAAGTTTGATCATATTAAGCGTACACTAGCCTACCTGCACTGGCTCCTGGTACACTTTAGATGCAGCTTAAAGGTTGTATTACATACAAAGAATTAAACAATTTAGCACCATTGTATCTTGCTGATTGTATTGTACCATACGTTCCGTCCAGAAACCTACATTCAAAGAACGCCAGCTTATTAGAGATTCCCAGAACCCGAAGTGAAGTGAATTTTATTTATATAGCGCTTTTTCTCTAGTGACTGAAAGCGCTTTACATAGTGAAACCCAATATCTAAGTTACATTTAAACAAGTGTGGGTGGCACTGGGAGCAGGTGGGTAAAGTATCTTACCCAATGACACAACGGCAGTGACTAGGATGGTGGAAGCGGGGATTGAACCTGGAACCCTCAAGTTGCTGGAATGGCCGCTCTACCAACCGAGCCACGGCGCCACCAAAAAAAGAAAAGTCTGCAGGCTCTAAAGCGTTTATTATTCTGGCTCCAGTACTCTGGAATGCCCTACCGGAAACAGTCCGAGATGCCTCCTCGGCAGAAGTATGTGAGTTCAGACTTGTGATGCCATTGTGGTTTATGCAGCCATTCGAGACACCTGTGATTATGGGCTATACATGTAATATTTGAAGAGAATAATATTTGACTATTTGTTTTACTACTATTAAGCTTCAATGAGCCAGTAAGATTGATGGTGTTCCCTGTTAGCCAATCAGCGAACCCAGTGAGCGTAGAGACAAGCCTGTGTCACGTTTTGCTATTGCTTCCAAGTGAATTTGATACAAATATCGACAGTAACAATACCAAGTTAAGTATCAGTATACAGTTGATACTGGTTCGATCAATATTTTCTATTATCAAAAAATTGTTGGTCTTTTTTGGTATTGTTTACAAACTCAGAAAATAAGTCCCTGAACACAGGAGGGCTTTAAAGGCAAAAACCAAATGATTTAGATCAGAGCCAATAGTAGGAAATAATTTGAATATTGTATTTACATCATTGTACCACTATCCTGTGTTTTTGTCTGATTATAATGGTGATCAAATATTGAATCATTCAATCATTCTGAATATTTTTGGTAATGTTATCAGCACTGGTATGACCAAAACTGCCCCTCTAACGACTTGGTATCAATTCCCAAATTTGTAGTATCGCTCAAAACTAATGTAAAATATTCAAACAGCAAAAGAATACGTGATTATTACATATTAACAAAAGTGTAGATACAACCATTAAAGTAGCCAGATATTAACAGTAAATTAGCAAGTAGATTTATAATAGTTTTGAGAAAATAATACAGCGTTACCACATACGTTAGCAGCTACATTAGGAGCCTTTTGAAATGGTTCTAGTTTCATTTATACACTAAATAATAATTATCGCAGGAGGCTGGAATATATATTGCGATATAGATTTTAGGCCACGGGTGTCAAACGTACGGTTTTATCCGGCCCGCGGGATGAATTTGCTAAGTATAAAAATTAGCCGAAATTTTTAAATGAAAGAAACTGCTGTTCTAAATGTGTCCACTAGACGCCATGATAGCAATTCTTTTTATCTTTGTAGATTATGCTACATATGTAAAAACAATAAACCACATGATGTTAGTGCACCAGTAGAGGAAAATGAGAAAGCTACATGAATAACATCCTGTAATTTGATTGATATTATTTTTTTATATTGATAGATTGAAAATTAACACCAATGAGTTGACTGATGAACATTATCACATAATTTATTCAGAAAGTATAAATAACGACAAATAAAGATAGAATACTATTAACAACAACATTATGATTTGTACATTTTCAGAATGTGCTTGTTCCATTTTTAAACAAAGACAATCGGAAGTTGACTTTATTTTTAAGTTATCGTGCCGTGGTTTTACCAGTCCGGCCCACTGGAAGTAGATTTTTCTCCACGGGGCCCCCAATATAAAATGAGTTGGGTCGAAAATAAGACCAAGATTCTTCAACGAGTCGCTTTGTATAATTGTTTTGTTATTGAATTTCAAAGTGGTATCTTTGAACAGGTGCCTGAGTCTAGCAGGAGTAGTAAAAGTAGTAGTAGTGGTATGGGTATGACAATGCTAGTAGTAACAATAGTAATATGAATATTGAATTACTAATAATAATAGTAATCTAATACTAGTACAAGTGAGAAGGAGTTGGGAAAAGTTAATAGAAAAACAAAACATACTTTACTATATTAGATCCTATAAGACACTGTTTTTCAACCACTGTGATTATCTAATTTCACCTATTTGGGTTAAAAAAAATGTTTTCAAACCAGTAATTATAGTCTGCAAATTATGTGTTGTTGTTGAGTGTCGGTGCTGTCTAGAGCTCGGCAGAGTAACCGTGTAATACTTTTCCATATCAGTAGGTGGCAGCCGGTAGCTAATTGCTTTGTAGATGTTGGAAACAGTGTGCAGGTAAAAAGGTGTCTAATGCTTAAACCAAAAATAAACAAAAGGTGAGTACCCCTAAGAAAAGGCATTGAAGCTTAGGGAAGGTTATGTAGAACAAAACTAAAACTGAACTGGCTACAAAGTAAACAAAAACAGAATGCTGGACCACAGCAAAGACGGCGTCCACAACGTACATCCGAACATGACATGACAATCAACAATGTCCCCACATTAATTCTTATCAAAAAAAGAGGAGAAATATAATCTTAGAGAAAAACGTAATTTAAAACATTTGTTTGCACGTACAACACTTAAGACCTTCAGTATATCAGTATGTGGAATTAAATTATGGAATGGATTAAGCAAAGCAATCAAACAGTGTACTAATATGATGCACTTCAAGAAACTCTTCAAACTTAAAGGCCTACTGAAACCCACTACTACCGACCACGCAGTCTGATAGTTTATATATCAATGATGAAATCTTAACATTATAACACATGCCAATACAGCCGGGTTAACTTATAAAGTGACATTTTAAATTTGCCGCTAAACTTCCGGTTCGAAACGCCTCTGAGGATGACGTATGCGCGTGACGTAGACCGGCGAACACGGGTATGCCTTCCACATTGAAGCCAATACGAAAAAGCTCTGTTTTCATTTCATAATTCCACAGTATTCTGGACATCTGTGTTCGTGAATCTGTTGCAATCATGTTCATTGCATTATGGAGAAGGAAGCTGAGCAAGCAAAGAAAAAAGTTGTCGGTGCGAAATGGACGTATTTTTCGAACGTAGTCAGCAACAACAGTACACAGCCGGCGCTTCTTTGTTTACATTCCCGAAAGATGCAGTCAAGATGGAAGAACTCGGATAACAGAGACTCTAACCAGGAGGACTTTTGACTTCGATACACAGATGCCTGTAGAGAACTGGGACAACACAGACTCTTACCAGGATTACTTTGATTTGGATGACAAAGACGCAGACGTGCTACTGTGAGTATGCAGCTTTGGCTTCTAAACATTTGATCGCTTGACCGTATGTGCGCAACTTTTTTTTGCGTATGTACGTAACTTTTTTAAAATATATAAGCTTTATGAACCTTGGGTTAGGTGAACGGTCTTTTGGGCTGAGTGATTGTGTGTGTTGATCAGGTGTTTGAATTGTATTGGCGTGTTCTATGGAGCTAGGAGCTAGCATAGGAGCTAGGAGCTAGCATAACAAACACGCAGGTGTTTTTATGCAGGATTAATTTGTGGCATATTAAATATAAGCCTGGTTGTGTTGTGGCTAATAGAGTATATATATGTCTTGTGTTTATTTACTGTTGTAGTCATTCCCAGCTGAATATCAGGTACCGTGAGTATGCAGCCTTGGCTGCTAAACATTTGATAGCTTGACGGTATGTGCGCGTCACATACGTAACTTTTTAAAAATATATAAGCTTTATGAACCTTGGGTTAGGTGAACGGTCTTTTGGGCTGAGTGATTGTGTGTGTTGATCAGGTGTTTGAATTGTATTGGCGTGTTCTATGGAGCTAGGAGCTAGCAGAGGAGCTAGGAGCTAGCGTAACAAACACGCAGGTGTTTTTATGCAGGATTAATTTGTGGCATATTAAATATAAGCCTGGTTGTGTTGTGGCTAATAGAGTATATATATGTCTTGTGTTTATTTACTGTTGTAGTCATTCCCAGCTGACTATCAGGTCACCCCCGGCTCTCACAGCATCTTCCCTATCTGAATAGCTTCAACTCCCCACTAGTCCTTCACTTGCATTTTACTCATCCACAAATCTTTCATCCTCGCTCAAATTAATGGGGAATTTGTCGCTTTCTCGGTCCGAATCTCTCTCACTTCATGCGGCCATCATTGTAAACAATAGGGAACTTTGCGTATATGTTCAACTGACTACGTCACGCTACTTCCGGTAGGGGCAAGCCTTTTTTTTATCAGATACCAAAAGTTGCAATCTTTATCGTCGTTGTTCTATACTAAATCCTTTCAGCAAAAATATGGCAATATCGCGAAATGATCAAGTATGACACATAGAATAGATCTGCTATCCCCGTTTAAATAAAAAAAATTCATTTCAGTAGGCTTTTAAAGTGTTTACAAAGTACAAAGAAGAAGAACCATGACAAACATTCTCAATTTATTTCATCCATCCATTCATTCATTCTTAAAGTAATCTTACTTATCTCATCATATGAAATATGACTTACTTCACCAATTATTATTAAATTCTTACTATTATTTATTTATTTATTTTTATTGTGATTACTTATGGAGTTTATTGTGAAAAAATTGTGAACAGGAAGTGAACAAAAAGTTTTGCAACTGTTATGTAAAGAAAAGGGGTAGGATTAAATAAGCTCTGCTTCTTCCTACTCCTTTTCGAACATGTTGAAAAGAAACTGGAAATTGTGATGTATCATGTTGTATGCTTGCATGTTCGAAATAAACTCAAACTCAAACAAAGAAGGATAAAAACAACTGAAATATTCTTGATTGCTAAAACAAAGTAGATGCGGGAAATATCGCTCAAAGGAAGACATGAAACTGCTACAGGAAAATACCAAAAAAAGAGGAAAAGCCACCAAAATAGGAGCGCGAGACAAGAACTAAAACACTACACACAGGAAAACAGCAAAAAACTCAAAATAAGTCACGGCGTGATGTGACAGGTCGTGACAGTACACCTACTTTGAGACAAGAGCTATAGTTATGCATGGTTGGTTATGGTTTAAATTCATATGCAACAATTGCGACAACGACTTTTTACTGTCAACTGAGTTTCGTTTTTTAATTATTTCTGCTGGTGGTGTGCCTCTGGATTTTTTTCAACGCAAAAAATGTGCCTTGGCTCAAAAAAGGTTGAAAAACACTGCTATAAAATATGCATGATATTTTCAAATGGCTAATTATGTTGTCACATGTTTGTACACAGAGTTGGACTTGTTCGGTGTGATCTTGTACTCTGTGCTCACCTTCATGGCGGTGGTCTCCATGCTGATCTTCATAGAGGAGTGTGTTTATATTTATAAGAAAGTGCCTGCCCAGAAGAAAAGTACCATCATTTGGGTTAATGGAGCGGCACCAGTGAGAAAAAAAATATTATTTAATCTCTCCTTACTTTTAACCTTTCCATGTGTGTGACTCTGTCGATCCTCCCTGTCCTTTTCTCTGCTTTGTGTGGCAACATCTAATGTTATTGTTTCACATCAATAACTGTGTTTTTGTTTTGAAGGTGATTGGCACCATGTCCTGTCTGGGGATGTGGATCCCCCGAGCCACCATGTTTACTGATATGACCTCAGCTTGGTCAGTTCTTCTCCGTTTTCTCCTTCAACTCTATTGATCATCCTCTCATTGCTGGTTGCCATCCCTGTCTGCAGCTACTTTGCCATAGTGGTGTTCAAGTTCCTCATCTTGATGATCGAGGAGGTGGGCGGCGACGAGGCGTTCCTGCGGCGGGCGCCAAAGCACCAATTAAGGATCAGCACAGGGCCATGTTGCTGCTGCTGCCCGTGTCTGCCGCATGTGGCCATCACACGGTATACACTGATGCACTTTTTATATCAAGTACCAGACAACAATTGGACAGTATAATTTACCTGCAACAAATCCAGGAAGTGACCTATGCATAGTGTCAGGGTGTCATCTTCATCCGACGAACCAACTATGATCATAATCTGACCCGGTGGAGTTGAGTTATTAGTGTATACTTTTTTGTGGCAAATCACCACACTGACTGTCAGTGTTTGTCATTGTAGCCTACAGTGTAAGCTAAAATGCTTCACACTTTGTCATTCTCCAGCTGTCTAGTATCCGTGATTTTGGTTTAGGTCTATTTGGTCACAGTCCCTAAGAGGAGTTTATAAAAATACAACCCTGGTTTTGGCCCAAAATGGCTGGTCCAAACTAGTAATGGATGACAGGGCCTAAAACAGGGGTGTATATAACTCATTTTAGATTGGGGGCCACATGGAGAAAAATCTAATTCCAGTGGGCCGGACTGGTAAAATCACGGCACGATAACTTAAAAATAAAGCCAACTTCAGATTGTCTTTGTTTAAAAATGGAACAAGCACATTCTGAAAATGTACAAATCATAATGTTGTTGTTGTTTTTTTACACTTACATGTTGCGGTTAATAGTATTCTATCTTTATTTGTCGTTATTTATACTTTCTGAATAAATTATGTGATAATGTTCATCAGTCAACTCATTGGTGTTAATTTTCAATCTATCAATATAAAAAAATAATATCATAATCAAATTACAGGATGTTATTCATGTAGCTTTCTCATTTTCATCTACTGGTGCACTAACATCATGTGGTTTATTGTTTTTACATATGTAGCATAATCTACAAAGATAAAAAGAATTGCTATCGCGGCGTCTAGTGGACACATTTAGAACAGCAGTTTCTTTCATTTAAAAATTTCGGCTAATTTTTATACTTAGCAAACTCATCCCGCGGGCCGGATAAAACCGTACGTTTGACACCCGTGGCCTAAAATCTATATCGCAATATATATTCCAGCCTCCTGCGATAATTATTATTTTGTGTATAAATGAAACTAGAACCATTTCAAAAGGCTCCTAATGTAGCTGCTAACGTATGTGGTAACGCTGTATTATTTTCTCAAAACTATTATAAATCTACTTGCTAATTTACTGTTAATATCTGGCTACTTTAATGGTTGTATCTACACTTTTGTTAATATGTAATAATCACGTGTTCTTTTGCTGTTTGAATATTTTACATTAGTTTTGAGCGATACTACAAATTTGGGAATTGATACCAAGTCGTTAGAGGGGCAGTTTTGGTCATACCAGTGCTGATAACATTACCAAAAATATTCAGAATGATTCAATATTTGATCACCATTATAATCAGACAAAAACACAGGATAGTGGTACAATGATATAAATACAATATTTAAATCATTTCCTACTATTGGGTCTGATTTAAATCATTTGGTTTTTGCCTTTAAAGCCCTCCTGTGTTCAGGGACTTATTTTCTGAGTTTGTAAACAATACCAAAAAAGACCAACAATTTTTTGATAATGGAAAATATTGATCGAACCAGTATCAACTGTATACTTGGTATTGTTACTGTCTATATTTGTATCGTATTCACTTGGAAGCAATAGCAAAACGTGACAGAGGCTTGTCTCTAAGCTCACTGGGTTCGCTGACTGGCTAACAGGGAACACCATCAATCTTACTGGCTCATTGAGAAGCCTGTCTCATGGAGTTTGTATTGCTGCTTGTTAAATACAACGCTAGCTTAGATTTATTCATTTATTTATTTGGATTTATTTATTTATGTATAGCTGGAGTCTCTTATCCTCTGAAATGTTTTTGTGTCCTTGATTGACACATGCGCTCATATTTAACTCATTTTGGTTTACTTGAGATATTATTTTTTACACTCACTGTTTTAATTGCTTGTTTTCCTTTTGATTTATTATTCATATTTAACCTTATAACAATATTGAAGCTATATTAACACACACAATCATTCAGTAGCAGTTCCAATTGGGCCTAATTAAAATTTTTCCTAAATACAGTATGCATTGTTGTGCAATCCCTGTGCAGTAGTATCTCGGTTTTTGTGAGTAGATGTTGCAAACTGTCTGTTGAAAATGGAATCCTATAAAATACAAAACAATTTTTCCCATCGGTAACACTGTAAGTCCAAGTAATCGGTTGCAGACAGAAATATTATGCTTACTTTGCTACGACTTCTTTCTAACCTTCTTTATCAAAGTGCTGGCTCTCTCAACTTTCTATGACCCCATGGTGGCTTATTTTCCAGTCATACTCAATAAAAAAGCACATACTTAGTCACCAATTTGAGTTGAATAAAAACCATGAAAGACATATTTTGGTGAAAACTTTCGCCGAAACCCTTGTACAGTATTAGCAACAGCACTAATTAAAACCTGGTGCGTCCTAATGAAGCGCAGATCCCTGCAGCTTCCAGGAGCACATGCATGGTTCAGAGGTCACATGTGAGACTTTACGGATTCTTTTTTTGTGTGTGTTTGAAGGTTATGTAAAACGTTTTGGCGCTCCTCTGCACACTCTGTACTTTGAAGGCAGACTGAACACACTCCTGGCCATTCAACAGTGTGGAGAGTTTAAAAGTCCACAAGCCAACACTATTTTTTTTTTTCAAGCGATGTAATGGCAAACAGATGCATTTCGACCATATGTTTGCGTAACCAGAGGATGATGTGATCCCCATGCGCTGAAAACAATAGCAATGCTGGTATTCCACTATACTTTCTTCAACAGTTTGTTTACAAAAACGCACACTATTCTTTATTTCAGGCGCTCTCTTTTCCTGCTCAAACTTGGCTCCTTCCAGTTTGCTCTGCTCAAGATCGTCTTTACCATCCTGTCCATCGTCCTGTGGACCAACGGGACCTTCAACCTGGCTGATGTGAGTCTTTTGCTTTAACGTTGAAACAATGCCAATGTTATACCGCTATGACGATATTTTGGTATTTGTGAACAGTAAGTCTTAAAAAAGTGGGTTCTACTGCTAGGGCTTATAACATGTCTCTAATCGTGAAACTGTTGCTCTCACTGTTTTAATGTGATTGTGTTGGAGTAACAAATCGGCTCCTTGCCTCAAATCAACTCCTCTTCCCCTTCTTGCCCAAGCTGCATTAAAAGTTCGACAAAACAAACTATTTCACTGACTCAAGAGTACTCGACGAACACTCATGTTTCGCTGACTCAAGAGTACTCGACGAACACTCATGTTTCACTGACTCAATAGTACTCGACGAACACTCATGTTTCAAAGAGTACTCAACGACGACTCCTGTTTCACTGACTCACGGGTTGACAAAGAATCAACATTCACTGACTCACAGGCACTCGACAAAGACTCGTGAACTGACTTCTAGGTTGACGAAGACTGGAGTTTAAAGGCCTACTGAAATGAAATTTTCTTATTTAAACGGGGAAAGCAGGTCCATTGTATGTGTCATACTTGATCATTTTGCGATATTGCCATATTTTTGCTGAAAGGATTTTGTAGAGAACATCGACGATAAAGTTTGCAACTTTTGGTCGCTGATAAAAAAGCCTTGCCTGTACCGGAAGTAGCGTGACGTCACAAGTTGAAGAGCTCCTCACATCTGCACATTGTTTACACCAGCAGCGAGAGCGATTCGGACCGAGAAAGCGACGATTTCCCCATTAATTTGAGCGAGAATGAAAGATTTGTGGATGAGGAAAGTGAGAGTGAATGATTAGAGTGCAGTGCAGGACGCCAGGGTGTATCTTTTTTCGCTCTGACCGTAACTTAGGTACAAGGGCTCATTGGATTCCACACTTTCTCCTTTTTCTATTGTGGATCACAGATTTGTATTTTAAACCACCTCGGATACTATATCCTCTTGAAAATGAGAGTCGAGAACGCGAAATGGACATTCACAGTGACTTTTATCTCCACGACAACACATCGGTGAAGCACTTTAGCTTCGGAGCTAACGTGATAGCATCGTGCTTAACTGCGGATAGAAACCGAAGAAACATGCCCCTGACTGGAAGGATAGACAGAAGATCAACAATACTACTATTAATTCTACTATCAGGAGACACCGAACCAAACCCTGGACCTGTAACCACACGGTTAATGCTGTCCAGCCTGGCGAAGCCTAGCAATGCTGTTGCTAACGACGCCATTGAAGCTAACTTAGCTACGGGACCTCGACAGAGCTATGCTAAAAACATTAGCTCTCCACCTACGCCAGCCCTCATCTGCTCATCACAACCCATGCTCACCTGCGTTCCAGCGACGAAGGACTTCACCCGATCATCGGTGCGGTCGGCGGCTAGCGTCGGATAGCGCGTCTGCTATCCAACTCAAAGTCCTCCTGGTTGTGTTGCTGTAGCCGGCCGCTAATACACCGATCCCACCTACAGCTTTCTTTTTCTTTGCTGTCTCCATTGTTCATTAAACAAATTGCAAAAGATTCACCAACACAGATGTCCAGAATACTGTGTAATTTTTCGATGAAAACAGACGCTGTTTGTATTGGGACACAATGGTGTCCCAATACTTCCGTTCAATCCGTGACGTCACGCGCAAACGTCATCATACCGAGACGTTTTCAGCCGGATATTTCCCGGGAAATTTAAAATTGCACTTTATAAGTTAACCCGGCCGTATTGGCATGTGTTGCAATGTTAAGATTTCATCATTGATATATAAAGGTAGTAGTGGGTTCAGTAGGCCTTTAAAGGGTCATATGATTTTTTTTTTTCTCTACATTTAAAACACTTCCTTGTGGTCTACACAACATGTAATGGTGGTTCGTTAGTCAAAATGTTGCATAGATTATGTTTTACTGACTGTATTCAAGCCGCCTTTAGACCATCTTTTTAGAATTCGCCATTTTGTGGGCGGTCTTATTTATGTGGCTCCACTTTGACAGCGTCTTCTCCCTGTCAGTCATGTTGTAGTTTTTAGCGTTTCCATATGGAGTCTACTGACAGGTATAAGTTTGAACTATACACTACTCTGTATTAGAAATAGCAACAGCGGAGGTTGCATGTGCATGTACGAGCCAGTCTCAAGAGGACAGCAAAAAAGAAGGAGCTTGTCGGACTACAATGGCGGACTCGCGCAAAGCACTTTGGGTTAATTTTGACCATACATGGAGATATCCGCTGATGTCACAGTTGGTCACAAATGGGGCAAATTCCAAACGGCCTACTCAGTGGGCTAGTGGTTAGAGTGTCCGTCCTGAGATCAGTAGGTTGTGAGTTCAAACCCAGGCCGAGTCATACCAAAGACTATAAAAATGGGACCCATTACCTCCCTGCTTGGCACTCAGCATCAAGGGTTGGAATTGGGGGTTAAATCACCAAAAATTATTCCTGGGCGCGGCCACTGCTACTGCCCACTGCTCCCGTCACCTCCCAGGGGGTTGACTTGTTACTGACAGTGTTATTCAACAAAGGCACTGATTTACAGGTTGACAAGTTACTTGACAACTTGTGTTTCACTAACTCAACGGTGACAAAAACTGGAGTTTTATTGACTCTCGGGTGCTCAACGAAGATTGGAGTTTCACTCCGTCACAGGATGATGAAGATTCAAATTTCACTGACTTATGAGTACTTAACCAATTCTCTTGTTTCACTGACTTACGAGTACATGACCAATTCTCTTGTTTCACTGGCTCACGGGTTGACGAAGAGTCAAATTTCACTGACTCACGGATTGACGGAGAATCAATTTTCACTGACTCAGGGGTTGACAAAGAATCGAATTACACTGACTCACAAGTTGACTAAGAATCAGATTTCACTGACTCATGGGTTAACAAAGAATCAAATTTCACTGACTCACAAGTTGAAGAAGAATTGAATTTCACTGACTCACGGGTTAACAAAGAATCAAATTTCACTGACTCACGAGTTGATGAAGAATTTAATTTCATTGACTCACTGGTTAACAAAGAATACAAATTTCACTGACTCACAAGTTGATGAAGAATTGAAATGTACTGACTCACTGGTTAATAAAGAATCAAATTTCACTGACTCACGAGTTGGCAAAGAATCTACTGTAAACTCACTGATTCACAGGTACTCAACAATGACTCGTGTTTCACCAACTCACAGGTTGACAAAAACTCAAGTTTCACTGACTTACGGGTGACAAATAAAATCTAATTTCACTGGCTCGCAGGTATAAAGACTTTTGCACCGTCATGGGGGTTCAAAGACTCAAGTTTTTCTGTCTAACGGCCACTCGATGTAGACTCAAGTTTTAAAGACTCACTAGTAGGGATGTTCCAATCAAGGTTTTATTCTGCCCATTCCGATCATCCATGAGTGAGATCAACCGATACGATCACATGTACTCACTGTACATTTTTCTTTTTATATATGGTGAGTGTTATTGACAGTTACACAATATCTAAACTAGTTCCTTATTCTCTTTTATTACATACAATTGTTTGCTCTAAAGAAAGCAAAAATGACTCTCTATTACTCATTTCAATTATTTGTTTTTTGCCCTCAAATTCCTCCTGTGTCCAGGTAATTATTCCATGAGTTTGTAAAAATGTACAAAAACAACAACAACATTATTGAGAAAACTAAAATATTGATCTAATCACTCTTGTATCGATTCTATACTGATGCCACCACTATTATCGACACCGCCAGTCTATGGATCGATCCGCCCTACCATTACATGTCGTGTAATGACTTTGATTTCTTAAACTTTACTAAGCACTTGTTTCTCTGTGTTGTTTCAAGGTAGCTTGGCGGCTCGCTTAGCCATTAGCATGCCTGCTCCTGAATTGCTCTTGGTGTGTAACATGTTTTGCCTCGTCCTCCAATGATAATGCTACTTGATAATAATACTAAGAAATGCAGTTTATTTTCCGAAATGGAGAAGATTATAATTAATTAAGGGAATGCTGAAGGCTCGGAACAAGGCTTTCAAGTCTGGGGACATGGTGGCATTAAAATCAGCCAGAGCTAACCTGAACCGTGCCATTAAGGTGGCAAAGCGTGCTCACAGTCAGAAAGTGCAGGACTTCTACGAGAACCCTACAAACACTAGACGAATGTGGCAGGGCATACAGATCATCACGGACTATAAAGCTGCCCCATGTCCCTGTGACAACAGTATCAGCTTCCTAGATGACCTTAACAACTACTTTGCAAGGTTTGAGGCACTTAACACCACTCCGGCGAGAAAATCCATCCCTTGCCCTGATGAGCAGCCGCTCAACCTGGATATAGCGGATGTCCGGAAAACCCTGAGGAGAGTGAACCCCCGGAAAGCACCGGGACCTGATGACATTCCGGGCAAGGTGCTTAAGGGATGTGCAGACCAGCTGGCTGGGGTTCTCACAGACATCTTCAACATCTCACTGACCGAGGCTGTGGTACCATCATGTTTTAAGACGGCCACAATCATCCCAGTGCCAAAAAACCCCACAATCTCCTCCCTCAATGATTACCGCCCCGTTGCACTCACCCCCATCATAATGAAGTGCTTCGAGAGGCTGGTAAAGGAATACATTGTCTCCAGACTTCCCCCCACATTCGACCCATACCAGTTTGCTTATCGCCCTAACCGCTCCACAGAGGACGCCATCTCCTTTGCACTCCACCTGAGCTTAGAACATCTGGAAGGAAAGGACACACACTTGCAGATGTTGTTTCTGGACTTCAGCTCAGCATTCAACACCATCATCCCGCAGCACTTGGTGAGCAAACTGGCCCCCCTTGGATTCAGTACCCCCCTTTGCAACTGGCTGCTTGACTTCCTCACAGACGGACCCCAATCTGTGAGAGTGGGCAACAACACCTTCAGTGCCATCTCCCTGAGCACCGGCTCCCCCCAGGGCTGCGTCCTGAGGCCGCTGCTGTTCACATGGATGACCCATGACTGCTGTGCCAGGTCCACTACCAACCACATTGTGAAGTATGCGGACGACACGACAGTAGTGGGCCTCATCCGTGACAACGACATGGACTACAGGGAGGAGGTGAAACATCTGGTTGACTGGTGCAGAACCAACAACCTGGTCCTGAATGTCAACAAGACCAAGGAGATCATCGTTGACATCAGGAAGCACCAGTCCAGCCACGCTCCACTCTACATCAACGGCACAGCGGTGGAGATAGTAAGCAGCACCAAGTTCCTGGGGGTGCAGATAACTGACAATATAACCTGGTCCCTACACACCGGAGCTCTTTTAAAAAGAGCTCAGCAGCGCATGCACTTTTTGCGTCGGATGAAAAGAGCACAGCTCCCTCCCCCCATTCTACAGAGGCACTATAGAGAGCCTGCTGACCAACAGCATCTCTGTCTGGACTGGAGCCTGCAATGCCTCAGACTGGAAGTCTCTCCAGAGAGTGGTGAGGACGGCGGAAAAGATCATCAGGACTCCTCTTCCTCCTATCCAGGAGATCGCAAAAAGCCGCTGCCTGACCAGGGCTCAGAAAATCTGCAAAGACTCCTCCAACCCCACCAAGGACTGTTTTCACTGCTGGACTCTACAAAGAGGTTCCGCAGCCTCCGAAGCAGAACCTCCAGGTTCTGTAACAGCTTCTTCCCTCAGGCCGTAAGACTCTTGAACGCATCATAATTAAATTATCCCCTCAACTCCTCCCAAAATGGATTAACTCGCTGGAATAAAAAAGACAATACAACATACATCCATAAAAGTGGACGCATGTGGAAAAGTACAATATATTTATCTGTACAGTAATCTATTTATTTATATATATTTATATATATTTATTTATTTTATATATATATTTATATATTATTTATATATATTTATTTATTTATGTATGCACCTTATTGCTTTTTTATCCTGCACTACCATGAGCTTATGTAACGAAATTTCGTTCTTATCTGTGCTGTAAAGTTCAAATTTAAATGACAATAAATATGAAGTCTAAGTCTAAGAGGGCAAGAGGCGCCACACTGTGTATGGAGACACACAATTAGCTGCTGGCCGCTTGGGGAACCAAAATAAGTAGATCTGAGTTTTTTAGCCGGCAATAAAACCCATAAATCGTCAATGGCCGATCACAGACTTTCTGTCGGCACATCCCTACTCACGGATACTCTACAAAGACTCCACATGAACTTTGTGACTATTGACACGAGTTAATTGATTATGCAATTAACTTAAGTAAGTGACTAATGAAAACTCAAGTCCGTAATAGAAATGGAGTTTCCCATCGGGACACTGTTAGATCATTAGTAAAATGTCTCTGCTTGTATTCTTCAGCTGAGCATCACAGGATCAGCAATATGGATCAACCCCTTTGTGGGCATCTTGACCATCATCGCCCTGTGGCCCGTAGCCATCACTTTCATGCACCTCAGGATCACTTTACGCAGCATCAAGATCATCCCCAAGTACGCCATGTACCAGGTAACACTCCACACCTCCAATTGTTTCGCCCCCACGTTGTGACTGCCAGCTCCAACAAGTGTTTACATGCCCACAGCTGGTGCTGATCCTGAGCCAGCTGCAGAGTGCGATCATCAACATTTTGGCTTTGAACGGAACCATCGCCTGCGCGCCGCCGTTCTCTTCCGCCGCCAGAGGATATAGTGAGTCATCATCACACCTCTCCGTCAGTTGAGCTTTTGTGTTCCGGACCGCACCCCGACTTTTTTGTTACAACACGCTGCTCCGTGTGCGTCTCCTCAGTGATGAGTCAGCAGCTGTTGATCCTGGAGATGTTCATCATCACGCTGGTCACGCGTCTGCTGTATCGCCGCCTCTATGACCCGCTGCCCGAGGAGGAAAGCAACGACAGTGACGAAAACGCCAAAATGGTTACCTTGCAGAAAGCTGTATGAGTAGGTCGTAAAGGTGCCGTTTTGTTTAATGCGTGCACGCCATTTGTATCCTCGTGTGTGGATTTCATCAGGCGATGAGGGGGTGTTCAATTGACTGGGTACACTTCCTGGTTGCACAAACTTTAAGGAGTGGAGGAACTTCACTGCCAATTCTTCTCAGGTTGTTGCCATCATAAAACCTCAAAACATTTGGGCAAGAACATTTTGCGTTTCAAGTGTCATAGGTAATTATTTTGAGAGGGGATGTTTCAATAGATAATTTTTATTACTCGGATGAATAAGAATAAATCTGTTGAACATAATGGATGCCAATGTATAAATATTTTAAATGCATCATGTTCCCTATAAAATAATGACATTTTCAGGGACTTTTGTTTGTTTGCAATTTCTTCATAGAAACATACAGGAAAAGATTACTCTTGGTAAATATTTCATTAGTGGTGTGCCGTCAGGGCCAGCAAGGCCTTCTCTGCTGGACAACATAACCATAAATCATGATTATAATTAAAGATAAAAGTATGTTTTTATTTACTTTCCCTAAATATCTAAAAGTATTCACATTATCTTCATGTCATATTATGCTCCTTCCAGCACTGTTGTTTTTAGGTTATAGAGTTTTTATCCATTCAGAATTCAGCTTGCCATGCTGTACGATATCTGCCTAGAGCCTTCAGAATCAATAATGCAGGCATCTGTGCACTGTAAGTGAATGGACACAAACATTTGACAGACAGTTGCGATAGCCAATCAGATCACGAGTTGTTGTCAGTAAGGCGTTCTAGCTGGCCTAAGGCAGATATATAGTGATGTTATAAGCTAGGTAACATAAGAACTCCATTACCCAGCATGCCACAGTCGTGAAGAGCATGTGCAGTAGCCCACGTTTAGGTTGTTGAATGTAGACATGCAG